>NC_135490.1:3230706-3538206 GCF_052094955.1 Ictidomys tridecemlineatus | reverse complement strand
CACATTCTTCTATGATGTCTTTGTAAAATGGGTGAAATTTTAAAGGATGAAAAGTCAGTTTATGATCCTTCTCGCTCAGGCACCATCCTGCACCCCGTTGCTAGGAACCGCATTTCTGAGCAGAGCCTGTGTCTGTGGCTCACACGGGAAGTCTGTGTCAGTCTTCACACCCGAGATAAACCGTGTGTCATGCCAAACCACAGAGCTGGCGGGAGCCTCCCCACCATCTCCCCAAACCTGCTGGAAGCCACTCTTGTCCCTGTAACCAAGACGTGCCTGTAGCCTTTAAGATAAAGCAGTGATGAGTTTTGCAGCTACATATGGGATCATCATGCAGCCCAAAGAAATGAGCAGTTGTTGACCTTTGCATCTGCTCCTTCAGGATTTATGAGGATCCCAATTACATTCACTGATTTTTAAAATCAGCCTCCAGAAGCGAACGCGTGTTGGGCATTGCATGTTCTTAAACTGACCTCCGGAGACCTCTCCCTGCCCTGTGCCCTGTCTGCTTTATGTCCTAACACACCTCCAGTCCTCTTCCTGGATTCACTGGGTCCCCATGCTGTCCTGTGCTCCCCCGTGTCCCTGTGGTCCCCCGTGTCCCTGTGGTCCCAATGTCTCCCTACTCCCCCGTGTCCGCCTGCTCCCCTGTGTCCACCTGCTCCCCCATGTCCACCTGCTCCCCTGTGTCCACCTGCTCCCCCATGTCCACCTGCTCCCCCGTGTCCACCTGCTCCCCCGTGTCCACCTGCTCCCCTGTGTCCACCTGCTCCCCTGTGTCCACCTGCTCCCCCGTGTCCACCTGCTCCCCCATGTCCACCTGCTCCCCCATGTCCGCCTGCTCCCCCGTGTCCACCTGCTCCCCCGTGTCCGCCTGCTCCCCTGCGTCCCTGTGCTCCCTCATCTCCACAGGCTCCGGGAAGAGTTCATTTTCCCAGAAGGGAGCTTTGGAGTCCAGTCATTAGAAAGATGTGAGCCTCCGTCCAGCTCTGCCAGCTTTGAGGCTTAGTTTTAATCACTGTTAATGAAGGTAATGATTTAGTGGGTGGAAAAATGAGTATTAGAAAGAATGATTAGACTCTCCACGAGTTTCATAACTGATCTCCATAGAAGCTTATTCTGTGTCTCCACTGATCCATTTAATTCTATGTTTGGAAATTATCCCTGAGAATAAAAGGAGATTGGGGAAAAAAAAATCCTCAAAGACACATTAAGTCTTCTCTCTCTCTTTTTTTTTTAAATAAAGCTATAAAGTTTTAGCATTAGTTCCCCCAAAACTCTGTCAGTCTGTCAGTAAGTTCAGAAAACACTAGTATTTAATGACAGAAGTAAGAATTTCTGGATGATATGAACTGACGTTTTCCAGAAGTCCCTCAGGATGCTTTGCAAAACAGTGGGACAGAACGGCAGCAGAAGGCCCTCCATGCACATAGGGGAAGACGCTGCAGGTCCTATAAAGAGCATCGACTTTGCAGCAGGGTGTGAGAGTAGGTCCCTTACCTTCCCTTAAGGCCCTCAGAGACCTTCCTCTGGCTCATGGGTCATCCAGCCACAGCTGCCCGTGGACAGATGCCATGACCAAAGCTCCACAAAGTCATCTGACTTTAACACCCAAGAACTCAGCAAAGAGGCTTGGACCAGCCTTGAGGGGCCAGAATCCACCTCATCGCCTCAGGCTCCCAGATGATCTTTTCCTGGGGGAGGAAAGGCTCCCCTCCATATCCAAGAGCTGGGGAGGTCTTTAAGCTTGAGAAAGCAAAAATAGTGAGAGGCCATGAACTAACATTGCTTCTCCTCCATCCAGGAACAGGAGATGCTGCCTGGGGTATCGCATGGCTGATTAGCAAACCCAGACCTGGTGCAGTTTAAAAGAGAAATCTGAATTTCTGCAAGATTTTAAACAGGCTGAATTTGTTCAAGGAACTCTGCAATAAGTAAATACATCAATCCTTTAAAATAATACATGCGAAGGTCTTAGCATTTATAATGGTACTCATATGTGCATGCATGAATCATAGCTTTTTGGAGTGCAGGACTAAGTGTAAGGAGCAACTCTAGCTTGTTCTTTCCAATATCAGAGAGTGACTTATGAAATTTGTCTAATCTTGGACATAACAATATTATAAGGGGAATCTTCTAGAATAAAGAAACAAATAGTAAATTCTTGAAAAAAATAATTGAAAGTACTTGAGGTAAGAACACAATTGCTTTGAACACGGTGTGACTGAACATAGATTGAACATAGAAAAGCCAATGTTGAGACTTTATTTAAGAAAAGTCATTTTAAATGGCTGTGTTAGTCAGCTTTTTGTCACTGTGACCAAAATACCTGACAAGAACAGCTGACAGATGAAGTTGCTGCTCAAGGTTTCAGGGGTTCAGTTGATAGGTGGCTGGATCCAGTGCTTTTAGGCTGAGATGAGACAGAACATCGTGGTGGGAAGATGTGGTGGAGGAAAGCTTCTCAGCTCATGGGAACAGGAGGGAGAGAGAAAGGAAGGAGTCGGGGGCAGGATGGCAGTCCAAGTCCACACACCCCGTGACCTGCTTCTTCCAACAAGCCCCACCTGCCTATGGTTATCATGCAGTAATCTTCTCAAATTATGAATCCATCAAATGGGTCAATCCACTGATGAGGGTATAGGTCTTCTAATCTGATGACGTCACCTCTGCCACTCCCACATTGCCACATGAGCTTTTGGGGGATACCACATATCCTAACTGTAACGATGCCTTTTGAATGCAAATCTGTATTTTATTTGAAAGTAGGAACCAGCATCATCCTTCCTGGCTTAAGAGGAAGACTAGACAATCTTGGGAGGATGGAGATGAACAGGATTCCATGGTCCAGGTAAATTTGGGAAGGAGCTGTTGTTCAAACATGAGGCAAGCCATCATCCCAAGAAGACTCCAGAAGGCAGATCATATTCCAGGTGTGTCTGGAGTCTAGTGTAAGGTGAGCAGTGGGAATGCAATATATGTCTGTCTAGAGATTAAATTTTATTGGGGAAAAAATGTTAACCCAAAACTGACTGACTGAGATGTGATTAGTTGATAACCTATTGAAGTTTACAAGAAAGCCACAGTACTGGAGAGCTACTACATTGGGTTCCGACTACCAAGGTAAGGGTGCAAAGACTTACTATTTGATTTTGGAAAACTTCTAGTTGAATTTCTGAAATAGCTTGTTTATTTATTTATTTTTGTTGACCTTGAAGAAAAGTGCAATAGTCCATGTATGTATAATATGCCAAAATACATTCCACTGTCATGTATGTCTGGAAAGAACAAATAAAATTAAAAATTAGAAAAGCAAAAATTAAGAAACAAAATTATAATCATGCATATATATACCACTCACCACATATATTCTTACATATGTGAAATTCTTATATATGAAATATATTTTTATATACATGAAAAATCTATACAAATCTATAAAAAATCATATATTCTTATATATATATGAAAAATCTCTGAAAGATTACAGAGAATGAGGGCATTACATTTAATAGCACTTCAAAAAAGGAAATAAAAATTTGAAAAGGAAAAGGAAATAAAAATTTGAGTATGAAATTTTAATCAAGTTTAGTCCATAAAGTTAAGACATGCCAACCTAGTGATTATGTGTTCATTTCTTGGTGTGTTTGATCCCTGAGGCTTTAAATACTGTTTTGAGTTTTTCATGATTCAATTTATCCAAGTTGCACAAGCATGTGTGGAGATATTCTATGATATATTTACTTTCTGACAATACAGTTTAAGTTAATAGGTTTAAACTGAAATAGTAAATATCACTGTTCATGACATGGTTCTGAAAAATTATTTTCTGGCTGTGAATCCAAATACATGTCAACAAATGTAGAAATAGACAAACAGGATCATATGGAATGAAAAAATCTTCTGCACCGCCAGGGAAATAATCATTGGGATGGAGAAGTAAACTAATTAAAGTGAGAGAATATTTTCAAAACCATACATTTGCTAAGAAGTTCGATTTTAACTATATAAGGAAAACAAATAATACAATATTATTAAGAAAACAAATAACCCAATGAAAAAATGAACAAATGTGGAACAGACATTTCTCAAAAGAAGACAAATAAATGGCCAGAAGGTATATGAGAAAGTGCACTACATCATCAATCATCAGAGAAATGCAAATTAAAGCACAGTCAGATACTGCTTGCACCTGTTGGTGCTATTGTAAAGGAGATGAGTGATGACAAGTGCTGGGTAGGACGTGGAAAAAAAGGGGCCCCTTGCACAGTGCTAGTGGGCGTGCAAATTAGTTCACCAATAGTGGAAAACTGGAAAGAGTGAACTTACAGAAATAGAGTGGAGTAATGGTTACCAGGAGCTGACAGCCAGGGGCATGAGGAGGGTGTTGGTTAAAGGACGCAAAGGTTCAGTTAGAAAAGAAAAGTCAGTTCAAGAGAGCTATATAACACAGAAAGAGTATATCAATAAATAAACAGAACAGTGTAAACACAGCATGTCTGAGGAATTAAAATTCAGTGTTTTACCAAAGGGCATGCAAGGCCTGGAATGGTCTCCAGTAATGGGGTGCTGTTAGTATCTAAAAGCAAGTTTTTGCTATGAACCTTTGTTTTGTGATGCTTTTACGTTCTATTTGCATGCATCTCACATGCAGGCAGAGTGGCAGTTTCTAAAATAAATAAATAAATATATATATATATATATATATATATATATATATACATACACATATATACACATATACACATATACACACATATCTTTATGAAGAGGAATTACTGCAGTGAAAGAATGGGCAATGGCAGCACAGGAGTGAGGTATGCAGAGGATGCAGAGGGAAGAGTCAGGCCAGAGAGCTGAGTCCTCCATTAGGCTGAGCTCTTGTCCATCTGCTGGCCCTTGTTCTGGGTGGTCTTTGCTGGAACGCTTCTCGGTGGCTGGTCCATTCACATCCTTCCACCCCCCACAGAAGGCCTTTCTCTCTTGGGGAGTCACTCCCCAGCCTCCCTTCCAGAGGCACTGCAGTTCCTCTTGGTCATTTCAGTGGCACGTCTCCTAGGTAACACTTGTGCTCCTGTCTCTGCTGCTGATCCTGCCAAGGTTCTGTCTTTAATGACTCCTGAATCTGCTCCTCCAGCCACACATCTCTGATGAACTCCAGAATCTTGTATCCAAACTTCCTTCTTCACATTCATGCTGGATATCTAATATGCATCTTAATCTCACGCCCTGAAAGGAGCAATTCCTATTTCCCACCTCTGCACCTGTCCCTCCTCCCCTCTCGGTGAAGACAACTTCAGCCTGCACCTGCTCAGGCAGGAAGCCTGGAGTCATCCCTGGTGCCCTCCCCCCACCCCACCTCCATGATCTGTGCACCTGGAAATCCCTGCGTCTTTATGTTAGCTTTTCTTGGAAAAGGATGGCAGGTCTTAGAATCCATCAAAGTTCAAAGAATGTCATATATACACACACATATATATATGTGTGTGCGTGTGTGTGTGCCTGTGTGTGTGTGTGCGTGTATAACTCCATCTCAGGAAAAGGTAGACCATCAGGATGTTAAGTGCATCCTCAAACTCTTCCACCCTTAGTAAATGTGAATGTGGGACAGACTTGCCCACAGGAACTGGCCATAGACCATGCAGCCTTCAAGTCCGAGAACTCCATGTACAAAGACTGTTTTGAAGGCATTTACCTTAAGCATGTATTTTAACTGGGTAAATCCAATAAATGATTGAGGTAGCCTTACATGCTGACTTTCTTGTGTATGTGCAGATGTGCATGAGGAGATACAACATGTGAGTATGATATATGTAGTGCCAAGTGTTGTGTTGGCTACTCACGTGTCCCTTGCCCAGGCCACAGGATGCACGGGAAGGTGGCAACACTTTATTTCCAGGTGTGTGAGGGTGCTCCTGGAAGAGATTGGCAGGTGAGCCTGTCTACTGAATAAAGAACACCTTCCCTCCATGAGTGGGCGGGCATCAACCACTGTGCTGAGGGCACAAGAAAAATAAAAGATGCACAGAGGGCGAATTTGCCAAGAGTAAGCCTTAGAAATGCTACCAAATGCACATGTAATAAAGTGTATTGATTTTATTTTGCTTGTTAATATAAAAGCTTTGATTTTGCTTGGTGACACAGAAGGGCAGAAATATTAAAAGATCACATAAAGCCTGACATCCTTTTTACATCATGAAAGTAGCCCTTTGAAAAGAGCGTATCCTCACATCCATATCTCAAGTCATCAGTGAAAAGACATGTTGTATTATCCTTTGTTTTTGATAAATTATAAGAAAACAGGTTCAGATTATCTGACTGAATATAACCTGATTACTTAAGTAAAATCTTACTTAATTCAAAATCTGAATTCAATTCCTATCCTAGACCCTATAGCACTAGTAATCCTGCTCCTTTCATTGAAAAAAAAAATGTGTGTCCTTCCATGTTTCCTACAATTGTCCTTGTTAGAACAAGAGGCTTCCTCAGGATTCAGTGAACGTGTTGGTAAATGTTAAATACTTGAGCGCCTCTATAATAATACTCAGCTACAAAGCGGAACGCATCCTTCCCTCCTGACAATTCAGGTTTCACTTCTCTCCTGAGCATCAGGTGGCCCACACCTCCAGAGCTGGGTCTCTTTCAAGCATGGCCAGGTCCCAAGAACTCACAGGCTGATCAGTGAGCTGGGCTCCTGCCTGTGGAGCTGGCCGCCCAGCAGGGAACAGAGACCAGAAACAGCAAATGCAAAGTGGGAAAACATGAGGCAGACCTGTTTAATATTTTTAAATCAATAATTAGAAAAAAATTAAGAATATTTGCTTAATTCCCACTTTATAGTTTTCAAATAAAATGTTTTGTTTCCAGAACCACCCAAAAGTGATGAGTTGAGGTATTTTTAGTATGGGCTCACTTCCTTGAATAGATTCTCTTGAAATTCAAGTCATGAGACTTGTACTTGGGACCAAATCATGAAGAATTGAAAGATGGATCCTATTTCTATTAGTTACATGCATATAATAAAGAACAAATGCTTTAGTTTCTTTAAGTAGCCTCTTTTCAAGTGTTCTGTTTCAGTCCCCAATGAAACTGAAAATGGATTAGCATAATAAGTATTTCTATAAATAGAGCCCTTGCTGGAACTTAGTGAGCAGGGCCAATTAGTTAACCTGCTGACGACACTAGGGCGACTTCTTCGAGGAAATGAAGGCAGGACCTGAAAGAGGAGGACGATGATTGACAAATAAGAGGGTGAAGTACTGAGGGTGAAAAGGAATTTTGCAGGAAAAATGAAAGACAAGGGATGCATTTTCCAAGCCACTTGTGAAATACAGATTCCACCCAACCAGAGAAGTCTCCCAGTTACCATCTACAAATTAACTTCTCCTGTTAACAAGATTCCAAATGGTGATGGACCTAAAAAATAAAATAAAATAAAATACAAGCATAGAGATAAGAACTGCTGAGAACAAGTTTCCTTTCAGGTGCATAATTCTGTGGTTTCCTATGAGCATCTATCGTTAAGATTGTTAAGAGCAATATAAGCTGTGTTTCCTTTGATTTTATTTTTTCCAATTCTAATAAACAACCTGAAAGTTTGGATACAAAACCCTTTAAAAAAAAAAAGACTTCTTAATTTTTAAGTAGACTTTAAGCTTAAGAAAAAAAAAAAAAAGATCTCTTACTGGGCATGGCGATGCATGCCTTTAATCCCAGAGACCCCAAGGCTGAGGTAGGAGGTTTGCAAGTTCAAAGCTGCAACTTAGCAAGGCCCTCAGCAACTTAGGGAGACCTCCTCTCAAAATAAGTTGTTGTTGTTGTTGTTGTTGTTGTTGTTGTTGTTGTTGTTCTTCTTCTTCTTCTTCTTCTTCTTCTTCTTCTTCTTCTTCTTCATCTGGGAATGTGGCTCAGTGATTATGTTTAGAAACTGATGTGACTCCATTTTTGAGAAACCAGCCTCTACCTCAGAGCAAAGCCTGTCCAAAGGTGGTGGGAGGGTGACCCTTATTCTTGGAAAACCCACAGAGCGTTCTCAGGCATGGAGCTAGAGTTGTTTGTCTGTAAATAACAGGAGAGATCTGCGGTGCTAGGTGTCCCTGACTCAGCAACACTAGTTCCTGGAAAGACCAAAGAATGTTTGAGGCCTAAGGCCTGACTGTGATACTGTGATAACCCTAGCAACCAATCAGCATGAGACAGGGAAGATACCTGGGATGCCAGGCGACCCCCCAGTAGTCTCGGTGATTGATAACAAGTTAGGAAACCATGTAGTTTAGCATGTACACCCCTCACAGCTTAAACCAATCAGTTCAAATGTCTCCCCCTCTTGAACTAACCAATCAAGGCTTACCCAAGTTGTTCCCAACAATGAATGTACTAACCAATGTTAAGAGCTGTTTGATTTTCCTGCAGTATGGAATGTGTGATGCTGTGTGATGTTTAGAGTATCCCCCCAAACCTATAAATCTCATGAACAACAGCCTGGGACTCACTCCTTGGGACCGCTGCATCAGAAAGGGTTGTGAGTCCAGGCTCGAGCTTGCAATAAAGACTCTTGTGTGATTGGATCCGATTTGGCTCCTGGAGGTCTACTGGGGTCTGACGAATGGGGAATAACAATGTGCCTCTGGGTTAAAAAAGAAAAACAAAGTGACCTCTTTAATCGTACAATCCTTGATGGATTTTGAGACCAGTTGCTCCATTTCATCTTTTACTCGGAATTCCATCTCTGCCAGAAGTAGTTGTCTTTCTTCCATTTATGGATGTACAGACAGAAGGGCCTGAATACTGTGTTGGTAATCCATGGCAGCTTCTGAAAGTCCACATATTGAGGAAGATGTCTCACACAAGCTTTAAATCATCGTGCATCTAGATAGACGGATATGTTCCTGTACTGCTGGATGATGGGCTATTTTCTAAGACATCGTCACCAGGGATTTCATCTTACATCATTCCCACCCTTGTCCTCACTGGTAACACGCGCAGGTGCTGCCATTGCTTCTGTGGCTGGTTCTCTAGCGGGGAAAGAGGACTGGGGTACAGAGGACAAGGCCCTCCCACCTCCTGCTAGTCAGGGCCCAGGGTCCATCCGCTTTCTGCTCCAGCCAAACCCTCCAGCCGCAGCCTCCCTGACCCGATGGACCGACTGTGGAGAAGGTGGCTCCTGGTTCTGCTGAGGGGAAGGAAGCCCAGACTGGCCCGCCTCTTACCACCACCCCTGGTAACCCGCCTTCACCAAGCTAAGACCCCGCTGCGCCCCTGCGCTGTCCAGGGCACTTCCCAAAGGCACCAGTGGGATTAGCCACCCGGGGAGGGGTAAAAGGAAGGTCCCTGTGGTTTTATGAGGCCTATTTTGGAAGTGAATAGTAAACCACTTCAAACAAAATCACAGCCCCCAAATCTTAGCTGCACAAATCGATGAAAGACCCCGGAATCGTTGATTCTGCAAGTCAACAATTGTAACCCAGAAGGTGAGGACGTTCCGGTGTTTGATGTTAATGTTAATGGAAGGTGGTCTGAGTACAAATAGTTGAGAAACACTAAATAGGAAGCTCTGTGCTTGGACAGCCTCAATAGTGATTCCTCCTTATTGTGTTTAATATAAGAAAAAATGCATTCAATGTTTATTTATATATAACACACATTATACATATATCATAATAATTACAATTTTTTATGAATGTTTTTTTAATTATTAAATCACGCTGCCGGTCAGTGTTTGGTATGCCACAGTTAAATGTGTCCAGTGATGTCCCTGCTTACCCCAGTGTCCGAGCTTCACTTTTTGAGGGTCGGGTTATGTCTGCAATCAATTGTGGAATGAAAACATTGCATAGCACTGTAAGATGTTTTGAGAGAAAGAGAGAACACATTCACATATTTTTTATTTCAATCTATTGTTTCAGTTTTCTCTTCTATTATTACTTGTTGTCAATCTCTTCCTGTGCCTAATTGATATGTTAAAAGTTATCATACAAACGTGTGTACAGGAAAACACAATATGTACCCATTCTGCGCTATTGGCAGTTTCAGGCATCTGCTGGGGGTGTTGGGATGCATTCCTGCAGATGAGCGGGCGCTCATGGAGGTTATGCCCAGACCACTTCAGTTAAGTTATCCTGATGGAGGAGATCTGCGGACCCCTCTGAGCATGCCTAAACCACAGCCTCCACACTTCTAATTCCAGTTACCTCAGAGGCAGCCCTGGGAAGTTCTGAGCATTGTTATTCCTGCTTCCCTTTGTCCACGGAGGAGCAATACCAACTATAGAGGGCCAGTAATCACGCCACTGAAAATTCTACACAAGTCAAATTCTTATTCATAGAAAAAATACAGAAACCTAGTTTCCAAGATGATCAAACTTTAGGAGTGACTTTCACAATATCTTTTATTTTAAATTAGGTATTATCAATAGGAAAGCTAACTGAAGGCTCAAGGTCATTGTAACTGATCATGTTTTCTTTGGGGGGAAATTATGTTTTATTACTGATGAAAATTGTGATGTGATTAAAACTAAAACAGAATGAAGATATTCTTCTTTAGGATAACATTTATTGATCACCAAGAAAGTACTGAATACTAGTCAGTACATTTTACATATGCTCAGCCTCAGATTATGCAAGATCAGACAAATGAGCCCTGATTTGCAGATGTGCAAACGGAGGCTCCATTGTTCTGACTTGTATTGTGTTGGCACTGGGTGGAAGGGATCTGTGATTCTGTCATAGAGTGGAGCACAGGTCCGACCTTCACACAGTAGCACAAGACTCTGGTGGAAGAAAATGTCCCCAGAGGGGGAACACTTTCCTCTCACAGATCAGGGATGGCTGGACGCGGTCCTCTTCCCCCTTCAGTCCCTTAGTGTCAGGGATTCAAGAGCACTGGACAGCGACTTTCTCTGTTGGTGATACATTCTGTTGAATTCCCATTTAATTGAAAGGCTACGTGGAAAAGACCCTGGTCCCACCTGTCACTGTGGTGATTCTTCTCCCAGCTACCAGGCTGCATGTGGCAGGCTGTAAAAGAGGAAGCATGTTGGAGTCAGCCCAGAATTTCTCGATCCCAGATGTGCTCCTCAGTCTCCTTTACGTTCATCCCCGCCCCCCACCCGCCCACTGGGTTGAACTCACAGGCACTTTACCACTGAATCACTGAATCACATCTCTAACCCTTATTTTATTTTACTTTATTATTTTTTTTTTATTTTGAGAAGGATCTTGCTAAGTTGCTTAGGGCCTTGCTAAGTTGCTGAGGCTGGCTTTGAACTTGTGATCCTTCTACCTCAGCCTTCTGAGCAGCTGGGATTACAGGTATGTATCACTGTGCCTGACTCTCAGTCATTTTTTCTTAGATCAACTATACCCAGGTCTCATGGATGAAGTCAAACTGACAGCTGTCTCCTGGGGAGAAAGTTTCTCTTTATATACGCCTTCACTATAAAGAGTTTCTATCAATTCTTTAGGATCATCATGCTATTTCAAGTTATCAAATTCTCACATTCATAATGTCAATCAAAACCTTGCCTTCAGGCCCCAACCTGGCATATATTACTTAAAATCTTTCTACACTTGGATGTCACTATTTTTTTCCTCAAATAAACATCTTAATCCCTACCCAAATCTGTTCTCCACTCCAGAAAATGCATTCATCAAATGCATTAGTCACAAAAATCACATATTAGAAATCTCCTTCAATTCCTATTCATCTCACTTTCCCTTTCAAGTGTGCATCAAATATTCTGGCAGTTCTGCCACCAAAAGATACTTGAACATGCCTGGATTATCTTCATCTCAGCTCCTAGAAACTTACCTGTTTGTCTCCAGTTCACTCCTGGCAGGAAAGTTCCTACAGCACCTGCCAGGTACCAGGTCCTTGGCTAGTCAAAGGGGAGAGGACGTGAAGGAAGTCTAACTGTTCTCCTGGAGCCCACTCATGGGCTCTAGTGTTCTCCTGGACACTCATGGAGCACCCTCCATGAAATAATGCAGAGCAATAATTCCCTTGAAAGGAAGAACATAATCCAGAGACACTCTGTGCTCTGTGCCAAGTTCTGTCACCAATTATTCTCTTATTTGCACATAACAAGGTAGGATCAAAGTCTCTTTTCTTCATGTAACTAACTGAGGCTTTACATAGTTTTCAGAGAGTTATTCATGAACATAAGTCCAACTGTGGACTTTCACAGCATTTAAGCTGTTCTTTGAGGCTGCACATCCTCACTTGGAGAAACCCAGCGCTCTGCTCCAACGACTTAAATCACATGTCATTGTGATAACTGTCTTGGCTTAGTACTCCTGTCTCTGTTGGTTACAGCATGATCGATTCAAAACAACTTGTATTTTGCTTATTCTCAAAATGTGTGGTTAACCAAAAAGGCTTTAGGATTCTAAATGTCAGTCAACCCAGGAAATATGCCAGGTTTTACTGCTTGAATTTTGAAACACAGAAAATGTTATTCCAACTTTTGAAAAATAAAAGAAATATAGATTAATATCTTAGTAACAATATTATTATTTTATTCTGGCAACTGTGATTTCACAACCATTAGGATTTTGATGGACATGACTTTTTTTCACAAGAGTTACAGAAGTTAGAAAGTTAATTAGGTAATAAACAACATTCCCATTAAAACTATATTCTGTAAGATGATTTTTCCTATCAACTTTCCAAATACTTCTGTTAGTTCCAAAAATGATGGAGCAGACATGGAATTAATGTTCGCAAATAGGATAGTTGAGATTCGCCACGTGGCCTATGATATTTTGTGTGATTGGACATTGTATTTTCAATTTTCTTCTTTTTATTTCATTTCTCTAGTCTTTACATGAAGCCCAACCAATTTAGTAGCCCCAAATGTAAACAGTTTTCTTGCTGTTAACATTAACTTTTGCTTGTTTTCCGTTTTTAAATTCTCACGTGGGTCTTTTTGGGTTTAACCAACAGGAATGATATTGCATTATTCAGAGTTTCACACCCAACAGATACTTTTTCTCCTCCCAAGTGCAGCCCTGAGCACCGGGTGGCAGAGAGGTGAGGGAAAGCTATTGGGTGCTCTGCTCCCCCTCCTGGCTGAGTTCCATATCACAGCCCTTCTAAGGGGGAAGTCTTGCTGGGGAGCAGCAACAGTGATTCTAGCCTCGGAGGATTCCTAACTTTCTGTTAATATCTTGTGTCTGTTCAGGTCCTTTTTTCCTTTACAAAGTGGTTCAGTATTGTGATAGACTTGTTTGGATCCTGATTCAATCCAACCAATGGTAAAATAGCATAAAACTAGGAATTTCAAAATAATGTGATTATGGAATGGGTCACAAAGAACTGTTGCCAGTTTTATTAATGAAGAATGCATTCTGGTTATGAAAGAAAATAGCCATTTTTTATAGAGGTGTGTTTTTGTGAGCAGGTGTGGAATGGCATGATATCTAGTCAGTGCTGTAAAATATACTATCGATTTAAAAAAAATGAATGTATATCAAATGTATTCAATCAAAAATTTTCAAATCAAAATTTCAAATCAAATTCTTGAAAAAAAGAATAACAAGCATATGAACTCATTATGTTAGTCATTCTAGTGGTGTGCAGGTCTGATTTTTTTTTCCTAAAATAAATTTTAAGAAACTTGTCTTATTGGGATCCTTAGAAAGCTTCAGCAACTATTCCCGAGCGGGTAAAATTTTCATGCACTTTTGGGAGGAGAGAAAGTGATTTAACTATTACTAAATGTGAAACTACAAGGAACACAAACGACGGAACTGCGACCTGCGGTTTGAGGGCACTCAGGTGGTTCTGCAGATTTCAAGGGCGGGGCCCCAGCAGCCCTCGGCGCCCGCCCACAGCTCCCTTAAGAGACCACCCTCTGCACAGGAAGCTTGCACCAAAGTGCAGGCCAGAAAGAGGGCGCTGCCTGGCGTCCACAGCTAGAGTCGCTGACGCCAGAGGGGAGGGACCTGGGCCCCGCAAACCTGCAGGATTTGTGATTTGTATTCAAAATAAACTCTGCAATTTGGACACGTGTCGTGGTTCACCGCTTCACTTAAACCTACCTACAGCGCAATCCCCTGAGAGGGGGCTCCACCCTAAATGACCTGGACTCCCATGGGCACACCAGCGCCACCTCCCAGCAGCCCGTGGAATAGCAGGGCTGGGCCCTGCCTTGCTGAAGCTGGCCACCAACCCGCAGGCCAGGGCCACCTCCAGGTGAGCTAGCAGGCCTGGAGAGGTGTGCTGACGCCCCAGCTGTCCTGGCTGGGAGCAGAGGTCCAGGGGCTCACAGGACAGGGTCCACCCCCGTCCAAAGCCTGAGCTCAGGGTCAGTGCCCACCGCGGCTCTCAGACCCAGAGGTCTTGGATGGTGCCCGGTCGCTGGCCCCTCCTCTCACTATTTCCTTTTCTTCTTCAAATGTCTGCTGTCACCGCTGTCACCTGTCACCGCACTGCCGAGTCACATTCTCCATGGCAACTGCTGGTGATGCTCTGGTTGCAGGGCCCCTTGGAGAGCGGAATTCCTCCCTTTTGTTCTTGTCTGCATCGTTTTCTGCCTTAACCGCTGCCTTCCCTCTTCTCTGTCTTAGGGAGTCAGCCTCAGAAGAACCGGCCTCTCCCAGCTGAGCTGCCCAGGTGGGGTGGCAGAGATTCTGGGCCACAGCCTGTGGTCACCAATTTCCCTTCTGCGGAAAGTGAGTCCGCCCTGTGGGCCTCCTGGTCAGGAGGAGGCCGCTTCTCCACGTTCCTCCACGTCTAACAGCCTCCGGGCCCACGACCGGCAGAGACCCTAATTCCTTCTGTTTGGAGGATCTGGGGACACACTCTAAAGCACTCTTGCCATGCTGCGCCCACACAGAAGTCCTAGGTCCCGAAGTCCTCAGGAGCTGCATTTAGAACTTGCAGGACAGTCGTCTTCTGGGGAACGAGTGATGGACGACTGGAAATGTGAGCCCAGTTCTCCGGTGGCCGCCAGAGGAGGTCGGTGGGTCATATGCAGCCTCCCTGTCCTGTTCCAGAACCACCCGTGAGTCGACAGCCACCTCAAAGTTGACATGTCTAAAATCTGCTTCTTTTTCTAACAACAAAAACAACAGAATTCATGAAGTTAGAGCTAAAAAATTAAATAAATAAAGCCAGATCAGGAAAATTAAGTTCATCTTTCTGTTTTACACGACTTAGTTCAATTAATTTTTTAAAAAAGTGTCATCCCTAAAAAAAAAAAATTAGAATTTGGCATTATTATACTTTTTATAAAAAGTGACAAGAGAGATGACCAGGAGTTTCTGAAGTCAAAAAGTACTCCCACGAAAAACTTGTGGTAAATTATTTCTATGTGAAAAATTTAGGGCTTTCCCAGTGAAAGTGAGAAAAGGTATTTTCATGTAATTAAAATATAATTTTCAAGAGAGTTCTGTGTGTCTGTGTGGGTGCAAGGATGCACGTGCAGACATGTCTGGTGTGTCCGGTGTGGTATGTGTGTCTGTGTTTACACATGTGTTAGGTGTGTGCTGTTTGTGTGTGTGCATGCAGGGTGTGTGGCATCCATATGTGGGGTGTGTGTGTGTGTGTGTGTGTGTGTGTGTTTGGAGCAGAGGTGCAGGCAACTGGAACAGAATGCTAGACCAGACACTGAAGTCCAGGCTCTCGGGTACAGGGCATTTTCCACAGCAAGGAGATCAAGTCAGATCTCCCTGGTAAAGGCGATTCTATCTCCCTGTCACGTGCAGTTTAATACCATCTTCTGCTTTTGAAATATTTGGAAAAAAAAAAAAAGAACAACTAAAACAAATAAAATTCTTATTTATTTTAAGAGACTTTTTCCTCAAAAGATTAAGTTACAAAAAAAAAAAAAAGTCTTGTTAACTAACTTCAGTCTGGTGTTAAGAGAATAATGGAGTCTTGGAAAACTTCTCCCTTTGATGTTCTGCAATTAAACACTTACACCTGCTTAGCCTTGATGTGGGAAAGAGGGGGATTTGCTTGATGAACAGACAGGGGACTCTGAGGACATGGAGCGTTAAAGATTACATCACCACCCTTTGAGGGAGGAAAGGTCTGTAGGTAAGTACTGGAATATTACCGCCGATAGACTGACTTACTGGCCCCTGGTATTATGGATCAGCTCGGAGAGAGGCTTTTTAGGGGTAAGACTATCCTGAGAAAATGTATAGAAAAAAAGATAAAAGTGAGCCACCAGTGGGCAGCTCTTGGGAGTTTGGACTTGGCGTGGGCTGCTGGGCTCCACGGTGCCTCTACACCTGGCCGCCTGGTGCTGGGGTAAGTCCTGCCACTTCTCCAAGACAGTGTCTTCTGCTGCACAGGACAGTGGTAGGGCCTAGACCCCCCAGCTTCAAGAGCACTGAGGGATCAACATGTGTATGGGAGTTAGCCAGTAGCTGGAGCGCAGTGAGGACTGGGCAGTTGTTAAGTCCTCTCTCCAGTCTCGCATTTCCTGTGGCACGTGCTCTGTTCTCTGAGGACAGGTGCTTCTGTACAGAGGTTCGCCCTTTCACTCTAAATATGTGACTTTGTTGCTGTTGCCAGCCTTTCCGGGCTGAGGAAATGGCTCTTTGTTATCTGGAGGTTTAAAGAAACTCAGAACTGCTCCTGGCCTCCTGCTGGAGACACCTGCTGCCCGCCCTCTGGCCTTCTATCCTTCCCTCTGGCCTTCGGCTCACATCCTCCTATCCAGGTACTTGGACACGAGGCCCTCGGCATTGTAAGATCTTGTTCATTCTCTATATAGATCTCCAGGACCCCAGCAGGCCCTCGGCAAAAGTTGTGGGATGGATGTTGTAGTCAAGAGCGCCTCTCTGGACGGGTCAGTTTTTGAACAGCTTGTGTTATCAGAGGACGAGGGCGTCCTCTGAGCAGCATCCTCTGGTCTCTCCTTGCTTGCACCCCTCTGTCCTCCAGTCAGCCTTTGAAACTCTGTTTTCTCATCAGTGTGCCTCAGTTTCCTGCAAGGTTGGACCTCAGCTGCCATAGCACAGCTCATTTTCTGTTGCAGGAAGTGCCGAGTGGTGCTTTGCCACAGCTAAGCAGGTGTAGGCGCTCTATGGCACAGTGTGGTTTTACACACAATTCACTACCGGATCTTTCCAAGAACCTTATGAGGTAGACAGGGTGTGGGGTTTATCTTCTTACTACAGTCATAGAAATATGTTCAGAAGGGATTTGTGAACTACAACCAGGTGGCAATATTAAAAATGCTGTCCTCCTACTTGGAGTCACTTGTCATCCTCTGAGGATTTCATGCAGCCATGTCCTCTGTTCTGTTGTGGCAGCACTGGATGAACTCAGTGCACCAGGAGGGTCCAACCTTGCAGCAGGGCAGCTGTGTGGCAGAGGAAGAAAACACTGCAGACCTCGGGCAGGACCACGAGGCAGGCGAGCATTCTCACACTTGCATGTCTTGTTATGAGCTTCTATTCTAAATATAATGTCTTCAATAAATGCCTTATAAAGGTGAGTCATCAAAAATCTATAAAAGAGAAGGAGAAGAGGAAGGAGAAAGAGAAGAAAAGAAGGAAGGAAGGGAGGGAAGGAGGGAAAGAAAGGAATTATCGAGGTTGACCTCAGCTGCCTGCCTTGGAAGAAAGGCATCTCTCCCATTTCTGAACTTCACATGGCGATCCCATACGTCACCTCCTTGCGTGAAGCGAGGATCAGTGCATCCTGCCAGCGCTGACAGCCTCTCCTCTCTGTGCTTTCCCACGCATCCCTTTTAGTAGACACCACATTTCATTCCCTCCCCTCTTTCATAACTGTCCGTTCAGAGAAGGTGGACGCCTTCACTGATTGAATGCAGGCCAACCCCTGCTCCCCGTAATACAGCTCAGGAACAAGACGGACTAGTCCACGTGCCAGACTTGAGGGTGAAAAGAAAAGTGTCCCTCTTGCCCACCAGGAACTCACAGTTAGGAAAAAATCGTCATAAAGATAATTTGATTTCACTATGATGAGAACTAGGAGCACGAGTATAAGTCTCTTTGGCATGTCTTGCTTCTCAAGGTCTAAGGGCCACGTGAGGTGCCAGGGACAAGAGCAGGCGGTGCCAAAAGCCGTCTGTGGGAGGGGTGAGTTGATAAGCTTCACCAGATAAGAAGGGAGCGGGCTGGGGTGTTGAGGTGCAAATACAAAAGCCCTGGTGTGGGCATCAGTAAGTGCCAGTCTGGGAAGAGACCTCTGTGCCATGCTGGGCATGCTTGCTGGGATTTTGCTGGAAAATCAGGCGAAGGACAAGTTAGATTATGAAATGAAATGGCAAGATGTTTCTTGGAACAGTCACTCTGAAAATCAGAGCAATGAAGGATGAGAAGCGAGAAACACGGCTCCACAGGAGATGCAGGGGACCCGCGGGACAGCAGGGCAAACCAGAGTCCACGCCCAGAGTGCACCAGGCTCCTGCCCGCCCAGCCCACTCCTCTCACAAGTGACTTCAGGGGGTCCCTTCTTGTGCACACTGCATGAGGCCACACGCGTCCTCACCCTGCTCCGGTGCAGAAAGGAGCTCCCCAGATCTGGAAGAGAAGCCCTGCCTTCCAGCTCTGTCACAGGCCTACCCTGAACCGTCCTCAGAACACCACTCAGAAAAACTGGCATCTGTCCCTGAACCTAAAAACAAGCAGAGGTCCTGCAGCCTTGTGACTTTCATGGGCTAAGGACAGAAATCAGGACTCTGTCCCCAAAGGGGAAATGGATGCTGAAAAAGAAGAAAAAGTGTCCTCTGGGGTCCACAGCCCACCAACCATGTGTGTGGGTGTGCAGCCCACCAACCAACCATATGTGTGGGTGTGCAGCCCACCAACCAACCATGTGTGTGGGTGTCCACAATCACTGGTGAGCTGTTTATCTAATATAATATATGCACATTAGAAAAATTAAATAACTATGTATGCATATATATACACATACACGATCTGTAAATGCTGGTTCATCATTATGCATGCATCATACATAGTCATATAAAGACATATGATCAGAGAAGATTTATAAATTGCAATGCAGCTGGCAAAACCATCTGTCTATGACAGATCTGTTCATAAATACACACGTATACATCAGTAATCAACCATGATGGCAAGATGAGTAAAAATGGGGACTTCCCAGTAATTTTCAAACTTTTGGGGGCAGCAAAAGTCTCCAGTTTCAGGCACAAGTTCAGCTGCCCTCCTGTGGGTCATTTCTCCTCACCTCCTCACCCTCGGTCACTTTCTTCTGTTTCCACCCCTCGTCAGTCACATTAATCCAGGAAAGTTTCCCCATAAACACTGTCATGAGCTCTAAATTAAGAAAAGAATAGAAACTGAGTGAGAGAGAAAAGAAAAGAAAAAATAGAGAGACAGGAAGGGAAGGAAAGAAGGAAGGAAACCTGCACCAGAGGACAGGGGAGAGTGCACCAATCGTCTCCAACAGGTTCCTTCCAGCACTGCTAACTCCTGGGCATGGCCTCACAAAGAGCATGTTCTTTGCTTTCTTCCCAGGAACCTAGGGGAGTGTCCAGCAGAGCTGCTGGACGCCTGTGTGGGGCCAAGACTGAGCCTGGGAAGCAGTGGGAAGGGCCAAGGCATCGCAGGAGGATACCTGGAGGCTTGGGGCGGGCAGGCAGGGATCCCGGTGATTCCTAGTGCTGGGCAAACAGGACATCAGCACGTTTCCTCTCCCCACAGTGATGTGTTTCAAGGTCATCTGACTGGAGTCCACTTTGCTCTTTTCCAACTTATTCACACACAATGAGACACACCTACAGATTTCAATATTGATATAATGAGCTAGACACAGAGAGAACAGGGCCACAGGTGACTTTAAATTGTAGAATGGTCCCCTGGTGTCCAGCAGGGAAATCAGCCAGCACAGAGTGCTGTTAGTCACGGTGGGTGGCCTTCCCCTGTGTCCAGAGGTTGGCTATATTCAACCTCCTAAGCATGAGCGTATTTATAGATTTATCTTGGCTGAGCATGGATTCATGGAAAGATGAGAAAAGGAGACAGGATAAGACACCAAAAGATTCTCTGTGAGACCCACAGGAGACCCCTTGAACATACCCTTTGAGGTTGATAAGGAAGACATTTTAATCAACCTCAAGGTGAATGTGGCCCCAAAGGAACAGATATGAAAAGTGTGAATTCATTAGCATTTTATAAATTCTCTAAGAATTATAAAATGTATTTGTGAATATATATTCAGATACTTTCAAGTACTGTCTGCCTAGAAAATTCACTTAGACATAGGAATTTCTTATCCAGCATTACCACAGACATCCGCACAGGACCGTTGAATCCCACTGCAGAGGGAGAGAGCTCGGAGCTGGATCTCCTGAACTAGCAGGAGAGAGCTGCATAGATGGTCAGCGCCCCAGAGTACGAGAACTGACTACAGAAGCCCAGAGTGTCCCTCCTGTAGGCAGGGGAATATCTAGAATGGCCAAACCCAGGAGCTCCGTGAGATTCCTTGGTAACCAATGGCACGCTCAAGGAGAGCGTCACACATGTCTCTCCACGAAACCCAAATCTCCTGAGCAGGAGTGCTAGCCCCTTCCTCGTTGAACTGTTATCAGATCACATCGGTGGTCGCTAACTTTTTTTGTGCTACAAACCTCTTTGGAAACCTGGGGAAGCACCTTCTTGGAAACAGATTTTAATCATAGAATCAAAAATATATCTTTTTAATTTTAAATAATATGCTGTTGTCTATTCTTTTTTAATACACTAAATAAAATCTTGCAGCTAGCAAAATAATGACGATGATTGTCAGTGATAAATGCAATTGCATCCAGACCTGAAATAAATCCAAAACAAGGCGAAAAAGCTGTCATTTCTCTTGCCTGTATAGGGCTCTCATTGTAAGTTTGTTGCCCCCACTTACATGTAAGGATGCTGAATTTCAAGGAGAGGCTATGATACAAAGTCACGGTTTTGTCCACCCATGTATAAAACCCTAGGTTAAGAATCTGATCTTGGTAAGGAAGAGGTGGTCATTGTCTTTGGGTCTGTGGTTTTGATTCACCTGAAAAAGTGTATGAGGTAGGATCTTTAAGGTTATTTTGCAGAAGTTAACAGAATATTCCTCCAAGAATGACAACTTAGCTATATTGGGCTGATTCTGGGGAGTTTTGTAGAAGCCCCCACGCTGGTTTTCCCCCGAACAGCCTCACAATGGGCAGAGTTCCTGCGGCACCAGAAGCAGAGGAGTTTCGGACCACCACTTGCAGGCTGCCCACTGGCTGCCAGCCCCACTCCCCTCCTCCCGTCTCTCAACTGCATCTCTTTACACGAAGTTCCCATGTCCATCCCCATTCCTGTGCTCCCAAACTTTCCTCTCTCTATCTCTCACCCTGGTTTTTGGAGCGTGGCTAGGGCTTTGCAGAGTGAATCAATCCTCCGTGACACATCATCCTGTCCTTCCATCCGGGGAAGGTGGAGATTCACATGAGCTGCCTGGACCTTGGAATGTCACCACAGTTTTGTGGAGTGTGCTTCCCAGGAAGAGCAAGGGTCATGGCAATCCCCCAACTTGTCACAAACAAATTACTCCTTCATTAAAGGTGTCCGGGGAGTTCTCTGAGGTGACAAGGCTCAGGGCACAGTAGGTGAGGAGGAACTGTGGTCAGACGGCCTAGCGTTCTGATGGAATGAAACATTAACATTCTTCAAACAGCAGTTTTTGCACAAAACTGAGCATAAGTCCACGAGCAGGTGTCCCTCGTCCTTCATTCTGGGAGGACACCTTGGGCCTGTGAAGCGTGACTTTGGGGTCTACACTCAGGACGGCAGCACCACAGCAGAGGGTTAAGACGCAGCCTGGCTGGGCGACCTGTGTGGCCTGTGGACACGCATACTCAGGTGAGGAACTTGGATTTTCTCAAATGTTGAAAAGACTGCTCTATCCGTCAGGTCGTGTAGATGGCTACCGAATGGGTACAGTGAACACGTGTGAGCATGTGGGCTGCATGTGTGCAAAACAGTACCATATTCTGACTCCCGTATACCTCATGTGATCTGAAACCGGTGAGATGATCTACATCTTTTTGCTCTAAGGATTGTACAGGAACAAGTCTGATGCTTACCACGTCTTTGTGATGTTTCTCCTTGTGAACACAGACTATGGATTTGTTGGTAGAATCCCGCAAGGTAGAAAAGGGAAGTTTTGATTTAAAACACACCTGGCAGAAGAGCAGATTTGGAGCCAGAGAACACTGCTGTTTTTATTTGTCTCTCTTTCACCCCCTACACAGATCACAGAAAAATACTTTAATTCACTATTCTTAGAGAACTTAGTTCTTAAACCTGACTCATTTTTACAATTACCTAAGACTTCATCAAACATTCAAGTGCCTGAGCCTTCGTTAGGGCCTGGCAATAGATTAGCAGGGGATGGGGAATGTAAGGCAGACGCCTGCTGAGCGTCCCACGGTCCTCATGTTCCGGGATGTCACAGGACAGACCCTGTGGGTTCTGAGGTGTCCAAGAGCAGGATGAAGACCACCTGGTCTCCCAGGAGAGGTAACCAGGGACTCTGTCGGTGGGAACATTTTTCTCTGAAGTTTTTCAGAAGCACAGGAAGTCAGTGCAGCCCTGACCTAGACCTGAAAAGGTGACATCCCTGGCTCCTCCACGGAGACGCAAGACCCAGACACCACGCGGAGGAGAGGGGATGCAGCTCAAGAAACAGAGAACTTCCTCAGGGCGTGCTGCCCATGGACGCGCTGATTCAGAGGAGAGACCAAAGCCGCACTCCAAATAAGCACTTTCTGTGGTTGGTGGCCTGTGCCTTTTACCCCAGCAACTTGGGAGACTGAGGCAGGAGGAGCACAAGTTTAAGGCCATCCTTAGCAACTTGGGGAGACGGTGTCTCAAAATAAGGGCTACAGGCTCAGTGTGTGCAATCCCCAGCACCAAATAACAAATGGTTGCAGCGGAGGAAATGAGTCCTACGGTATTTTGAATGTATGTTATGGAAATTCAGAAAAATGTGATTTTCCTTATGACTTCATGTACATCAGTGGATCATTATTTGGAAACTCACCCAAATACGTTTGTAAATGGAGACTCCTCTCGATGTGTCTCAGTATGGATTAGAAAATGTGTTTGGGGTCATTTGCTCGTGGTGACTGTTACAATTTGGATCTGAAATGTCCACCAAAGTGCGTGTGTCACAGTCTCAGTCCCCAGTGGTGCTGCTCTTGGGAGGTGCGGAAACTCAAGAGACGGGGCTGCTGGATCGTGTCTTCGAAGACTCTGCCTGTGAATAGTCTGGCTTGGCCCCAGCACCCGCTCCCTCACTCCTCTCTCTCCCTCCCTCTTCCTCTCTCTCTCTGTCCACTCTTCTCTCCTCTGTCCTCTCTCTCTCTCCCTCTTTTTCCCTCTCCTCCCTCTCCTCTCCTCTTCCCTCCCCTCTCCCCTCCTCTCTCCAGTTCTCTGCCTCCTGGGTGCCCTGAGGTGAGCAAGGCCGCTCCACCATGATGTTCTGCCTCATCACTGGCTTAGAGACAAAGGGATCAACCGACCAACTCAAACCTCCGAAACCGTGATCTAAAGTAAATCTTTCTTCTTTTAAGTTCCTTTTCTCAGGAGTTTGATTACAGTGGAGGAAGGTTGACTAATACAGCAATAAAACCAACATGTGACTCCAAGTGGTCCAAAAGTTGATATAAAATAAACACATAATATGCAGAAGGAAGTAAAATCATATTCACTACATATATATTCTTGGGATGGAAATTTTTTCTATTTCTATTATCAATAATAGTATCTAAGCTACATTTAGTACCTACCATCAGCCATGAATTATTCTAATTATTCTAAGGACTTTTAAAAAAGAAGTTTCCAAATTGACAATATTAGTGAAACATTTGCTAGAGAAATTCAAAAGTAACATGAATTCCAGGAGATGCATAACAGAGAGTTAAGTTTCTTTATTGGCAAAAAAAAAATAGGAAAAAAGAAACACTCAAACAGAAAAGTAGACTGACATTTCACAAAGAAGGCAGACAAATGGACAGTGAGCATACTGAAAGATGCTGAACTTGAGGAAGACATTCATAGGTAAACAGTAAGTGCTAATGTCCTGTTGACTCACAGCTATGCCACAGGATTCATGGGAAAGGACCACACCCATACATTTCAGGGGAGAAAGCAAATTGGCACAAACATTTCAGAGGACAAGTGCTAATAGAGATCTACATTTAAAATGTCCATTAAACTTTGATAAGCAATTCTAGTACTTGGAATTTAAATTATGGATATACTTTAAAAAATCCCAAGACATGTAAGCAAGAGTGCCTGTAAAGCATTGTTTGTAACAGGAAAGAGATAAAAGAGCAAAAATACCCATGGAGAGTGAAATGGATTTTTAAAAGATGAGTCACCTCCTGTTAGCATAATGTGGAAATGCATGTGTGTCCTAAAAGGAAAATAGAATTTTATGGCGAGAGTCAGGAACTGTGTCCGTCAGTACCAAGGCCTGCAGCTTCCTTGATCCAGCCCTGCAGACCAGCCCAGGTCTCCACCGTGCTGGGCAAGTGCCTGCCCTGGGCCCCACTCCACTCTGAGGTGGCCTGCCCATGTCCCCACCAAGGTTCTCAGGATGGAAGGTTGGTCACTGGTGTGGTGGGAGGGAAGTGGTGGAACCCTCCATAGGAAGAGCCGCGTGGATTGTGAGGTGCCTGGCCTGGCCTCCAGAGGGGTAAGGTAGTTCAGCCAGCAGCCCTAGTTCTTTCATGAGTGAGTCGCAAGACAGGGACAGCCTGGCCCCTAAATCCCTCCTGGCCTCCCATCTCTTCATGTGATCTCTTCCTCCTACACTGCTCCCCCATTGTGATTCCATCAGCCATTAGGTCTCACCAAGCCACACCAGTGCCACACCCTTGAACCTCCAAAAATGGAGAGCAATAAACTTCTTGTCTTTATGCAGTTCAGTAGCCTCGGTCATTTTCTTATAGCAACAAAAAGGACAAAAAAATAGTAGGAAATATAGTCGAAACAAACAATATGTTTGGCACCACATGTTCTGTGGATGCTAAAGGGAACATAGTCATTATTGTTGTTTTGTTAAGAAATGGTACCTGGAAAGTAAGCAGCATTGATTTCCCTCAGCTGAAGAGTGTATAGGTTGGTGCGTGGGTCACTGTAAGCAGGTGAATTTGGTTATAATAACTCATCCTATGTATGTCCACCTTTTGATTAGAAAGAGCCAGGAATCACCATCTGAACCATGAAATTGTTAGACTTTTTTTTTTGCTCCCCCCATATTTTTCTACATAAAAAGAGTAAATGCCCTTTTTCTCCCAGTAAAACAGGGAGAGAAAGATTAATAAGAGTATGATCCTGTCCTGTCCCTGAGTAGCAAAGCATGAGACCAGGCAGCTGTTAGGACTCCAGACTCACAAAAAAGGAATTTAAAATGCGATTGAGATCAGTTCATTCCAGATTGTGGCTCACATTGAGCATGTTGAAAAATACACACGCATAAAAATTTGGTTTCATGTACAATTTTGTTCTGGAAAATCAATGGTCCATCTCCATGGGTTTGCATGACTTTAGAGTTATTGTTGACTAATGACAAATCTCCATTGGCCTGGGATGGTGCTGGCCACCCTCCTTGTTCACATCCTATTGACTATGCCAGGAATTTGAAATATCTAGACACCAAGACCTAGAACTTAGAACATGACTGCGTATGCTCCCTGTCTATAGCTCTGCTTGCTCATCATGCTCCAAGGTGGTTAAGGAACTTTGGGTCACCATCTATAAGTGATTGGAAATAAATCTAATATTTTAAACACAGAAGATCAAAATAGAAAAGAAAGAAAAAAATATGAAAAATTTCTAAAGTTGTGTAATCTTGAAAAACAACAGATGATTTTGAGTTCTTCCCATTGCACTACGTAAATTATATTTTCTTCCTCCACGCATATATTTCCACCTATCTGACTTATCTTTCAAATTTGTTCCTAGGGAATCGATCATAATTCAAATTCATAAATGATTTAAAAGAAGATTTTAGCTAAAACCTTCAGATACTTTCCAAGTCACTAAGGGGTAACAAAACGATTTGTTTCTGCTTGTTGCTATGTGCTCCCCAGTGAAGCTTCTACAAAAAAAATAGGCTTCTGAGGGAAAGAGGATGGAGAGAGACCCACAAACTGGAAAAACGAGCTAATTCTGCAAACAAACTCAGCTGTAGGTAATCTGCACACATCTGGAGAGGGCTAGAGCCGTACAGGTTTGAAAATACAATATCCAGACTGCCAAGCCCATGATGGCTGTGCCGATCTGCACATCGCTGGGGAAAGGGGATGCGGCAGATGCTGATAGTTTGGGAAATCACTCACACCTGAAAAATGAACACCTCTAATGTTTTCCTACATTAATTCAGATCACTTCATATATTAGCTCCCCAGCCTGTGGGCTGAAAGCTCAATGAGAAACGGATCTAAAAAGTGATGATAAATGATGCTGAATGAAAGCAAGGCTTGGCAATCCAGGAGCAGTTGGTGCTGATGCTGGTTTGCATAAGATGATACACATGAGCATGGTAATTTGCTTTGATCTTTCTGAATCCTAGAATGTTTTCCTCAATGTTCACATAAAAAAAGCATAAAAGGAGAGAAGAGCAATTCACTTTTTGTTGTTGTTGTTGTTATTCACTAAATTTTGACAGCTAAGAATTCACTGCAGTTCTTTGAAATCCCTTTAATGAGTTTATACATGCTGGTGGACAGTAGCAGGACTGCAGGACCCATGGTCACTCTCTCACCACCCGAGCAGGGCCAGCCCTGGAAACCCCCTGGATGGCGGGTACAGCGCCTTCTGTGACCAGCCAGTTTCATTTATATCATGGCGTCCCCAAGATCCCCACATGATCGCCACATCTCCATGTACTTTCTTCATTCTGCCTGAGAAAACCATGCTTGGCTAGTGAAGGGGCCAGCCCCAGGGCAAGGGCGGGAATCCAACTGGAACTCGAGGCCCTCTGTGTGCTGTCAAATTCTCGCTCTCCACACACTCCCAGCTCCCTGTCACTAGCTGTAGTCAGGGACAGTCCTGGGGTAACCAGGGGGCTGCCCCAGGCTGGCTTCCTGCTCAGAACAGTCCTGGAGGCCCAGCTTTACCTGATTTTACCTGCATCCCAAACCACACCCACCAGGAGAAGCCGGCTGCTGGAAAGCGTGGGACAGCACAGCGGGGGCCCTCTCTGTGGGTCACTGCCAACCACGCTCGAATCCGTCTTATTTGACTTGAGTCTTTCAAGAGAAAGAGAGACAAGATTCACACAGCTTTTATGACAGAGTGTTGTAATGTTATAGTTGTTCTATTTAATTATTAGTCATTGCTAGCTTCTTCCTGTTCCTAAGTTATAAAATAAACTTTACATAGCTGTGTACGTGCAGGAAAACGTGGACAGGCAGGGTTTGGTGCTCTGCTATTCCAGACATTCACTGGGTGTCTTGGAGCTACTGTAATAGAAAAAAAAATCAATCTGTAGAATACTGTATAATTTACAAAGTACCTACGCTACCTGGCTGCACTTTACATTCACAGCAGTGCTGCGTGAAGGAGGAGGGCAGGGGTTATTATCCTGTCTGGAGATTTTACAGTCCAGTGGAGGAGATAACACCTTAACTGGGCCCAGATATCATCTGCTCTAAATTTTATTTTACCCAGAATGGCACTCCCGCTTTCTTCTGATCCATGTCTTCACTCTTGATTGACCAGCTCCTAATTATTTCAAAATGGGCTTGAAAAAGCTTGTGTGGGTCCCTCCTCACACATTGAGATATCGGGAGAGGAGGCTGGGCCTCTTGGACGGGGGATGCTTCCCAAGGCTGCTGCAGAGCACACTTAACTTCTGTTATTGGGCAGAATTTCCACATTTCACGTATCTTGAATGATCCGCCAGGTGGTTTCAAGGGAGTCCATGTGACTCCAGGGTCTCCTGGGAGCTCTTCCATTTCCTGGGCACCAAAGTGGCATTGGAAAGAGCCCTGCCATCCACACGGAGAGCTTGGTTTGAAGCTTCTCCACGTTTCCCTGTTGCTATTTTACATAAATAAAATGTGTTTTATTAGTGGCACCAGATATTTATAAACTAGCAATATTTTAAATGAGAAGGTGATAGCACTCTTTCTAATTTTAGCTATGTGAAAAACTGGAGTCCTCAAAAAACTACCCACCCCCCAAGAAAAGTCATCCTGATCATTTTGTAGCTCCTACTTGGCCACAAACCCCATTGTCTATCCACAGTGCCTCCAGGCTATTGGCACCAGGAGAAGGATGTCCTTGTTAAAACAAATTCCACATGATTAAGTTGCTGTTTCATTTTTTTTTAAATTATAATCTCAAGATATTTTCTTAGATTTTGTAGGCTCTCTGGAAGAACATTTCATTTTTATGCACTTATAATGAAAAATAGTTTGTATTAAATTTACCCTTAACTTTGCCCTTTACAGCATTGCATAAATATGCAAAACACATTTAAAAGAAAGTACTTAAAACTTGAAGTTTGGAACCCTATTTTTAAATGTAAATATTTTAGCCCATCTCAGTTCCAATCCTTCTGACTTGGTCTGCCTTTTCCCTTTCCAGTGTAGGTCCCTGAAGTGAGGTTTACAGGTCCTTGGTTCAGTTGATTTTCACACACTTGAACAGAGAAAGCTATCTGGCTGAGCATGAAAAGAGTATTTTCCCCTCTGCTCACATATCTTTAAAAATGAAAATGATTTGCCTCTGGTTCTATTCCATTTCACTTCACATTTCCCATCTCTTTCCTTTCCCCTTACACATCAAAAATAATTTTAGAAGATTAGAAATCGAGCTTAAAGAGTTGAAATTCAAAACAGAGTATTTCAGAAGGCACACACACTTGCATAAGTGCTCTAAATATCATTTTTTTCCTGGTACCTTCGGTCCATACCCTCTGCCCACCTTAGCCAGGGGTGTTCTGGGATCACTGTGCCGCCTGCACCTGTGCTCTTGTGGATGCTGCAGAAATGACAGATGCCCCTGGCCACCCCTCTCCAACACTGAGCTGTGAGCCCAGAGTGCTCTGTGGGCCCAACAGCCTGACAACTTGACTCCCTTGGGGTACCTGGGCATGGCCCTCTCTGCCCCTCACTCACTGCACATTCAGACTCGGGTATCCTTCTTGGTGAAGCGCATCGCATAGAGCACCTGGGTTGCTTGGGCTTCTCATCGATATCAGTTTGGCTTTTCAGCCTCCTTTGGCCCCCTGTTCCCATGGGTACACTTCCCCAACCCCTCTGTGCCTTCACAGGTGTCCAACTGACACCTCCACCTTCCAGCCTACTACCCTCTCTGCCCTCTCGAGGCTGCGCACGCCCTGACTGGACACATATCCAATGCTCCCAGGACGTGCAGTCTTGGGGGCATTAAATATGTTCAAGTGTGTGAAAATCAGCTGAAACATTCCCACTTCCTTCCACCCCTCTCCAGCTGCCATCTCCTTATCCTGGGGTCCCTTCCCTGGGAGTCTCCCACTGATACCCAGCTGGACTTGGCCATCTGTCACTTTTAGGACCCTCGCCTGATTTGACACCTTCCCTACCCTAGTCTCCATCACCTCATCCCTAAACTCAACCTTATTTTGGTGATGATGACGACATGGAAGTGCCTGGAAAGACTGGGGTGGACACAGAGCAGGAGGAGAAACACACAAGGGTGCCCACTCGTCCCATTTCTGCTCCTGAGGACAGCCTTCACGTGCACCCTCATTATCTACCAGTTCTGCCGCCTTTCTTCCTAGTCAGTTGTTCTTAAAGCAACGGTATCACGTTTTTCTCTTTAAACCACTAACTTCTCCTGTTCTCTATTTGATGACATTGATTCTTATTTAACAGAGAAAACACAAAATCATCATCAGGGTCCCTCTGCACCTAATCAGTCTTTTAATGAAGGACGGGCCTTCCAGCCTCCTCCTGGCCCCTGCCCTCCTCCAGGCACACTCTCCCCTTTCTGCTGTCTCGCGTACCGTCCGTTTTCCCTTCCTCCTGGCCTATTCCCGTAAGTATGTTCCAGTGTCTCCTATATTTAAAAAACTCTTGTCCTCAAAACCGTTTCAGCTTCTCTTCTCTTTTCTTTTCCTTTTTACAGCAAAACTTCAGACATGTCCTCATTGTCTCAACTTCCTTACCCCCCTTCTCTTTGAATCAGATTTTGAGCCCATAATTGCATAAAAAACACCTTGTCCAAAGTCATCAGTCAATGACACGCTGTCAATCCAATGATCAATTTTGTTTTCATTTTATTCTGACATGGGTGGTTACGTGTTGTTTGAGTTTAAACATGTTCTGACATGGTACTGGGAAGTCACGTATTGTAGATTTTCTTCCTATCTCATGGCTGGTTCCTTAAAACCCTTATAACATACTTTGCCTCTCCCTAGCCCTAAGTACTAAAGTATTTAGTACTCGTTTCTCCGTGTGATCCCTACTAACACACTGTGTAAACCCAGGCCCATTACTAAGGGTTAAATACCACCATTAGATAAACAACTCCCCAATTTTACATTTTAACATCCCACCTCCACCCTAAATAATAATTCAGACACCTCCACAGTGACATCTAATAGTCATCTAAAGAGACACCCTGGCAAGCCAGGACACGTGATAGGTTCAGTGAATCTCCATCCCAGCCAATGCGATTGATAGGACCTAAGGTCTGCCCAAGATTCCCTTTCAACCTGGCCCAAAGTCCATGAAGCAACCCAGTTCCGGCCACTGGCACCTTCAAAACTTAGAGAGGAACCAACTGCACTAGGTTCCACCCCGTCTCTACCTTCGGCCTTTTACAGATGATTTCCTTCCCTGAAGCCCGTCTTGTCAGCATTTTTGCCACTGTAAGCAGAAGACCTAAAAAGAGCAACATGGTTCCAGAGTTCTCCGTCTGTGGTTGGCTGGCTGACTCCATAGCCCTGGGTCCAAGGTGAGGCAGAGCGTCATGGCAGGAGGGAATGGCAGAGGAAAGCAGCTCGGGTCGGGTCATGAGGGCCAGGAAGGAGAGAAAGGGAGAGACAGACAGACACACCTCTGCTCTCCAGGAATTAAAGATAAACCCCGATGGCACATTCCCAGGGACCTACTCCTTCCAGCCACAGCCAGCCTGCCTACGTTACTGCTCAGCTGATCTACGTCATGAACAATGCACTGACTGGGTTAAGGATACCCTGATCCAAGCACTTCACCTGCAAACTTTCTTGCATTGTCTCACACATGATATTTTGGGGGACACCTCATGTCTAAACCATAGCAATGCCTCACTTAACCACCCAGCCTCTGAGATGAGAGTTAATTCCTGTTCTCCAGCAGGACAACTGAGACCCAAGTCATTTAAGGTGCTGGCCATGCCATGCAGCTCTTCAGAGAAATGGCAGAAACGTGTCCCTGGGTCTGTGTCCAAGCCCAGGGTTCTTCCCTCCATTGCCCAGCATCACTTTGGGGAGAAAGAACAAGAGCCCACAGGGTAGAGAATGTCGTCCTGCTAAACCAGGACATGGTAAATCAAGGGACATCCATTCCCTGCCCTCCCACACCAAAGCCAACTCCCCAGCCCCGTCTTCACCGGGGAAACTTGTTCCCCTAGGACGAAGCAACGCTCGGAACGCCGGGGCCTCACAGAGTGGCCCATGAGTGGGGAAGCCTTTGGGCTTCAAGTTTACCCAGCAGTGGGAGGAGGTGGGTAGACGGACGAGAGCTCTCTGATCCTCAAAGCCTTCCTGTCCACCCTGGGCCTCTAGCTCTGAGTCTCTGGGGCGTGCGAAGAAGGCATGCGCTCTCTGTCCTCACTGACCTGCAAGGTCCCGCACGCTCTGTTCTTCCCCTCTCATCACTCCTGTTCTCACCCAGGTCCTCCACCACTTGAGCCATCGCCCCCTCTGTCCAGAAGCCCCTTCCTCACAGGCCAACTGCCTGGACTCTTCCCTGCAGGCTCAGAGGTCCATGCTCACACCCCTCTCCATCCTCCTCTCACTCATTTTCTTCTTCCTCTCGTTGATGCCGCCTTAACTTATCCATCTGTGTTTACTTCTTATTGACTTTTTATATTATTTTGTGAACAGAGAAACTTTTCCTTTTATTCTCAGGTATTTCTTGGTGTCATTTCAATAGTTTCTCTGTATGTATATGTGGAACAGATGTTAAGTCATGGCTCCCACAAACCCCTGCACTGGGCAGTATTTATACAACTTAAGGCAGAACTGAGTGTATGAGTCATAAATGAGGAAAGAGTATAGACAGGGGAGGCCCTGTTAGAAAAGTATTGCATTAATTCACAAATAGGTTAATCACAAGCAAAATTAGAGCAAAGAAGTAAAAATGTCAAAAGAAGGTAGTATTTTTAAATAGCAGAAGATGATTTTTGGTTATTTTCTCAAAAACTTAATAACACCCCTTCCAAACTGAGAAGATCAAAATACACAGAACAACAGAAAAAAAAAAAAGTTTTCTGTCTTCGGTGAGGAAGGAACGGGCCACAGCTCACAACTCTGATGTCTGCCTTCCAATGCTAGGAAATGTGGGCCCCAGGAAAATAACTCTGAGACAGCATACACATCTTCAAACCTCAGGGAGAATGCACAAGTTTTCTTAGAACTAAGGGCCCGAATCCTAAAATTGATGGTTGTTGGTTAGAAATCGTCATTGTGGTCTTTAAGGACCACAAAAGCAATCTGTGTAGATTTTGTTTGGATGGGGTCAGGGAGGTATGGGGGGTGGACATGGAGAACTTGTTCCACCAGCAGTTTCCAATTCTGAGATATCAGCATCTTCCTCCAGGGGTTTGGCTGTAAACTTTGCCAATTTCTTTAATGCCAAGTCCTAAGGAGATTTTCGTTCATGTCAACAACTACTAGACATTTCATATAAATTATTAGTGAATCGCCCAGGTCGATGCTGTGCATGTGTTGACAGCGCTCCCTGTGCCTGTGTTCTGAGTGGACCTCAGTGCTTCCACTCAAGTCATGCAAAAATGAGAAGTGGGCACAGAGGAAACCCTTGGAGACCTATCCATGGCGCTGAGAGATAACCACACCCATCAGTGCATAAATAAATAAAGGAGAAAATACTCCTAGGGAAAAAGCAGACAGGATTCTGTCCAAAGTTTTCAAAAGAAATATAAGAGAAATTATAAAAATGATGATTCGTGAAAGGAACTCTTCGGCAAACATTAGAAAGTCTCAAAAAAGAGATACACGGCTTCAGATGCATCAGGGGGAAAATGAAACTTAATAAATAAAATTAAAAGGTGAGCTGGCAAAGCCCAGGTGACTTGAGCACAATCCTGCAATCGTGGAAATGAAAGGGTGCGGGTGAGAACCCCGAGGGCGGAGAGGCTTGGGAAGCTGAACTGATGTCATGGGAAGGAACCAGTAACCCATAGCGGTGGGGTGGCAGTGTTTAAAAATCTGATCCTTTGGAAGACAAGGGAGGGCGAAGTCTCAACTTTCCCAAGCACCAGGTAAAACAATGGCACAGACAGAAGTCTGGAGGTACAGCGAATGAGACTTTCTGAAATCGTTTGCATCTTACAGGGAAAGAACACAAAATCTTGCAATTCCTCAGGAAATTTGGATACAGAATCACTGTTTGTATGGGCAACGTTGTGCCATTAGACCATGTTGATTCGATATAACTGAGCACTCATCAGAAGAGGAGAGGGGGGCACAGGCTCACACAGGGAGGATCGGGAGACACAGAAGGGGAGGCGGCCATCCACAAGCCAAGGAGAGAGGCCCCCGGGAGAGCCGCGCAGCAGACACCTGGGCCCTGGCTCCCAGGATCCTGGGGTGTGTCTGCTCTCACCAGGCCACCTGGTCGTGCTACTTGCCTGGCCTCGGCGGCCGCCTAGGACACCCAGCAGCCAGCCTGCATTTTAGAGCAAGCTGGAGCCCTGCACTGTGCTGCGTCCAGGCTTGGAGTCTGTCTCTGCTGAAAATTCCGCTCTCCCTGGATGCTGTCCGCTTCGCAGTAGCGCCCTGTCGTGGAGATTCAAGAAGTGCCTGGTCTGGTGAGTCCAGAAGTCATATCCCAGTCTGATGTCGACGCTGCTTTGTGTTTTTTTTTCTTTTAGGATGCTTTGTAATTTGTGATGAAGTGCAACGTGAAGTGCTGCGGAGAAAGGGCTGAGGCTTGGTCTTCCTGAGCCAAGCTTCTTGTACCTGGGCGAGGTGGGCTGTGACTCGTCTGCTGGAGCTGGAGCTGTCAGGGCTTGAGAGTGGCTCCACGGTCCTTGTCCTCTTCTCCCTGTTGTCTTTGGGTCTCCCTCGGGGCTCCATCACGTCTCTTCTGTGATGCTCCAGTCACTTCCGGGGATCACTGCTGATGGAGTGGCGGTCCCAAGGCGGGGCCAATTGAGGTTAGGTCACAGTCTTTCAGCACCTGAGACCTCAACCAGGCAGGGCTTCTAGTTATAAGCCACATGCAAGGGGTTTCTAATCTCCTGCAGTCTCTAATCTCATGATGTAGTGGATGTTCAGTCTGCTGATATCAGTTGCCATTCAGCTCCTGCAAATGGGCTCCACTCTGGTGGGTCCCCATATCCTCCTGCCTCTCGGGTATCCCTGGTGGTGATTTGCCCTGTGACCTCATTCTTCTGATGATCTATGAAGATTTGCTGATTTTCAGATTGTTCAACCATGCTTGCATGTGTGTGTGTGTGTGTGTGTGTGTGTGTGTGATTGTGCATTTGTGTGTCTGAGTGTGAGTGTGTGCACAGGAGTGCTGATGATCGATGAAGACTTACTGATTCTCATTCTGTGTGTGTATGTGTGCACGCAACACCCATCCAAGGGAGTGATGACATCTAAGCTATTTGTTCTTCAAACCATAAGCTGGTCATCCAGAAAGGTACTTTTAAATTGCATCTGACTAATATTAATCTGGGTCTCCCTGCTGCTACCAAACTGGGTGAAAGGCTGAAAATGAAGACAGGAAAACTGGCTTATGGTATTGGGGTGTTGGGAACCTTGTGGGGAATCAGCGCCATGGGGCACATCTCCAGAGTCTGCTGCACAGGGGAGCCTCACTGTTACTGCGCACAGTGAACCTACATGCAGGCAGCCACAGCCCTCTCCTTTCATCTGGACCTGGGGCTCATTCTCTGCAAACCCAACCCTGGGAGTTTCTGAAGCCAGGGCTGCAACCTGAATGCAGTATGGAATTACCTGGAGATGTTGCAAAGCCCTGATGCCTGTTGTCGCTTCGTTGCATAAATCCACAATTGATTCAGGATGTCTGGTGTCAGCACAGTTGACCGCTCCTCCAGTAGGCCCATCTTCGGCTCAGAATGACATTTGCTATTCTGAAACCTCCGAGCTACCAATCTAGATCACAGTAAGGGTTCACCAAGCACTAGACTTGATTTCTTACAGAAGTGGCAAAGTGTGCAATCTATCCTCCCAGAGATACACACAGTTCTTGAGTGGAAACATAAACAATGCATAAGCCAAGTCTCTGGTACAGTTTTTGGGTATTTTCATCTTGGTGCAGTTTTTTAGATGAACATGGAGAGCCTGCATCTCAGCCACAGGGAGAGTGAGCAAGAACCCAAATGCACGTGGCCATCGAGCTTGCTCAAAGGCTTGCCCCACGTGAGCAGCATTCCCCTAGCTTTTCCATTATTGTTGTTCCCTTCTAACATCCTATCCACCAGCTTTTCACCGTGATCTCTTGGTCTTCTGACATCTGAAAATAAATCGTGATAGAAATTAGGATCCCCAGAAATGTTGCCATGACAGTTCAGACCTAAGTAATAATAGAACCCTGTCCACATTCCTTTGAGGCCACTGAAAATAAGAGTTTCCCAAACGCTTCCCTAATGGCTGTCAGTTGTCACTGATGTCACACTCTGAGTCATCTCTGTCGAAACTAATCATCCACCCCATGCAGCAAATGCCATGCCTTCTCCACCACTGCTCAGTATCTGGAACAAAAGCCCTGCCCCACCCTCGCAGTCAAGGGTGCACAGAGGGTGTTCACAAGTACGAAGCCAGAGCAGGGCTCCTGGTCAATGGATTTGGCAGATGCCATGTTAACAAAGTCCCATGGGTTATTTGTTGATGAGTCTCTGAAACCCCTGGACTCTAATGTGCATGGTGAACCCTCCTGGATAGTCACACGGTGTCCCCTCTCTCTTCAGGTTACTTATCCTGGAACTGATGATGGGTTCATAATCTCACAAACTCATGAGCACTTTTAAAACTCTCTCCTTTCTACTGTATGTGACGGCAAGAATGTTCCCTTCACCTAGGCACAAGACAGTAGAGGGTCAAGATGAAGGCTAGCCTGGGCATTGTGAATCCATAATGAAGGCACGCAGACAGGGAAGAGCTGAGAAGCCATGGGCTCATCATCATGGACAGCCCTGTGAGGCCCAGAAATGGCCTCTGCCCTGCAGGATGCAGGTGCACCACCTCCAGGCCCCATGGACCATCGATTCTCCTGTCCTGCAAGAGGGACTTTCTACAGCAGCAGGGCCTTCCAGCAAACTGGGCAGATGGGTGGCCTGGCTCCTCAGTTCACCCATGACTAAATTAGTGCAGGAAAGGGTTTGCACACCCCCACATCAATGTGGGTGTCTGTGGTTAATGAAACCATTTTTATCGTTAATTATCTGTTTACAAGTTGAAAATCGATCTATTTTAATGCATAATCTGGTGCAAGTGTGTGTGTGTGTTTGTGTGTGTATTTAGTAAACTTCCTAAAATCTATGGGATGCATTGAAAATGAATTCCTCATTAGGTATTTAATCAAGGTTCAGAAACATGCCTAAGAAGTCAAAGCAGTAATAAGTCCATTTAAAGCCACTGAAGATCAACTGTGTAAATAACTGTAATAAAATGCTATATTAATGCATCTTATTTATATACAAAATGTAAATGATAAATGGCACATTTCATAATCAGTGGATTAAGCTCAGAACATTATTAGATATGATTAGACAGTCAATAATTTAGTAAGTGAAAATGAGCTAAAAGCAGGTATAATTTCCAGAAGCAGTATCTGGAAGGTCCATAGTTACTGTCGATTTGGTGAGAAAGTCCTTTAGATTTCAGTTGTGTGGGTGGAAATTCAATGGGATGCAGAGTGACGCCCTGCATGCACAGTTGGCTAAGTAAGTTCTTTCTCCTCTTGATCCTTCTCTGTTACACGCGGGAGATTAAAACTGGGATGAAGATGCTTGTGGCTTTTAGAAATGTTTTGTGCATTCAAATGACTGGTCATGAGCACTGTGCCATTTGCATCTTATAAAGAAGAGTCCCTACAGTCCTTCATTCACCCTTCCCATTGGGTATTTCCTTCTAAGTGCCCACCAAACTCCGTCCTGGACCAATTTCAGGTCCCTGCTGCCTGAGGGGCTGCAAGGGGCTGTTTTAGAAGGACTTCTGTGCTCACGTATGCCCTTTTAAGCCCCTCACTGATCTACATACTTTGCTCTGAGACTCAGAAATTATAGAACTTATCCCGATTCTGCTACATGTCCCCTTCTGGGCCAATCCCATGCTGAAACCTTGAACTCCAAGATTATGTATATATGGTCAGACTGTTGGAACCCATTCTTAACAATAAAATCTAACATGCTGAATATCTTTTGGCAGTGACAGAATACCCATCCACGTTATGCCTGTTCCTTCTGCCCAAGATTCCTGCAAGTTGAATGTGCATTAACACATCCATGAACAAGTATGTGCACACATACCCCCCCACACACACCCTACACACAAATGCTCACATACAGGAGTATCAAATAATCTATTGAGTTATTTTTGTGATCTATGGGTGTGACATTTCTGTCTTTTAAAACATTCCTCTTTGTCTCCATAACTTCCCTCTTATGCAGAGTTTTTATTTTGCTTGCACCCCAGACAGTACAATTTAAAGGTAATATGAAGGGTAAGAAAAAATATAGTTTGACAAATAACTAAGCTGCAACATAATAATCTGATATCCGAGCTTCTATCTGTCAGATGCAATCCTAAGTAAAAGACAGAGGAAGCAAGGGATTGCTTTTTAAGGAAATTAAATTAGTATCTGGAGACTCTTTCAAAAGTGTGACTACAAAGGGCAAAGATGGGTATGAGCTCTCCAGAGTTGAGCGGGCTCCCTGAGTGAGGCTGGGCGAGCAGATCAGGGCCAGGTGATCCTCTCAGGCCTCAGCTGGGATCCTGCTGGGTCTGGAAGTAAGCTCCTCTGAGCACCAGCCTTGCTCAGCGCCCCAGAGCAGCTGAGCAGGCTGTGACTCAAGCTCTTTAAGGTGATTCACTCCTTCGCTGTTCCACCCCAGGCTCTCTGGAGCTTCATGCAATGCTGTCTTCCGAGCTTTAAGGGTTTGCTTGTGATAATTAAGACAGTAACTAGCACAACATTTTTAGGCATCTGCCATACAAATAGCTCCTGAGGCGATGGCTGTGGATGTCTCGAGGTTCTGTGCATTTTCTCAGTGGGCCAAATGTCAAGACAGAAAGGAAGAAAGTTCTGAATTCATTGGCACAAAAGGAGGAAAAAAAAAAATCTGCAACCCTTGCAACGGAGAAACGGAGATCTGATAAACAGAGAACGAAGTGACAGATAGAAGATGTGGAATCGGCTCTTTGGTTTGTTGGTGTTACAGGCGTTTTGCCATGCCAACGTAGTTAATAAATTTGAATGTACTTCTTCCAAAGTCTCGGAGTTAAAGAAATTTGCAGAGTAAGAGTCTTACCAAGTGGCATTTGGCATTTTGTTCTGTTCCATGCTGTTTATGCAAAAGTCAATGGATATTTAACCTTTGAGAAACCTGCATTAAATCAATACTACATTAGTGTTTTAATGCCATTAGCTCAATAGCCACATGCCTAGGTATTCTCTCCATTCAGAAATTCAGGAATCAGTAAATAAAAATGAAATAATTAGCAATGAATACCTGCTACTCACATTTACGTATTCAAGATCACCCCTTTCCATTCAAGCCTGGACATGTCTGCCTGTCATGCAAGAAGTGTAAGCCCACATTCCACACATTGCATAGTAATGGGGCTCTCCTGATGACCTCACATGTTTCCATGGCAGCAAATTCCTCTGGAAATAGCACAGCACTTTGATTTATAGTTGGTCAAAGACAGACTCTTGAATTACACACATTAGAAGGCCAGTTTCAAAAGAAATTCTTTGGAAGAGAATTTCGCAAGCAAGATTATGAGTAACTTGGTATTTATATTTTTAATGATTATTCATCTCTCCTTCTGAATTTGAAATAGCGCTTTCATCAGTCAAATGCCTAGCAATTAGAATATTTACAAGGAAAGCAGACATTCCCACCAGGATGGAGGAATGCAGCTTGGGCATCTCTGCACCATTACAGCTTTGTTCCCAGCTGCCCCCATGTGTCTCCTTTTGCTGGGCTATTAGGAGATACCATGGACTGAGAGGCGTCGGCAGAGATTTACTTTCTCACGGTTCTAGAGGCTGGAAGTCCAAGGTCCACAACTGAGCATTTCTGCCTCCTGGTGAGGACATCTTCTTGGTTCACAGTGTGTGTTTGCATTGTGAGGAGAGAGTTCTGGAGCCTCTTCTGAAGACCCTTGATGCTATTGAATCAGAGCCCCATCCTTAGGACCTCAACCTCAATCATGTTCTTAGAGGCTCCCATCTCCAAATGAGCCCCACCAGAGGGGAGAGCACCAACACACGCATTCTGCAGGGACATAAACAACAATCCAAAGTACCATGGCCCAACTGCTCCATCCCGTCAAGGCCCGAGCACCTCTGTGTCCATCTCTAACAGAGGGGCTTTGCCAGACATGTCAAGTGGCATGTCTGGTCCCTGAGAATCGCATCTCATGACCGGTCATTTCATTGAACCAAAATCATTTTTAACTGCAGTAAAGCAGTAATGAACTAGAAAATAATATTGATAGATATAAATCATATGTATTTTGTAAAACCCCTCTTCTTTCGTAACCCCTGGGAGGAGGTAAAGGATGCGCATGATCTTGGACCTGAAGGATCTTCCAGGCTGAGCCTGAGGAATGGGCAGGGGACTGGAAGCTGCAGCTGTCCTGCTGCCCTCGGTGGCATTCCCAGCTCCCTCCTGCTTTGCTCAGGGGATCTAGGAGGACTGGTATTGTCACTTCAGGCACAGAAATGAGGAAAGGGACACAGGACACAGCCTTGTAGCCTCCCAACAAGGTCAAACACTTTAACTCAGAATCCCGCTGGATTGCTTAAAATATTGAAGGCTGTCTGTGGACAGACACTGAAAGGTAGAGTCTTGTTGGAATTGTGTTGTCCACAGTACCAAGAGGTGGCAAGGTGTGGCCCATAATACCACCCGCGCCTTTAGTTCAGTGCCATGATCTGCAGGGAGATGGGCTGGGCCCTGCAGAGCTCAGGAGTCAGGGCAGGTGCTCCTGAGCCCATGATGGCTGTGAGATCAGAGCCCTGCTATCAACCACAACCCAACTGTGCATCAGTCCTCTCCCCTGGCTCTGAAGCTGGAACCACCCCTGGGCCATCTTTGCAGCTCCTTGGAGCTGCAGGACTTGGAGGACACTCATTCCAAACAGAAACCTTTCATCAAAATCAAAAATGCAACACAGGGGTGACCTCTATCAATTAGCGCTGCAACAGGAGAGATCTCACTGCGGTGTCTTCACTTGTCCTGCAGTTTCCTCTGACAGTTCAACACAGGGAGAACCAGCACCAAATCACCATTTCTTCAGTCCAGGAGGACGTCTCGGCAGGATTGTGCTTCTTGCTGTGGTGGTTCTTGTTCTTAAGATCTTCCTTTATCACTTTAATCTGGAGAAAACTCAACTGAACACCCTTGCAATTATTAGGGAAAATCATACATGAACCAACAAACTTTCTAAAAGCATTTATTTTCCTATGTGTATGAGTTAATTTCAATCAAAGAAGTGCATATTGCAGCAGAATGGATAGTTTTAGGGAATAATGGTGTGATAGGAGCACATTCCCTTAAAGTGCATATGTTGGAATTTTAATCCCTCAATGCAGCTGGTGGGGAGGTGGGGACCAGTGGGGGCAGTCAGGAGATGGAGCCCTTGTGAATGGATTAAACTTGAACTCCCTCCTTGGTAGGAGTGAAATTGAGATTCAGCATGGAGTGCAACATTCCGGAAGGCAAAGCACACGCACAGCACAGAGACCCTGAACGCTCCTGAAGGACTCTCAACCTCATGCAGTCACCAAGTCAGACCCAAACTTCTTGGATTGCTATGGCAGAGTTTCCAGAAACAGGCAGAACTCCTTACAACCTCGGCAAGTATGCGAAGGAACCCGGGAAGGTCACTGAGCAGGAGAGGGAATAAGGACAGATGGGATCCTGCCGGGCAGAGGTGGAGCCTCAGTCCCTCTGGATGCAGAAGGTGCACCAAGACCAGGCAGTGTCTGCCTTCCCCTCCTTGGGATGAGCCACAGGAGCAGACTTGCTCACACACTTCCTGTCTTGCTCTTCAGCGGTTCTAACCTGCTGGGGTGACTCTCCTCACGTGGTTCCGCCCCATCAGTCACTGCAGGTCACCTTACTCCTGAACGTGGGCAGGGCCTCCTCATCTCCACTTCCTTGCTTCCTCCTCCTTCATGGGTACAGTCTGCTGCCTTCATTACCAACAAGAGTCTTCAGGTCCCTGGGTCCCTGTCATTCTGGTTTGGTGGTGGGTCTGGAGTGTCCCCCAAGGCTCCTGTGTCCCCAGTGCAGCAGGGTTCAGGGGTGGTGCTCTGGGAGCTGGCTGGATCATGGGGGCTGTGATCTCACCAGTGATGGGCGCCTTGATGCTCTGATAATTGGCAGCACCTCTGAGAGGTGGAGGGGACTGTCGGAGGCGTGGCCTAGCTGGAGGAAGGGAACCTCTTGTCCTGGGTGCCCTCCCTGCTCTCTCCCTGCTCCTTTCCTCTGCCATGCCCTTCCATCCTGGTGCTTCTGCCCCTTGACAGAACGAAAGCAATGATCCAGCAGACCCTGGACTCAAACCTGGGACCCCATGAGCAAAAATAAGTCTTTCCTCCTCTAAGTTGCTATTCTCAGGGGTTCATCATAGCGAGGAAAAGCTGACACAGGCTTGTTTCACTACACTCCTATTTTCAAGATTAGGGTTCAATACCCCTTATTGATAAGGTCCATTTATTATTATTTTTCCAAAAACCAGTCTGCTCCATGGGCAGACTGAAGAGGGAGAAGCAAGCTCTTTTATGTCCCTACCTGAACACACCATGTTCCAACTCCTCTTTATCCCACACTACTGTCGCAGTGCCTCCGAACCCCCTTCCCTGCCGTCACTTACAGGTGCCTGGGGGCCCATGAGACAAGATCCCCAAATGCAACACGCTTGCTTCTGAAGCTTCGAAGGGAGAGGAAGCTTCAGAAACCCCTTCAGGGGGTTTCGGGATTTCCTGTGGATAAGAGGCTACCTAGGCTTTTGTTTCCAAAAATTTAAAAAATAATAATAAATTTGATAAAAGAGCAGCAATACCCCAAAGAGAATTGTTTGGTCTCTTTCCTAAAGGGAACTTCAGATCACTGAGCTAGGGTTAGGACTCAATCCCAGGAGGCTCCACTCAAGTAGAAAGAAATAGAGACCCGGGTAAAGGACTTTATTTGTATAGATTTTTGAGTAGGGGACAGGGCCTTGCCCGTGGGAGCACAGTCCAACCTTTGGTCAGCAAGGGACTCTGTGAGCAAGTAGAAGTTGGTCTTCTTGGCAGGGAGGAGGGACAAGGAGAGAAAGACCCAGGTCGTGCAGGGGTGGAACAGGGGCAATGTGCTCATCTGCCAGGCAGGACTGCTCCCCTGGTCACCAGCCAGCCACTCTCGCAGGCCTGGCCTGGGCCAGTGTCCATCACTCCAGAGTGGGCCTAGGCTCAGGAGCCTGGGAGATGGCTGAAGCCCACCCAGGGTTGGTCAAGTCAATTTAGTGGGAATTTGTTCCAGATCCATTAACAGAGACAGTTAACTGGCCATTTATGAGACACACCACTAAAGGAGTCTGGACTTGTCCTTGGTCAATAACAGCCTCCCCAGCCTTCTCTAAGTCATTTGGGGAGAGCTGGTTCTTCACTAGAGCTGCTTCTTCATGGTCCTGAAACGCCTGAGGGCGGGGCTTTCCAGGGCAGAGGGCCAGGTGGAGCTCAGCATTGTCACAGGACCTCATTTTAGATTGTATATGTGGCCCATTTCCTGTTTTAATGGCAGCAGCGAAGACGGCAAAGTGATAGAGACACAATGGAGTCACGGAATAATGGTTCAGAGACAGGAGTGGACCCCAGTGAGTCCACGAGCTGGCTTGGGTGGACACCAAGTCCCACTGAGCATTGCAAGGAGGCCCAGAAGCCAAAGGCAGGGTCTTCAGTGAGCTGAGGGTGAACCACTGCTGCTGGTGTGGTTCCTCCCTCGCTGGACCTCTTGTCTGTATGGCAGAGTGATTTCTCTGGTCCAGCCACGGAACCCACCTCCTCCACCCACACAAACACACATCTCCAGCTGCCTGAGACGCCAGACATAGAAAGGTACGGGCTACCAGAGGCCAAAGTGGCCAGTGCCCCGGTCAGTCTGGGATTTCCCTATGCCCTTGGTGAAGCTGGGGACAGCCAGCCTCGATTCCGGATTACAGTTTCACAGCAGGACATTCCAGGAGGAGGACTGCTTCCTAATAAAAGTGATGGAAACTCAGTTGCTTTGACATTTAAAGCTAGACTGCACCAAGCTCTGGAATTGTGATAAAGGAGATTCTTGTCTTGGCGGCAAGAGGGATTAAATCAACAAACTGGAAGGGTAGAGAGGAAAGCAGTAATTCTCTTTGATGCCTTCTCGGGCGGCTCCCTTACTAACAGGGGCGTGCATTATTTGCAAAAGTTCTGGGTGTTTCATTTTTCTTAACATAGATGAAGCTTTTTTTAAGAAAAGGAGGGAAAATTTATTACTAGCTTTATTTCTAAACAAAGCAACTCTTCATATCAGGATGGCTTAACATTTGGGGAACTATGGACCATCTCCTCAGAAAAATGAACACACGTGCCCCCCCCAAAAAAAGTATGTAATACTACACATTCAGTCCCCTGGGAATGTCATGCATAGAAACAGGTTTTAAATCCCTCTTCCTACAATATCTGCAATCTCTACTCTAATTTTTCATCAGGAAGGGTTCTGTTTTTAATAAGTTTGATTTTTTTATATTTTGTAGGAAGATGTTTTATTATTGTGTTTAACAGTTTTTCTTTCAATTGCCAGGTATTTTCACAAATCCATTTTTAACCTTCTGAAATCTGCAGATTTCAGCTCTGTTTTCAAGAAGAACCCTAGTTCCAGACAAACACTGTGATATGAACTGCGGATCTGGACAGGTCACTTGCCCCCACCCCCAAGTCCCATTTCCCTGTGTACAAATTGCATTCCTTAGGCTAAGGGTCTTACTCTGTTTTCTGTTGCTATAACTGAGCACTGCAGGCTTGGCACTATGGAAAGAGAAGAGGCTTCCTTCACTCATCTTCCTGGAGACTGGGAAGTTCATTCAAGATCAAGCAGCTGCATAGGAGGAGGACCTCCTGCTGTGTCATCACCTGGCAGACTGCACCACGCAGCAGAGCACTAGTTGGGGTGGCCACCAGCATGCAGGGAAGAAAGAAGCCAAGTGCGAGAGAGAACCTTGTGGACCACAACCTGCTCTTGCAGCATCTAATCCCACCCAGGAGACCTAGCTCAGCCTCCCTGGGGAAACACTGGCCCATCAATGGAGTGCCCCAGGACTTAATCACTCCCAAGACCCCACCTCTGGACACTGCCACACTGAGGCATGAAGCTTCCATTCCTGTGAGGTTTGGCAGGGACACGCCCCATGCAAGCCATAGCCCAAGGTCAGTCCAAGGGCCAGATGAGGCTGAGAGCACAGGTGCACCATACAGGTGTGGAGGGCGAGGCAGGTGTCTGTCACAGCCAGCACTGAACAGCATGCCAAGAGCTCCAAAGAGGCCTGCTGAGCAAGCCTGCTGAGACGACCCTCCTCTTCAGACCTCAACTCCCTCACCCATGGGAAAGAGGGATTGTTCACTTGACATCTTCAACTCTTGTTGGATTTTTGTTTCATTAAAAATAATCACAATGTATAGCATTTGACTGTTAATAAACAGGCTTAAATCCATTATCTTGTTGGCTGCCACAGTAAAGGTCATGTTGGCTATGTTAATTTAGACCTCTATGTCTGCAATGACAAATGAATGTGAACAACTTCCAAATCTCCTTGTTAATGAAATCTGACCGTATCAATAATAATAACTAATATTGGTGCAAACCATTTTAATTTAGAGTCTTTCCTCCTATGGTATTTCTCATACCCCCAGAATGACCCAGGTGGCCTGTGGACAGGTGTTATTGGCACAGTGATTAAAGAGCTAATGGAATGAAGATGGAGCAAGACAAGCGATTTTCCAGAGTCCCCATGGCTGACCCATGGATACAGGGGCCAAGATGGGAATTGCTCATTCTAAGTTGGTTTTCTTCTCCTCTACCTCTCCTTGGCACCCACTCTACCCAAGGGCTTGCTGAAGCCAGCAAGTGCCAGATTTATTTCTCCCTCCTGGGTCTCCACTGCATGCTTAGATTAAAATAAATAAATACATAGTGGCCATGGTGACTGCTTTCCTTAAACCCTGACCTACTCTGGCTTCCTCACCAGAATTTCCATCAAAGGTCTCAGAGCTTCATTCTACTGATATCTTCAAAAGTCCATAAGAGACCTTGCCCTTAACTTAAAAAAAAAAAAAAAAGCAGTCAGGCATATGTAACTCAGACTTGTGTGTGTGTGTGTGTGTGTGTGTGTGTGTGTGTGAGAGAGAGAGAGAGAGAGAGAGCAGGTGTGTGTGCACCTGTGTGTGTGTGTGTGTGTGTCTCTGCGTATGAACATGCTTTAGTTAGCTTTTCACTGCTGTTGCCAATGGACCTGACCAGAACAACTGACAGGAGGAAAAGGTTACTTTGGCTCATGGTTTCAGAGGTTCTGTCCATGTTTGGTAGGATCTACAGGCCTAGGCCTGAGGTGAGGCAGAACATCATGGTGGAAGGGCGTGGAGGAGGAAAACAGCTTAGGACAAGGCAGCCAGGAAGTAGAGAGCAGCTCTCTCCGCTCACCAGGAACAAAAGATAAACCAAAAGGCATTCCCCCAGGGACCTGCCTCCTCCAGCCACACCCTACCAGCTTGCACCTCTCAGGATCTAATCATCACCCTCTGAAAATTCCTGCAGGGTCTCACACATTAACCATAAATATATGTATCCCACTGAATCTGCCTATGAGATTTAGATTCTGCTATTTAGTTTTAGGAAATGACAAATGGTTACACTTGGGACAGGGAAAAAATTCTTAAAACCTGAAGGAAATTGGTACACTTGGCTCTCATAGGAGTCCCTGGCTCAACTGGGCGGCACTTCTGACCCCACCCACAGATATCTATTTCCTTTCTCCTTTCAAGGCTTGTTGGTCACATAGTGACTTGGATCTTCCCACAGCTAAACTCACGCCCACACTTTTAAGCCCACTGCTCAGTTAATTTCCCCACAGCTGCCACATCAAGCCCCTTCTTTGATCTTCTGAATTAGCTTTATAAACAAAACAAAGTGGGAGGGGAGAAGAGCTCATTAGCCTGGGGATGAAGTCTGAATCTCTCTAGCAAAGCTTCCTTCAGAATGACCCCAGTGGCCAATTGCGTGATCAGTATACTATCAGAACAGCTCAGTGCACCTGGGGGCCAAGGTGTCTTTCAAAGGGCTGTGGACATTTTCTCCCTTACTACAAATGCCAGAGGCCGTTCCCAGCTGCAGACTGAAACGGAGACCTTCTCTCCGGGGCTCCAGGCATCATGGCATCGTGGTCCCACCTGACTGCTGAATGAGGGCTCGGTGACACTGAGCAGGTTTAAGCACGACCAAGTTTTCACCTGCAGCAGTGCCTGGCTCTGCATCCTCGGGGGCCTCCTGGGTCTGGAGAAGAAGGGACACATCCTCCGAGTTGCTCCAGAGCTCATGGTCTCTGGTCTCTTAGAACAGCCAGGCTCCCAGGAGTCCTGCTGCACGTCACCCACCTGCCCTGCTCCTCACAGAGTCCCTTCCTGCTGCGTTGTGAAGTCTGCGCTGGGCACTGCCCCAGGGGACTGCTGGTTCATTCTTACCCAAGACTGTCCTCCTGAGCTCAGAAAGTGCCACACAGGCCTGCATTCTCCTCCATACCCATGGCTGAACATGCGCTCACTGATGGGCAGTGTCCGAGGGCCCGTCCTCTCCATGGAGGGCCACCTGAATGGGGTCAAGAAAACAGACTCCTCCCAGAGGGAGGAAGATGTGTGGTCCCAGGTGAGCCGGAGCACTTGAGGCACAGGGCCCCTTGTGCAGCTGTGGTTCAGGGCTGTGTCCTCCAGCCCATGTGTGTGAACAGGACGTCTGTTCACACCCCTCCCACCAGGCCCAGGAGAGCGGGAGAGAACCGCGATCTCATTTCCACTGCGCAGCAATCCTGGCCGCGAAGATGGAGATTCCGCCTCCCTCAGCACTTCCCTGGTCTGGCATCTGGGCTGGCGACCTTGCTGGATGGGGATGAGGTGACCTTGTGCCTGCTCAGAACAGCTTCCGCCCCCACCCCCACCTGCTCCCCATCCCGAGAGGGCTTGGGTCCGCAGGGCCACTCTCAGGGAGGGGGAGACACCCCGGGAAGTCCTGCCGCAGCTGCTTCTGTCTCACATCATGTTCTCCCCATCATCAGGATGTGAATGAACACATCCCCACTGAAGAAGAGCAAGTCCTCCATCCAGAGCCCAGAGTCAGAGACAGGGAGCAGGAGGACGCTGGCCGTCTCCCTGGGTATGTGCACAGGAGGCACCAGGGACACATAGTAGGACAACATGTGACATCTTGCTAACAAAGATGCTTTAAATGTTTGAGATCTTTAGTTGATGTGTCTCAGAAGTACTTATTTCTGGGCACCATGGTATAATTCAGTACATGTACACACGTGTAGTGATCTGATTAGGGCAATTAGCACTTCTGTCTCTTCAAATAATTTCAGTTCTCTGAGTTGGGAAGCTTCAAACTCCTCTCTATGTGTTTTGAAAGAAATCGTTCCATGTTGAAGACAGTCATAGTGCACCCCTGCTACAGAACATGAGGGTCACACTGGTCCCCTAACAGTACTGTGGCACCCTCAACACACACCCCCTCCTGGCCCCTGGTGACCTGTGTGATCTGTGTGACCACTGTTTTTAGTTTCCACCAGTGTGTGAGGACCTGTGTGTGCCTGCTAGTTCTTTATCCGCTCTGCTGATTACATATTTTGGCTATTGTAAACAGTGAAGTAGAAAACATGGACATGCAGGTATCTCTTAGGTATATTGATTTCAATTTGTTGGGATATATACCAGAAGAAGTTTATGTGGATCATCTCTAGGTTTATTTCTAGTTTTTGAGGACTCCCTATACTGTTTTCTATGATGGCTATCCTTCTTTACCTTCCCCCTATTCTTTCTCTGCATTCTTACAGGCAATTGTTAGTTTTTGTATTTTTGACAATAGCCACTCTAACTGGGGTGAGAGGATATCGCATTGGGGTTTTGATTTGCATTTCCCTGGGAATCATTGATATGGAACCTTTCTTCATATCCTCTTGACCATTCCTATTAGCAGGAACGGGGAAGCCTGGAATGCTGAGATGGGCTCCCATGACGTAGGGGAGGATGGGGGTGCTGCCACTGGGCAGCCACTGTTGTCCTGCTCACCACACCCTGTATTGTATTTCAACACCCCCCTCTGCCACAGCACCACTGAGTGATGCCCACACCTGTCAAATGGTGCATATTCACCAAACACAGATTCTCATTGAGCTCAGTACAAAGGGTCCCAGCTTGGGAGAGATGTTCAATAAGTCTCCTCACCAGACGTAAATGTGCCTGGAATTCTCCAGGTGGGCGTCCCTGCACAAGGCTCTCCCCAGGGCACTCCTCCATCCCTCAAGACCATTTCCAGCTGCATCTTTCCTTCAGGCCCTGGGCATCCTAGGGGAGGCAGCATGGAAAGCACAAGGCATGGACTCCAACTCCCGCTTCCATCCTCCTTACGACACTTATTTACAAGACCCCAGGTATGTCCATTTGTCTTCCAGCCTCTCTCCTCCAGCATACCTGACTCGAGAGGCTTGGCGTGGTTCACAGTCCCTCTGCTCCTGGGCAGAACCCGCATGCCCCAGCCACTCAGGCCAGTTGTGGCCTGCGCTAGCTGGACATGTGGCCACAGTCGCCCATCATTTTGGTGCTGATGGTGGCACTCTCCTGGTTTACAGGGATAACCAGGAACTGGTGGTTCTGCAGGGGTTCAAAGGATGAGCATGAGCTCTTCAGAGACTCTTTTCCAACAGGGAAGATTTTTGCAGACACAATTTCAGGAAATATTTTACAGGCTCTTATTTCAATCAATAAGAGAGGAGTGACAATCCTACAGAGGATAAAAATCAAAATAGATTTAAATTCAGAGGTAAAGCTGAAAAGAATGGAGAGAAAAAGGAACTGATCTTTTATTTCTTTTCAAATTCAAATTCAGCATTTTCCATATATCAACTTAATCTCACAACAATCACATGAGTTAAAGAAATGATCTCTTAAAAACAAGGCAATCTATTCTTGCATCTAGGGTACCACACAGGGCCACCTGGCTAGGAAAGAGAGGAACTGACACATTAGCTCAGGTTAGTGGAAATCCACATTTTGCCCACAGAAATAATTTCTCCACGTATGAGACATCGACAAGAGCAGGTGGATACGTGGCCTGGTGGGGGGAAGGGTGCTGTGGGGGAGTTCCGGGGGGACCTCTGTCCGGGATCTTGGAGGCCCTTTGGGGACCCCTCCGCACTGCACCCCACATCTTACCTGCTGCAGTGCTGGTGAGGGACCGCGCCTTCTCAACAAGGTCGTGTTAGGAGTTGGCTAGCCGCTGTCCAGCCCCAGGAGCACCTTCCATGCAGAGTGCTCCTGGACACTGGAAAGCCTCCAAGACTAGGAGGGCAGCTGGGCAGTACGGCTGCAGACACACTAACACGCCGAGCCTTCTGTCTGGCCATCCTGGCAGGCCCAAGGGCAGTGGAGCAGACACGTCTGATGGGCCTCATACCCGGCGTCGAAATGAAAGGCCCCTGGTACTGGAGCGCTGCTTTCCAGGTGTCGGGAAGGCTGCTCTCCACACGTCCTAAAACCGAATGGAGGAAAACGCCGTAGTGCTGTGCTTCCTCGATACTGGGATCTATTACAACACACAGAGAGCCCCTGCCCCCTGACATCTGGGGTCAGCTGATTTGTGAGTGGGATGGTTACTTTTCACTTGGTAATCACTCCACGGTTTGTATGTGTGTGTGTGTGTGTATGTGTGTGTGTAAAAGAAATGTAAGAAATTGGAACCATCATTCAAGCTTATGGATAGACTGATGCAGCGTGTTCCAAAGTCACTGCAGAGATAGAGAGTGTGTGTGTGTTCGTGTGTGCACGCGCATGTGTATGCACATGTGTGTGCTTGTGACTATTTCCCTGGTTAACATGAATTTTTGTCTTTCAATCCTGGAATGACTTTCCTAAAGAGAACTCACTGAACTTACACAGAGGTGCCAATGTATGGCATTTGGAGTGAGCTGAAAAATGGGAAAAGGGTGAAATCCAAGGACATAAAAGGAAAGAACAGAATTTGAGATGCAGCATAAACATTAGCCCAAACTCTGGTTGCAAAGATAGGAAACTGAGTCACAGGGGTGAAGTGGCTTTTCCACCAGGGAGAGAGAGAATGACACTGAGCCTGGCACTTCTGAGACACGGGCCCTTGGAGAGCTGGTTCAGTGACGTCCCTGCAAAACACCACCAATTTCCAGTAATCCTGCAGTCACTAGGCAGGACGCACTGATTTGTGCTTGTAGGGCAATATTTAATCCTGGAGGACAACAGAAGAGTTTGGTCCCTTCACTGACGTGTCCACTTGTCCATCAAACCCTACTGATAGCATTCAGAGTACCTGTGCCCTGAGCGTTCTTTGGTGCCAGAGGAAAACAGTAATGAGCATTCAGAGTGTCACTTCACCTGGCCCCAGACGAGCTCCGCAGGCTCACCAATGTTCCACAAGCACAGGGGAAAACCTGGGGTGAGGCAGGCTTTCAGGCTGATCTTGAAAGTCATGGTCCACAGAGCCTGGCTTTCCTGGGCGGGCTCCTGCTGGATTCACCCTGAGGCAATCCAGGAGACACTGACTGAATGTGCTCTTATCTCTCCCCAAATCCAGAATGCACTACTCTAAATTACGGATTAGAGCAGATGGAAATGCCTGTCCCCATCTGCACTTCCTTCTTCTCTTCCCTTTCAGAGACCGACTACACAGAAAACTAAAATGATGTTTTTGAGGATTTCCTATGTATCAGGCATTGTGTCTGTGTTGTTTGTTTTTCCCAACAGCAGGTCCATGAGGAAAATCTCATCATCTGCATTTCAGGGGAGGAAACAGGCACATGTCTAAGTTAGTGCTTTTGTGTTTTCTAAGGTCTCTTGTCTAGGACATTGCCAACACAGGATCCAAAGCAGATCCTTTTGGCTCCAAAGTCAACTTCCTGCACCAGCATTTCTCTGATTCACCCATGTCACCTTGGAACTTGTCAGAAATGTAAATTCTTGGGCCCATCCCAGATAATGCTGCCTCAGAGCCTTGGGGCTGGGCTCAGCAATCCTGCTCTAAGGAGCCAGGTCATCAACACCTATGCTTTACCTCCTGCCCCTCTGTTGAGTTACCTAATTGTGAAAGCAGAAAATCCACAATCTTCTCCCTTCCCATGGGCTCATTTCAGTGTTGTTTCCTGACTCCAATTTGTCATATTAGTTTCCCATTGTGTGTGTGTGTGTGTTATTTAAAGAAAAACACAGCAAGTTTTCAACATTATAAATTCAGCCAATGTAGAGAGTTGTAAAAATCTATTCTTACTTGAATAAATAGTTGCAAATGGTCCCATGTCCCTTTGCCTTTGATGGAGGTCCAGGGAAAGTCCCTCATAGGCCCTTGAGAAGCGCCAGCATCCTGCCATCAAGGAATGGAGGTTCCAAAGCTGTCTAGCTCTGCTCTCCTATGAAGCAGCACGCAGGGCCACGTACAGAGCCCTTGGCCTCTGGGGCAGGAAGGAGATGCAGGGGATGGTTTTCAACTCGGATGCTGCAAAAGCCCTGATGAAATTCTGCTGCTGGCCATAGTATGGTGTGATCCCGACATGTCCCCTGAATCCTCCTTTTCTCATCACTGGAGGGAGACGAAGGCAAACACGTTTTCCATGGGATCATCAACGGTCTTCTGAAACAGTAAGTGATAATCGCAAATTCTGCTTTTATTCTGTAAGTTTCCTCATACTTGATTCTCTCTCAAGACAGGCACTGCATTTAGGGAAACCTGAATCATGCAGCCCTCATACTGACACCTTTACCAAGAAAGAATTTCCCCCAACTGTTTCATTGAGCTCGCTCTCTCCTCTCTCTCTCTCTCTCTCTCTCTCTCTCTCTCTCTCTCTCTCTCTCTCTCTCTCCCCGTATACATATATAATACATAATAGATATACATATGACAAATACACAAGACGAACAGTGACAAATTTAACTATCCTGCAACATACTACAATCTCTAAGATTTTCACACATGTACAGCTTTGCTAGCTAATTAGCATTCTCATTTGGGCATTTTTCTAAAAATCCATATTTATCTTAAGCATCATACTCACATTTTCTGTCCCCTCCTGGGGTGATTTCACTTAACATGTGCTGGTCCTCTTTCCTTGCAGCATCTTTCAGATGTGTATGCTGCCACTCTGTGACCCATTCTTCCTTCAGGTGTCTGATTTGGGGGAAGTCTTTATCCTTTTTAAAGTATCAGGATGTCTTTGCTTTTAATCACTGTCCTCCTCAACTCTCTCCCTACTCCTGAGGGCAATAATATTTCTAATGCAGCTTATCCAGGATCCAGAGGCCGTGCAGTACGTCACGCCTAGGCTGGGAAATGAAGTCAAATCCCTAATGCAGATGTGCACTGAGCCAGGCATGAAGACACTCAAGGAGAAGGGCCACAGAGCTGCCCACCTTCCTGCACGGCTGGGCTGTGATCCCATTGGGGCAGGAGTACTCTAACAAGAGGAATGAGAATTCTAATAGATCTCAAGCTTTCACAACCATTTAAAAGTCAAAAGGGAAAAACAGCCTCTGGTAACATAACAATAGGCGTTATATGTGGCCGGATCACAAGAAGGTTTTCAGAACACCATGTGCAGTGGGGGCTGGAGTGGGTGTCTTCCAAAAAACACAGAGGAACCCCACATCAGATAGGAGAGGAGACCCACGGAGCAATTTCACTGCAAACCCTAAACAAGAAAAGCTGGGCACTAGATGGCAGCAGTGCCCCATGATTTCTCCCACAGCAAGCTGGTCTTGATATCGCGGGGAGGGGGTCGCAATACTACACACAAACACAACCATGTTACAGAATCAACCTTCTCATCTGGCAGCCGCTTTCCACTCTCCTCAAACTTATGATCAAGGGACAGCTCACCACGGATTATGGCAACATCCTAATATGTGATATGGCCAAAAATAAATGATTCCCTTATTTGTTGATGACAGGAATCAGGGTCTTTGTACTCTGGAGAAAGAAGGTGGCTAAAGAAGGTTTCGAAGCACATCCCCATGAAGGGTGACTTCAACCTAGTGCTGTCACAGCTACATGTGAATATGTTTGATTTCCCAAGTAACATTCAGTGGTCCTGATTGGGATCCTAATAACCTGAAATTCACCTGGTTCCTAGCCTAGGATGGTAAGATTTTCAAAACGTTTTTTAATGGCAGGAATATTTCTTGGTGACATGAGTCATTAGGAATGGCAGTGCAGAAACAGGACACTGTTTCTCAGAGGCAGCTCTTTAGCTCACAAAGAAGATCAATGCCTTCTGACAAGGAGCTCCAAGCAGACCATGGGAGCACTTACTGGGTCTAAAGAAGCATCTTTGCTCAGGTACTGAGCTACAGATGGCCTCTGAGGTCTGATTTAAAATCACAGAGGGGGGCCCTCTCCTCTCCATGCCTGGCTGGTTGTTAAGACCAGGACCCATGGCTTTCCAGTAGGAACTCCCATTTTATTGAGCTATTCTGTCTTCTTAGACCCCCTCCAGAGACAATCAAGACAAAATAGGACTCTGCCCTTGGAAAATCCAAGTTATTTCTAGGATTGCCTCTCAGAGAAGCCAGTCGGGCACCTCATATTTAGGAGTTCTGTAAATATGAGAGAAGAGTGTTATTGGTGGTGTGTCCCACTGCTCTGGCAGGTTGTAAGCAGACTCAGGGAATCCTGCTTTGGTGCTCCCACTTCTAGAGTGCAGTCCTCCATTTCTGGATTTATCATCACATTTTTAGGCAGTCTAGAGAACAGCACCGGGGCCAGGAAGGGTCTAAGAAATCTACAGAAGAAATATGACACATTATGAATCTGTCAATCTATTTAAATCCCCAAGACTGACTCGACCAAATGCAGGTGTAATTGAGTGGTGTCCAGATGGTGACAGCAGCCCCCCCCCCCTTCCAGCATGATGTGGCTCCAGGGACCAGTGCGTAGCTGGTATGTTACTGTGCTTCCAGAGAGGGTTATGATCCTCCTCACCAAGGTGTGGCTTCACCTTCCTCTCTTGCCAATCCTCTGAAATTACCTAAACCTTTTGATTAACAAGGATGAATCCTTGAAATGCCCCTTGTGGAAATTACCACTCACCTGAGGTTTCTATTTTTCCATTACCTCACCACCTTTCCCTGAAAGTCTTGCCTTTTGCATGTCCCGGAGCTTTCGTGAGATCTCCTGCATCTGGGGAGCTGGGTGAAATGCAGCTCCTGGCATCAAACACTGCTGTCTCAGAGTGGCTTCTCTCTGCCTGCTCCATCCCTTTGCACAATCAGGAAGAAGATCTGCCTTTCTTTCTGCGGTCCTTCCCCACCACTTAATGTGATCTTGGGTTTCACTGAAGTGTGTCTACACTGCCAGCTCTCACACCCAGATCAGGGTGTCAATTTCAGAAGCTCTTCCTCATTTTAAATTTCACTTGGATCTGAATCCTGTGCATGGGTAACCCTAACACAACTCAAAGTAAGGAACTGGGGAAATATAACTCCCTGTAAATAGTCACCTACTACAGACTATTTCCAAAATAAAATAAAATAAAAAAGATATACGTTATTTTCCCTGGGATCAGAGCTGTGCCCTTTTCATTCCACCTGCATTTCCTTCTTAAGTTACACAGGGGGCTTCTCTCTGGTCAGCTACGAAAGAAAGCGAGATCAATAGATGGAGGCCCGCCAGCCTCTGCCCCCGCAGAGCCCTCGGGTTTGCTGGAGTTGCCAATACATGGTTTCTCCCCCGTGCGCGGCGTGGGCTTCCCCCACCCGAGCGCCCAACAAGTCTCCTCTCTCCAGCCTGCGCTCTGACGCGCCGCAGGCCGAATGGAGCGCAGCACCGTGCGGGGAGCCTGAGGGCCCAGGCTGGGCTCTGTCTGGGATTGCGCCGAGCCCAGCCCCGTTCCCCTCTCTGTGGGTAGGGATGGTTGAGTCCAGCCGCCACGGCAGCGGCTCCTTGCGCCGCTAGCAGCCTGTCTTCTGCGCTCTCCGCCTTTTTCTCTCTCGCCTGGATTTCTCCTCCCCCCGCGCCCCTCCCGCATCTCCCACTCGCTGGCTCTCTCTCCAGCTGCCTCCTCTTCAGGTCTCTCCTGGCTGCGCGCGCTCCTCTCCCCGCCTCGCCCCCTCCCGCAGCCTCGCCGCCTTGGTGCCTTCCTGCCCGGCTCGGCCAGCGCTCGTCCCCGGCTCCGGCCCCGCCATCCCGGGTCTCCGCTCCGAGCAGCTCAGCCCTGCAGTGGCTCGGGACTCGATGCTATGAAAGGGAAGCGAGCCGGGCGCCCAGACCTGCAGGAGGCGTCGGATGCGCGGCCGGTCTCAGGACCGGGATCTCTCCGGCTCGCCTTGCCCTCTGGTGATTATTTGGCTCTGTTCATAGCCCTGCCTTTCCTCGGAGGAGACGGGCGCATCTGAGAAGAGCCATCGGTGTCTTGTGCGTGTGGAATATCTGCAGACATGACTGCGTGGAGGGAATTCAAGTCGCTGCTCCGGCTTCTGGCGCTGGTGGTTCTGTGTGCGGGGCTCCTCGCTGCAGCTAAGGGTAAGAGGCTGGATCGGTATCGGGGGAAACCGCCGAACCCTCGGAGGCCCGGTTTGCGAACGCAAGTGTCTGTTCTGGGCATGGCAGGGTACGGACGGAGCAGCCGGCACGGCCCGGTGGCTCTCCGTCGCCGACGCTGGGGGAACGCGATGCCTGGGATGAGCTTCCATCGCCCTCTTCCCAACCCTCGTCTGCTCCCGCCCCACCCCCGCCTTTCCTTCCCCTCACTTGGGCTCAAAGGAGATGATTCTCTTTTCTCGGTGGTGAGCATTGTCAGGGAGAAAGGAGCCAAGCACGAGTTGGGCTGAAACAGCGCTGTGGCTCCTCCGAGATGTGGGCATGGTGGGTCGGGTGCTGGGACTTTCTCCCCGGACGAGGGCACCTGGGAGAGCGGCCCGGGCAAAGTCCTCGGCCTTGCTAGTTGGATTCTCTACAGGGTTTGGGTACAGACAGGCACAGCTCCTGCCAGCCGGCTTCCTCGCACCTTAAACCCCTTCCCCTCCTCACCCCCGCTCCAGCGTACTCAAGGAGCACAGTAGCTGCCTCTGTGAGGTCGCCCCCTGTTCTTCTCCCCCGGACTTTGCTCCTCGCAAGTTGCCAGGCGCCGGCGAGGTGGGGGAAGCAGGCAGGGAGTTGTGGCCGGGCTTCCACTGTGCACAGGGTTAGCCCCCCTCCCCGCGTCCGCTGGGAGAAGGGGTCCCTCTGGGTGCTTCCTGGGGCTCCTGGCTCTATGAACTTGGTTTTCTCCTTGAAATGAGTTGGGAATGCTTTGCCCTAAGGAGCCTACAGGCTGCACAACCGCTGGGCTGGCAACAGCTTGTGCACTTGTCTGTTCTGTGGGAAGGAAACCGAGAGGAGAGGATGAATATGAATATCGATTGATTTTCACATTGGAAAGTAGCTGCCCCGTTTCCTCATTTTCACCCTCCTTGGATGATTCCCTTGTCAATCAACACCCCCATCGTCTTGCTCCTGCAAATATGAATATCTACACAGATTTTTTTCTTTTTAAAGGATAGAATCGAATCTTGTTAAAAAAATTTTTGACGATCATTTGCTCGTTCCCCACACGAAATTACCCTTTCCTCTCCAGACTTTCCCATATTCTCCTTCCCCATTTTTGATTCTTCCAGTGGGCCAGATTCAAGGGTGATTGAAAAGGCGAAGAAGGACTCTTCTGCTCCGTGAAACTCCAGACCGGCCTGGAGAGAGGAGGAGAGGATTGCAGGCGGGCTTCTGCTCTCGGTGCTTTTCTCCCCTTTGCGTTCAGGACTGGGGCAGAGCTGGACTTCCACGCCAGCAGCCGCTCCAAACAAGCATCTGCCCTCACAAAGGGTGTCTGCGGGATGCACCCCAAGACCCCGGGGGGAGATGAATGGTGAATCTTAGTCGCTGGAGTTCCTGGTCGCTGGGGTTGGGAGCTTCCCGTGCCCTCTGCCCACCTGCCCTGTGTGGCCAAGAGGTCCTGTCTTGTGTACCGCCGCCGGACCCAACAGCTACCCAGGCACCATCCGCCAAGCAGGGCCAGCTGGCAGCAGCCTCTGGTCTCACTGGTCTCAGCTGGGAATTGAGAGGGAAGCTGGAAAAGTCGAGGGCGAACAGGACTGCATCCTGGGAGGTGTGCGTGGTTATGTGTCGCTGGGAGAAGTAGCTTGGGTCAGGGGCATAAGAGCAGGTATTGCCCAAATCAGCCCTTGGTGGAGAGGAAACACCTGCCAGGCAACTCTGTAAAACTTCCCGCCCTTTCCCCGCACCGGAGGCCCATCCAGGCCTCGGGCTTTCTTTCTTGGAGGCTGGCAACTCGGCCTCTGAGCGCATTCTCGGTTCCCCTGAGTTCCGCTCACTTGGATCTCCCTTCCCCCGCAATTAGCAGAGGTTGCTGCGTGGAGACAGCAGCGGCCCTGGCTCGCCTGCTTAATAATCCGCACACGTGTGTGCCGGGCGGATTCCACCCCCACGCGGGTGGGCTGCCGCGCTAGGCTTAGGCGGAGGCGGAAGGGAGGCTGTGGAGGGGGCTGCTTTGGCTGATCCTGAGGCGAACCGGGAAGAGGGGGCACAAAGTCCTGGTCGCCCCAGAGCCTGCAGGGGCAGCCCCAGAGAGGAGAGTGCCTCCTGGGCGCTGGGGACCATATATCCGGGTAGTAGAAGCCAAGAAGTAGAGCCCAAGGTCCCAGGCCCCTGCGAGTGTGTGTGTGTGTGTGTGTGTGTGTGTGTGTGTGTGTACACGCGCGCGTGCGCGCGCGCAAAGAGGACCTGGACGCTGGGTTGCGAGCTCACTGCGCTATTGTCTGGCCCACGCGGCGGTGGTTGCGCGCCGCTTGTTCATTAACCCCCGCGGGGCCGGGGCCGCATCTCCTCTGCACCCGCGAGGTCAAGAGCGCGTGGGGCCGCGCGGGAGGGAACTGCAGCCAAGCAGGACGCTGTGACGCCGGCGCCTGAGCCGCTGTTTGTGCGCTTGGGCAACTGGGGCGGGGTCCCATTCCCCGTGCCAAGAAAAGACCTGGTGGCGAAGGTCGGGCCTCTGGCCGAGGAGCTAGCCACTTGGTTCTGGGGCTTGGCTGTTAGGAATCCGTTGCCTCGGAGGCGCCTGCGCGCAGTAGGGTTTTCCCGGGGAGGAGCGCCCTGGCGGAGGGCGCGGGCCACGGCCGCGGGCAGCTGCGCCGCGCGCGCCCCGGTGGCCGCTTGCACTGTGGCGAACACAAGCGCGGAGTATTTGATGCGTGGGGCGTAATTCGTGACCTGTTTGCCGAGTCGTGAGAGGCTGGAGGCGGCAGCAGTTGAGGTCATTGGAACCCGTTACCCTTGGAGAACTGGCTTTAGTTATCTGTACTCCTCAGTGAAACGTTGAGCAAACCAGGAATTCACGGTGATTTTCATTTTCTTTCTGATTACTAAAGGCATTGTAAAGGTTGAACCCCAAGAGTGCGCGTCTGCTTAGAAGCAACACATTTTCAGGCATCACAGCAAATGAGGAAGGCTTTCAGCGTTTTCAGGTAGTAAATAGGTGGATTGGCTCATTCTGTGAGCACCTGCTCAGATCTGCGTCCTTGATCCCAGCTAATCTCCCCGGTGTCTGGGTAAAGTTTCTTTCTCAACCTTTTCCTGCATGTGTGCAGCCAGGAGAATGCAGGCATTTGCAAGCGTTACTCTGGAAAGCACCCTAAGATACAGCTCAAGGAAGACTAGCCCAAGGCAGCCTCACCTGGGCAAGGCTGGAAGAGCAAGGTGGGGGATGCTCAGGTATTGCTAACATTCGCGCACACCTTGCTGAATTTCCACAGAAAACCTGTAACCGAACAGCGAAGAAGAAACGCCCTCCCAAACTTGGAGGCTTCTAGATGCGTTCCCTTTTAAAAACTTTATATTACCAAAAGGACACTAGGAATTTTAATTTGCTTGCCAATTCATTTATAGTAGGACCACACCTCTTCTATGTTTTCTAAGGAAGACAGGAAGCTCCTGTGAATAACACCCCCCCCCCAAATAATCCATCTTTCCCTAAAGAGGTGAATCCCTTAAAATGCAGGTATTGTCTCTGTATTCATGATTTCTCTAGCAAATCAACTTTTAAAAATGGTCAAGTGTATTACATTTTTCAAAACTCAGACAATTTAATAAAAAGTTTTGGGGGCTTCTAGGGCACCCACTTAGTTGATAGTTTGTGATTTTAAGTGTCCAAATAAGTAAACAAAGGAGTTTTTTTTTTTCTTTTTCAGATGTGACAGGTTTTCTAAACTTGAATACTAGGATGATGAAGTTTCCTGTCCAGGGAAGGAAAGAGTAGGTGACACGGTGGCAGAATTCACAGGGTCTCAAGCATCTCTGCTCACAGAGGCCTAGGGAACAAAGCGAATGGCTTTTGTTTGTTGTTGTTTTTAAATTCTAATTTGTTATAAATGACAGCAGAATGCTTTTAGATTCATAATGCACACATAGAGCACAATTTTTCATGTCTCTGGTTGTTCACAAAGTAGAGTCACACCATCCATGTCATCATACAGGTACCTAGGGTGACAATGTCCATCTCAGGGAATGGCTCTTTTTATTTTGGCTTTCAGCTGGCCAGTCATGCTGGGTGAGAAGACTGCCTTAACCCAGCGCTTCAGAGTCCTCCAGGAAAAACCTGCTCCTCCCAGGGCCATGCTTCCTTAGTCTCCAGTTTATCATCTCAAACAAACACCAACCCAGCTCTGAAAATGTCAGGAAAATGGTTCTGCTTCCTTTAAGAAACAGATAAACAAAGGCTCAGTGGCCACTTAGTGCTTATTGCAGAGGATCCAGCAAATCCAGTGTAGACATTTCTAAGCCGTCAAAATGCAAATGGCATATTAAGTACTCTATGCTTTGCTGAATTTTAAATGTGCCTCTGGTAGTTTTTTTTTATGTTTTCTTTTCCTATTTTTTTTTGGACTCTGAACTCACAGTGAAATTAAAGTGCTCTAACTGGCATGCATGCAACGTAAGCTACACGTTCCCTTTGGCCTTTCATACTTATTCTGCTTGAGTACATTTCACTCTATGAGGTAATTGACAAGTTGCATGGATAGTCCTGACACATAGATGGTGGTGATGTTGTGTTATTTATTTGCATTATACTTGGTAACTAACAGATCAGAGGTGGGTACTGAGAAAAGGTGTGGATGTTCCGAGGTCCCGTTATTGCATTACTTGTACCTTTAAATGAGGTGTACATGTTGAAGGCCTGTTGGCCCTTAGGCCCATTGAGTAGAAATTTGGTCTTTGAGACTTGCAGAGGTAGTGATGGACTCAACCCAGTTTGATTCTGTGGTTTGACTACTATAACCACCAGAGGCAGATATTTTTGAACCAGGAGGACCGACGTGGGTATGCAACCTGAGGCAAAGAAGCAGAGGTCTCGGTTCAGAGATGAATTAGTCCTAAAGGGAATCTCCCCTCCATGTTGCCTTCAGATGCCAGCCATTGTGCTTGGCTCACTGTGTGACCAATGTCACTGGGTGACATAAAGATAGTAGGTATTTATGCCCATGTGCCAGGAAGTAGGTCTCCCCCACACAGTTTGTGACCTTAAATGACCTTTGATTTACTATTGAGTCTATATTTAGTGTTAAATTTAGTCCCTTGTAGTAAAGTTGAGAAGCAATAGAATGAATATTTCCTTCATATGAAAAGGACAGAAGAAAATCGTGTAATTAAGCTGGTTAAAAGTGACTGCTCAGCTGGGCGTGGTTGTGCATGCCTGTAATTCCAGTGACTGGGGGAGGGGGCGCTGAGATAGCAGGATCTTGAGTTCAAAGCCAGACTCAGCAACTTAGCAAGGCACTAGCAACTCAGTAAGAATCTGTCTCCAAATAAAATATTAAAAAGCCACATTCCCATGTGGCTCAGTGGTTAAGTACCCCTGAGTTCAAGTCCCAGTATCAAAAGAAAAAAAAAATAGTGACTTCTTGCATTGCTCTGTAAAGATAATGCACCTCGTTGCCCCTCAGCAGACCATGCTCTGTGGGTAAAAGTAGGAAGTAATTTTCTTTCAGAGCTTGGCTGTGATATTCTTTAAATTATTTGTATCAACCAGGACTTTGGAGGAGAGGAGGACACCATCAATGCTTTAGGAAAATTGCCAGGTCTTTCTTTATCCTCAAATATCTTTGTTATAGTTGGATGAAAGATGCCATCATCCAAAAGGCACCTGGTACCCTTTAACAAACCCTATCTCAACTGATAGTAAACATTCCACTGAGGACCAACCTTCAACATACTAACTTGAGTTAGAGTTAGTGTTACTTTGACCTGCATTGGCAATATTTTGTCTCCATCTACAATTTCTTTGGTGAACAAACAAAACAAAACAAAAAAAGCAAAAACAACACAGGCAGGTACCGACAACCATTAAAAATAAGTACTGTAATTTTTATGTGGCCCATACATTTTGCAGTTTATTGGCTGAAATCTTCCTGTTTTATGTTGCACTGGTTTTAGCTCAGGGAATGTCGTGCAAGCCAGAGGATTATTTCAGTATTGTCATCCCATCTTAATATATGTAGAAGGAAAGGGATACTTCTGTCTCAATGCTCATAACCCCCGTGTAATTTCTCTCATCATTAGTAAGGCAGGAAGCCATGAAAGAAGTGCGGCATGATTTCAATATTGCCATTGCTACTGACACAAGGGCAAGAGGAATAGAAACATGAAGGCGTCACATTGTTGGTGCCACCCTCCAGTTTTTCCACCAATGAGTGAGTCACTGTTAGAAAATGATTGCAGCCTGAGAAAAGAATTTTATAGACTATTGACCTGATTCTAAGTGCCTTACCTTTTTTTTTTTTAACCTTTGGTTTTATGTATTTTGGAGATTCTCCACTTCAATAAAATTCAGGAAAAACTAATATGACATGAGAGTGTTATAGAAATAAATCTGTGTTTTTGTCTGACTCATCCAGAAGCCTATGGGCCACAGGAGCCCCAGGGGAACTGGAGGAGCTCTGGAAGGGAGTGTCTGGCCACACTCTGAACACCAGTGTCGTCCCTCTCCCTAGAAGGCAACGTGGCCACCATGGCGGAGAGCTCTGGAGTCCTCCTCTCAAAGTTCCAGGGGCCAAGGGCCTGTTTCGGTCTGGCTTCAAGGCAGACTCCATGGGATTCTCCAAGCTGAGTTCTGGATGGTGGGAGACACTGCAATTGTGTTTAGCCCCCACAGCCCCTATCCCCCCAAAATTCTGAGACAGCAGAATACTATAGTGCATACTGGGCAGTGGGGTGAAATGTGATTTCTAATTCTAAGGGCGTTTAAAATGCAGTGTATGTAGATCCATGTATATATCTATATCAGTGCATACACACACATATGTGTGTGTGTGTGTATATATATACATACATATACAGGTGTATCTATCTACACACACACATATATATATATATATATATTTACACATACACATATACAGGTGTATATGTATATATATATTACATTATATATTTAGCCATCTAATATAATATATGGGTAGATTTTATCTACTTATCAATCTCTTCCTCCCTTTCAATAAAAGGCATGGAGATCTAATGTAATAACCAATTTATTAGTCCTTCACAGACTAATTAGCCCACACTGATTTCATGATGAATATACTACGTTATGAAGTTGTGCAGTTATCTTGGGATTGTCAGCACCTCCACTACGGGTGCTCATCCTTCTCTGCCGTTTAATCTTTTCTGCAGCATGAACTTATCTCGGGGATGAGATGGGAGCTTCTTGTCCACGGTGTTTATATGATGTGAAGACTTCAAGGGATAATTATACTCTTTCATATAAAAATACTGTTCGGGTGAATTATTTTATTTTTTTCCTTTTACTGTTTAGTATACTCTGATGTGATTAGTGTTATGTAAGAAAGAGCTAAATGTTAGATTAAAATTTGAATTATGTGGGGAATGATCTCTAATGAATTAAAAGCCTTTGAAATTCATTGTGAATTCTAAGCAGTCATCTTCCCGATGCCTGGAGAATCCCTGTGCCTTTATCCCAAGAAACTTATTTCTCCTCTTATTTTTAATAGGAAATATCTCCCCGGATCTCTTACAGGTTGGTATTTTCTTGGTGGAGTGATATTTGTGTACAGGATGGGGAGAACTCTCAGCGTGCACCCCCTTGTAAAAGGAGGCACCCACCGTCAGTTGCATTATTCTGGCTCCTGACCCCTGCCTGATGGCTCTCTGAGGGAAGTCCCACTTCTTTTCCCACCAGTAAACAGCCAGCTTGTCACTCTTAGGCACAGGCTGTCTTCAGGGTGCAAAAGTCAGCAGCCCTCTGTGGCCAGGAGGGGCTCTGCTGGAGGGATGCTGCTGCCTCCTTTTCTCTCAGAGAGTGGACACTCAGAGTGCCCAAAGGCCAGCCACAATTTGTCACCATGTTGAAGCTATCTTTTAGTTCTTAAATGTTAGCCTTTTGGTGAGGAGAGTGCCGTTTTTCCGTGTGTAGCACAGCGTAGGCTAGTTCTGACTGGCAGGTACTTCCCAAGACAGAGAGGCCTTACCCACAGGCAGGATCACTGTTCCCCAAGAGATGCATGGAATCAGCAGCTGCGCTTTTCTTGAAATGTAGATTGCTTCAACATCCATTGTGAATTTCTCCTTCTGACTCAATCTTTCTTCCCCTTTCTTTCCAAAATATAATTATCGTGGAAAAACTCAGCTGTAAGGATTCTCTTTTGTTTTATGATGTCATCTGGTTGTAAAGGTGGACAGTTACGTGATCAATGTACATCTTCATTCCTATGGAAGCAGCATGAATTCGTAGATAACAACAGAAAGTCAAGCGAAGAGAGTCATCTTCTTAAGAGGAATTATCTTTCCTGATGGATGCTATGAAGAATCTGTGAGGAATATCTATCATTGGCTACCATATGTGCATATTTCGTAACATGTATAATCTTGTATATTTGCATAATATGTGTAACAAATATATATATATATTTAGGCTGTTATGATCCTTAATGATGAAGAGTTTGGCCAAAGAGATTTGGAATGTTAACACTCTTAAGTCGGAAATAGTATCATTTCATGCACTTGACCCTGCCTCTTCACCCCACCCATCTCTAACAAAGAAGGCGTGGACCCTGATTGGCTCCCAGAAGCCCTTGCTCCTACTGGAGCAGGAAACCGACACTTGAGTTACTTGGCCTTTATTCCTCTGTGGCCCTTGTGGTGGACGTAGGTGTCAGGCCAGCCTTGGGGAGGGCTTTTATAGGAAGTGAAGTCCATGGGGCCTCAGAGGACACAGGAGGAGGGAGGAGGAGGACCAGGGAGCTGAGCATGGGCTGGAGGGCTGGCGGAGGACAGCAGCAAGCCTGTGCCTCCGAGGAGCACCCCAAGGTTACCCTGTGAGCCTGGGTGCTCCCTAGACACCAGGGTCACCCTCCTCCTCTGAAGTTCATTTCTGCCTCCTTAAATCGACAGGTCAGAGGCCAGGGGACATAAAGTGTCCCTGTGGAACTGTTTCCTGAGCCAAGCAAGAATGCCGTTCCAGGCCTTGCTTCCTTCCATCCTCACACAACCAGTGGGTCCCACTCTTAATTGAATGTCATTTATTTTTTGGAAAATGGACTTTAGCTCTTTTTATGCTCTTTCCTCTCCAAGTTCCCTCCCGGCCCTGAAGTTCTTACGATGACCTGAGGGACACAACAGTAACAGGCCACTGCACCCTAGAAAGGAAGCCCCTGTGGTCTGCTGGCAGCGTGTTCTGGCCTCCTAAGGAATGCACCCCTCAGAATGAGTGAGCTGCCCCCTCAGCCCCTCAGGCCTGCACCCACTGCCCGGTTGACAGAGCCTGCTGCCCCTGCACACCTCCCCACGGGGGCTTGCCACCTTCACCCTTGTTTCCCTTTGTCCCGAGCCCACCCAGCTTTGAGTCTGCCCTGGTCACCTTTCCCATACCTGATCACCCAGCCCTGCATCTACATTTCTTTGCCACTTAACAATGCTCAATAGTCATTATTATGCCGTGGGAAACCACTAGCCTGGGCTCTTCTGGTGGGGGTCCAGAGAGGGTCTAGGCCTGGGGGGCTGAAGTACGCTGTGTGAGCGGGAAGCCGCCATGCGGGTTCTTGGGCTTCACCACCCCTTTAAGGAATAAGCCGATGCTGGGTCCCTGTAACACACTGAAGCTGTGCACTCCTCCTGGTGGGTCAGGTCACTGTGCTGTCAACGTCTTGCTGAGATACTCAAGGAGAGAGATGGCCCTCAGGAGTCAGCAGTGACTTCTTCAGGCCATGAATTCAACGTACTCACCTTCCGAGGCTCTGGCTTGTCACAGTAACCAGCTGGGAAACCTTGTGTCCTGGTTGCTGCTTTGCCTTGAGGACTGACTCACTTGTGTTTTCTTTTCCTGACTATTTCTCTCTGTAGACAAGTACCAGGTATTTGCAATTTCTTTTCTGGGGACAATAATTTAATATCAGAACTTGCTCAGCAGACATGTCAATCTACAGTTGCCATTTTGATCTTTATGACGATTTTATCTCTCAGCTTTTTAATTTAAAAGAATTACATAAGAGGATTATGGAACAAAGAAGAACAAATCTTTTTTTTAAATTTTTTTTCCTTACAACTGCAATTGCAGAGTTACCTTCCGGAGTTCTCCAGTGGCAGCAGGAGAAATGGAAGGGGCAAGTGTTGAGGCACCGCAGGGTGAGGCATCCCGCCACCTGAGAGCGCAGAGGAATTGCCACACTGAACTTTGGGCTGTGATTGATATCTCCTAGAAAATGTGTTTTTCTTTCAATTTTTATGATGGATGGACAATAGAGGCCTTCTAAAAAGAGTTGGTATAAAAATACTCCATAAAGTGGTACATGACAAGATGAGGCACTGTTATTTCTTGTCAGGTCGGCTCTCTAACATTCTGTGTTTTAAAAACAGACCTGTGAGGGGAAAAGTAGGTAAGTTAGAGCTTCAAGGTCATTTATTGCAACCTTAAAACCAGAATAAGAGATTTGAGGCAGTCTGTATTCATTGACAGAATGTTCATGCTTTGTCCTCAAATAGAGAGAGAGAGAGAGAGAGAGAGAGAGAGAGAGAGAGACAGACAGACACACACACACACACTGGACAAGTTGGTGGACACATCCCACATGTGATCACACAGACCTCTACATGTCACCGAGTCCAGCCTGCCATGTCTGCCCTATTCTGCAGCCACTCCCAGGCACTGTACACTTGAGGACTCACTGGGGGGTGAACATCAGCAGGTAGGAGTCATAGGACAACCTTCTAAAGAGATCTGTGGACACACACCCTTGAAGGTCCTTGAAGTTCAAATATCTTAAAATCTGTCTCTGCTTTGCCCATCCATGTGGTCTGAGAAGAGATACTCAGCCATTTTTTCTTTTCAGGTATACCTTTTTAAGAACCTATTTCATGATAAAGTCATTCAAAACATGGAACAAGGTTTACATGCCAATACTACGATTCATGTGTCTTTCTAGATATTTCATATGTGCCTCGCAGAAGTAGCCTACTCACTTGTAGAAAAATAAAAGAAAAATAAAAACACTTGTAGAAAAATAAAAGGAATTTCTCACATTCAATGAGCCAAGAGCCTAGGACTGAGTTAATATGCTCAGTAGATGTAAGTATACATTTACATAATGAACCAATAAGTAAAAAAATGCAGGATAAGAATTCTACATTTATTAATCAAAAGCATGCAGATTAAGCCCTGTTACTTTTCCCCATGCATTGGCAAAGCCAGGATTGAAAGCATCAAGTGTTGGAAAGCAGAGGGGGAAGCATTCCAGTGCACTGACTGTGCGCCTAGAAAAGTTAGTGTGTGGTCTGCAGATGATATGGCCACACCAGTCAAACTCTGAATCATCAGATATGTTTACTAAGAAACACAGTGTATCCTGCAGCCTCTCCGCAGTACTGGACAGCTGCACAGAGTGCAGATGTTCCCCATCCTCCATGGCCTGGCGAGTTTGTGCCTAGCCCAGTGTCGCCTGCATGACAGTGTTTATATGGTCAAGTGTTGAGTTAAACATTTGCAATAGCATGCACATTTCAATCCCATTTTAATATGGGGGGAAAGGCAGGCTACTTCCGCAAGGCACATACGAAATATCTAGAAAGATACTTGAATCGTAGTATTGGCATGTAAATCTTGTTCTGTGTTTTGAATGACTTTATCATGAAATAAGTTCTTAAAAAAGTATACCTGAAAAGAAAAAAATGGCTGAGTATCTCTTCTCAGACCACATCGATGGGCAAAGCAGAGACAGATTTTAAATATTTTAACTTCAAGGACCTTTAAGGGTATGTGTCCACGGATCTCATTTCATTTATATCCAGAGTGAAGTGTCTTGCCCAAATTAACAGAGTAAACTGTAGCAGAGTGTAGTCTGAGAGCTCAGGCCAGTCGGCTGGTTTCCGGGACCCCATCCTGCCCACCAGCTGGCCTCTGTCATGGCTTTGCCTCCTCTACAGCCCAAGCACAACTCTCCCTCCTGGTGGAAGGCTGCTCTCTGGGAAGAGCAGTATGGCTTGGAAAGGTCTGGGCTTAAACGTAAAACCTCAGATTATCCTGGCAGCTGGAGAACACCATGCCCAACCTTGAAGCCCGGGAGAATCCAGAGCCGCTCCTGGTGCTACAGATCCCTCCGTAGGATGGAAACCTGTTAAAGGATTTTTATGGCTTTGTTAAATATTCAACTACAGTAATTTCTTTTATGCCATTGAGAAACTCATAGCTCTGAAGCCATTGTGTGCACTAGTTGACATGCTTTTGAGCAGCAGAACTCAAGCTCTGCATGCATCATTGCAGAATACTTTTCGGAAGAACTAAACACAGTAAATTGCACCACACCAAAATATTTGATTTGTTAGGCCTGCTCCAATTAGGATAAGACAATTGCATTTTTAAATTTCTTAATGATTAAAATAAATTCCATGATGAACTGGCATGAAATCAGCTCATTATTTAGTTTGGCAGTTAATGTATCCATGGTAGAAACTCTTCTTCCCAGTTTCTGTGTACTCAAGAGTCTGTTTTGGAGAGGACAGCTGGACAGGAAGTCCACATCATAATTTTGACTACCTCTGCTGAGCGGCTGAGAAGTCAAGAGTTTTCAGCTCCTTCCTGTGGCCTGGTGTGCAGCCATGGAAAATATTGCAGTGTGACTCCCAGTTTTCTTATTGCTGCAGAGGGGCTGCCCTGACATCAATATTGTAAGGATTACATGAACAAGCACATGTACTAAGCATAGGGCAGTGCCTGGCACTTACCAAGCTTAAGTAAATGCTAGCAACTCTTTTATTATGGCAACTAAAAAGTAAACTGTCAATGTTATGAGATATGGCCTCAGAAGAAATATTGGGGTCAACACTGTTTTGTAGGAGAGGAATTATCTGAAAATGGAGTTTTATTATTATTATTTAATATAGTTGTAGATAGACAGCATGACTTTATTTTATTTATTTTTATGTGGTGCTGAGGATTGTACCCAGTGCCTTATACATGCTAGGCAAGTGCTCTGCCATTGAGCCATAGCCCCCACCCTGAAAATGGAGTTTAATAATTATATATGGATATGGTGAATATTGAAGGATTTACAAGAATAGTCCCAATACCAACTTCTGAAATTGTCTGAAATGTACTAAATGCTTTTTACATTCCTTGCTTCATTGATAGAAAATAAAATACACATTATCAATAAGGTGGAGTGGCAGTTTAAACTGAGTTAATCATATTACCTTGTGCATCAAATTCAAGTTTGAAAAACTTGAAAGTCTAAGAAAGTCACTAAGAAAGCTGTTTTTACCATCATTTAACATCAGGAAGCCTCAACAGTTATAAATGACCATGAGAGGAACAATAAAAGAAGATAATAGGACTTTTAAATTTTCCTTGGAAGAGTAAATCTATGAAGTTTTCCCAGGATCAGCAAGGTTGCATGAATTCATGCATTTTTCCAATGGTTTAGTTTTTTTTAATCCAGGGAAAATATCTGAGGCTACTTTCAAAAAATACTGCTTGAAACGATGTGACTTGCCAACTAAGCCACTTGAAAAGCACAGATTAGTTAATTGGTAGGCAACATAGTACATCTATTACATTTCTGAAGGTGAAGAAGGATCAAGTAGAATGGAGTCTCTGGGTGCGGCTGATAAAATCTTTAAAATGGCTCTGCCCCCCGCCCCCAGGGGGAGAGAGTGATGTGGAGACAGTGAGGAGGACCCGCCTTTTCCCAGTGGGACTCGCCCCTGGGCTGAAAGCCTGCCTGCTGCTCTACCTCGGATGCCTGGGTGGGTGTTCACAGGTAGCGTCCCTCAGTGGAATCCCAAGTTGTGATGACCAAAACCAAAACCCCTAAATTGAGACGTTAGAAGTCCATGTTCCCCCCAGGGCCACAGGATGGAGACATTCTCAGCAGGAAGTGACCTCCGTCAGGATGCTCACCTCTCCAGGTTGGCCACGCCCAACTTGCCATCCTGGAGACCTCCTGCCTCTCACCTGGGATGGCCCCCTGCACCTCAGTGCTCTACCCTGCCAACCCAGCAACCCTGAGGCCCTGCAGAAACAGCTGACGCTGAGGTGGAGGCGCCAGACAGTCACAAACACCGGAAGGAGCCATGAAGCCCCGGCTGTGCTGAGCTGCTCCCCTGCAGGGCAGGGCTGCAATGCTGAGTTGATGTGGAGCTCCAGGTCCTGCTTTTGCTTGCTCCTTGCTCTCCAGTCCTGTCGTCTCTTCCAGCAAATGCCTGCTCCGCAGCAGTCTGGCCTTTGGTCTGTGCCTTGGTTTTCAGATGGGGCCTTCCCAGGACCTCCCTTGAAGATGCTCACTCAGCCACCCCTCAGCAAGTGCCTCCTGAGGACCTGGATCTGCACTTCATGGGAGGAATGCAGCAGGGAAGGGTGCACACGCAGGGGGTGACGGAGAGGGGCCCACCCATCGGGCCCACATGGGGCCTGCTGCATGATCTCATGGAACCTCAAGAATCGATATCTTCATGAAAAAGAGAAACCTGAAGAATCCAGGAAGGAGGAGAATTCCCTCCAGTGTGCCAACGCCACTCATGTAGGAGCCTCCTCTTGTTTGAAATCGCGTTGCCTAAGCCATGGACAGAGCTGCTCGGTGAGCTGGCCCAAAGTGGCACCTCCCTGCTTGTCCAGTGGTGCTGGAGAGCTGAATTCTAAGTTCTAATCTTTGGAGGTTAGTTGGAGCTCCTACTGGGTTCCTCCCGAGGAAGCTATGTCATCCATTCAACTTGAGTATGCGTGGGCATATGTTGCTAGAAACAGTCAAAACATAAGAATACAAAATGAAAGATCAACCTTATATAAAAAGCTTAAAGGTGAATGGTGGACAGGCAAGGCCCAACTTGACAAGAATTTGTGTGAATGTTGACCGTAGGGGTGTGTGAAATGAAGCACTTTTCCTGTAGTTGTGTTGGTCTGAAATCTGATAAAATGCAGGACTAGGAGAAGAAGACTCCACCACTTGCCCTCTTTCTACCCTTCAGGAGCACTGGGTCGTCATGAGTTCTCTTCCTGCTCACAGCTGACTAGCAACCCATCTCTACACACCTTAAAACACAGTTGTTCTCAAACACTCAGTGCTTATTTACTACAGAGGAAGTCCATATGTAGCAAAATGAAATTAAACCTCTATCTCTCACCCTGCGTAAAAACCAACTCAAAGTGGATCAAAGACTTAGGCACAAGAACAGAGACCCTGAACCTAACAGAAGAAAAATAGACCCGAAACTTCACCACATCAGCCTAGGATCTGACTTCCCAACAAGACCCCTAAAGTGCAAGAAGTAAAATCGAGAATCAATAAATGGATGGATTCAAATTAAAAAGCTTCTTCTCAGCAAAGGAAACAATAACGTGAGGAGAGAGCCTACAGATTGGGAGAAAATCTTTACCACATGCACCTCTGATAAAACATTAATCTCTAGGACATATAAAGAACTCAAAAAACTTAACACCAAAAACCAAATATCCCAATCAATAAATGGGCTAAGGAACTGAACAGACACTTCACAGAAGAGGATGTACAATCAGTCAACAAATATATGAAAAAGTGTTCAACATCTCTAGCAATTAGAGAAATGCAAATCAATACGACACTAAGATTTCATCTCATTCTAGTTAGAATGGCAATCATCAAGAATACAGGCTTCAAATAAATGTTGGCAAGGATGTAGGGAAAAAGATACACTCATACATTGCTAGTGGAACTGCAAATTGGTGCAACCACTATGGAAAGCAGTATGGTGATTCCTCAGAAAACTTGGAATGGAAGCACCATTTGACCCAGCTATATTTCACTCCTCAATTTATACCCAAAGGACTTAAAATCAGTATACTACAGTAATGCAGTATGTTTATAGAAACTCAATTCACAATACCTAAACCATAGAACCAACCTAGGCATCCTTGAATGGATAAAGAAACTGTGGTATATACACAATGGAATATTATTTAGCTTTAAAGAAGAATGAAATTATGGCATTTGCCAGTAAATGGTTGGAGTTGGAGAATATCATGTTAAGCAAAATAAACCAATCCCCCAAACCAAGGGCTGAATGTTTTCTCTAATAGGCAGATGCTAATTCACAATAAGGGGGGAGAACTCTAGGGAAGAGTAGAGTTACCTTAGAGTCGGAAGAGGGAAGTGAAGGGAGGGAAGGGTAGGGGGTGTGGGTATAGGAAATACAGTAGAACAGAACAGACATTATTGCTGTGTGCATCTGTGTGACTGCGTGACCGCTATGATTCTGCACCCTGTACACTCAGAAAAGTGAGAAATTATATCCCATCCATGCATGACATATTGAAGTGCATAAATGCATTTTACTGTCATGTATGACTAATTCAAACAAAAAATTATTACAAAAAAAAAAAAAGAGACCAGGGGACGACAGTGAGGTGCAACACACCTGCCATGACAAATTTACAGCTAAAGTGAACTCATCTCCATCAAGGACGTGCTGGGCATGGGGGTGGGTCTTGTTAAGACGAAACTGCTAAAGCTTGCTCAGGGGTGGGGGAACTGCACATGAGTTTTATATAGGGCATGCTTGCTGTAAGGCTATTTCTAAATTATTGGATTCTTTTGGACCTACTAAGAAAGTCATTCTGAAGAGTTTTATATGCGTTGAACTTTATTCATGCGAGATATTAACAAAACACTATGCAGTATTCAGAACTCATTTGCATGTATTTTTATTAAATTCTACTTAAGGAAAATTTTTCATACTTTATTAACATCCCTTCTTGAATTTAGTGAAGTATGTATCTAGAGGAAATAAATATTTGAAGGCAATCATCAAGAATACAGAAGCTGACAGAGGGGACAGCTGCACCTGTTCAGGCAGCTAACCTGGAGAGCTGTAAATTAATAGTTACAGAAAAGCATCGTGATCTGTGATAACCTCATACTTAAAATCAACCAATTATGCTGGACATGGTGGCACACATCTGTAATTCCAGCCACTTGGGTGGCTGAGACAGAAGGATCACAAGTTCAAAGCCAGCCTGGGCAACTTAGTGAGATCCTGCCTCAATAAATAAATAAATAAATAAATAAATAAAAATAAATAAGCAAACAAACAAATAAATAAATAAATAAAAATAAAGGGTTGAGGATGGAGCTCCATGGTAAAGTACCCCTGGGTTCACTCCCCAGGAACAAAAACAATAATGACAGCAATGAATCTCAGTACACAAAAATAATGAAAATAAAAACAAGCCAATTATTGACTCTTATGTTTAGGATCCTGTTTCCTACAACTCTACAAAAGCTTCATTCCAAACCAGAAAGCCTATGAATGTGCACTGTGCAGCTTCTCCTTTTTCAAGCAGATTTTCTCCAAATAAATAAAATTATTTTTGCAGATATAGCTAATCTCAGAAACAGAGGAAACAATATTTAATCCTTGCCTGATGGCTCATCTTGGGATGCTCTGAGCTCCATAAGCAGTATCTGCTCCTTTTTCTTTCCCACTATTGCAAATCATGTGTAAGCATTATAGGATGCTGACACCAGATCGCCATGGTCCTCTCTTCCCAGGTATTTTCCCATTGCCTTTGTTACACAGCACATGAGTCGGCGCCATGAAGAGCTCAGGGAAGCCTGCATCCCCTGACCCACTTCTCAGCCCACCTAATCGCATTTCTGGGCACCACCTGTTTTGTGCAGATGCAGGCTTTGAACCCAGAACCTAGTGGAGGGCGTCACGTCCGAGCTCTGCCATCATCTGGCTTGGGAACATTCCTGGGCTCCAGTCCGTTAATCTATCCAGACCTTTCCCTTTCAACCCTGACATTTTTTTGTCTTATAGCCTTAGACCAGTGGCAAACCAACTAATCAACACATACTCAGAGGACTGTAGCCAAGTGGCCTAAATTCACAAAGGCCACTTGTGGCCAGGAAGTAGAAGGAGTGTGTGTGTGTGTATGTGTGCGCATGCACGCGAGCGTGTGCGTGTGTTTGCATGTGTGTTTCTTTTTTCCTTATTTCTAGTGTATTAAATCAGCAATCTATAGTCTCTCTCCAAAAAATCACAGACTGCAGGTATTCCCTTTAGCTGGTGTGAGTTGAAGTTAACTGCCCTTCAAGTTTTCTTTTCCTGGTGTTCTCACAATTCTTTTGAAAATTGGAGGTCATCTTTGCACATTAAGTGCCGTGGCTTTGGTCCCATTCTGGCTCCCTGGGGCCATGAGGTCACACTGGTCATCTCTACTGTGTGTGCCTTCCTTGCCCTTCTCAGGAGCTGGACATCTGCTCAGCTTTGGGGCGAGCCTCCTGCTCCAGTTTGTCGCTAGAGATGAATGCTTCAGCAGAACAGCAGGGGAGCACCCTCCTTCTCCCAGACTGCCCTACTTGAATCCAGTGTCTCATAACTTTCTCCCTTTTTAAACTCCAGCATCAACATTAGCATTCATATGATATTGATGAGGAAGTTTATAGAGTCACAACATACTTAGGATACTTAGTAGCACACCGCTTCTTTGGGAGCTGGCTCAAAACATATCATATTTATCTTAACATATCGTATTTTCCTGACAGAGAAGTTGTGGCTCAAAAAGTTCACCTTGTCTGAGCCACATGTTCTGGGTTGCAGAGCAAACACCAAGGACATTCTCCTCCAATCTCTAACTTATTCTTAGGTTTCTGAGTCTAATCATTATTTTTCCATAGGCAGAGTCCTGCCACAATATGAGGAATTAAAGCTGTGCTAATGCTTATTTGTTACACAATAAGACATCAACTAGAATCTTTTCCTGGGAATTGCACATGTTGTACATGTTGATTCTTGGGTTATTTTTCCTTGAAATCGTTTCCTGTGGTGATCACTCTCCTTCAACACCTAATGATGTGTACAGGGTAATGCAGAATCTTCTTACATTCTGCCAAGAATTTCAATGTCTCCACTCCCCATAGGCACTTTGCTAATGCTCCAGAGTCCTTTGAAATGCCGCAACTGAGCCTCTCCTGGCATGCTAAGCACTGAGGGACTGCGGCTCAACCCCTGCGAATCAAAGGGCCCAGAGAGGAGAATCTGAAACTGCTCCTTGGGTTGGGTGGCTTCACTTTGTATCGTCTTCCTTTTGAAGCGTCCTTTTCCTGTATTCTCCGGGAAACAGTCTTTGGAGGAAGACCCTTTCAGCCAGGAACGGTGTTGGGTTTGCTATGTCCTCGTGAATGGCACAGGTTCGTCCTGCACAGTTCTGAAAAAGTGAGGCCATTGCAGGGAATGGAAACCCCAAGTTTCCTTTTAAATCTCCAGGTGAATAACAAGTCCATGTTCATCAGAAAGCTTGAACCCTAGCAGGGGCCTACAAGGATCTTGGAGCAGGATAAAGCTTTCCCATTATCCTCGTGCAAAGTGGGATTAATGGCACTTGGAATATCTGTGGAGGTGCAGGAGACTGGGGAGAGGGAGGAGGAGAGCAGGGAAGAGTTTTAGTTAGGTCGGGGCCACGGGCCCTGGCGTTCCCTGGCCCAGCAGGGTGAGTATAATTAACACAATTGGACAGGACTCTCAGCCATCTTAGGTTTGATTGTAGAGACTTTCTTGAGCTCTCCGTGCATTAGGCAGGAGTAAATTCTGTAGGTTTCCATAGCAAAGTGTCTGTTTTTCTACTTGTTTAATTCAGGTGCCAAGAAGAGTTCTAGAACTAAGACTGGAGAGAGTAGTACTTCAGCTCAAGCAAATAGTATTGACAAATAAATTTCACATGTATTACCCAAGTTATTCCCAACGTTTGTTCAATTAACTTGATTCACCATCACTTAGAAAAAGTCCTCTGCTGGTTTCTGTAGCCCTAAAGTGAAGGAGGTAAGTCCCTGCTCTCTAGCACTGCACATCCCAATAAGGATGATTTTTCTTTTCAATGATGTGATTACAGTAATCCAAAAGCACTTAAAAATAGTGTTTTTCGAGATATTGGAATGTCAAGGAAGTAACACACATTTCTCTGTGTGCTCTGAAATTTAGTAAACACAACAGCACGAGTCCCCTTTCCTTGCCCAGGCATCTGGATAATCGAGGTTGTATGCACTGTAGTGACTTCTTTTTGACATCTGTGAAAAGATGCAAAATATAAAATTATAGGGTCAAATCACACAGAGATTCTAAGTGTTTTTAATCTTCAAAATGACAGCTCACTGATGAGGCAACTCATGGTATTTATCAGAGCACCCTCCAAAAACAGGTGTCAATATCTCCGTTCATCCACAAACCCTCCTGAGACTCACTCCAGATGGAGGACAGCATTCAGGAGAGAGTGACTGACAGGACAGAAGACAGTCCTGACTCCTCGCTGCAGCTGAGTGAGGTAGCTCGACAGCGGGTTTGCGGTGAGACCTTCTGGGGAGACAGCGCCTGACCTAACACAGGACGTCCTCCCTCCTGGTTCTTGAAAGAACATCAAGTGTCTGTCTTGGGATGCTGGGTGGTGTCCTACTCCAGGGTCTATGGGTCCCTTAGGGGACCACCTCTGTCTCTGGACCAGCCTTTCTCCATGCCCGTCACTCGCTCTGGCGAGGTCCCGTCTCTCCCTGCAGGAGCAGCTCTTGCTGTTTCTCCTTTCATCAGATGGTCCTGACAGTCTCAGAATCAGAGACCTTGTCTGCAGCCTTCTCTCCGCAGCTTTTAGATCAGGTTCCTTAAGGCCGACTTCAGCTATTGGATGATGATAAATGGTGTTCACTTTTAGCTATTTATTACCTTCAAATATGTAATGTCCGTTCCCAATGATGTGATTTTATGGAAAATATGTTACAAATCATCACATACTTGAATGTTCGAGCTACCAAGAGTTCACTGACAATTACTCTCCACAAAAGAAACAATTAGACAGGTCAACTTAATTTGAATTCTGTTATTCACTTATAGCAATGGGAATTGTCTTGATTTTAGGGTAAATATGACATAATGTTGATAATGATTTTATAAAAAATGTGGGGCTGGGGATATAGCTCAATGGTAGAGCACTTGCCTAGCCTATATGGAGTCCCGGGTTCTATCCCTGATGCCACAAAGAAAAAAAGGAGAGTTAATAATGGGTAAAGAATATGATCATAGAAATCAAATTATACTTTTCAAAAATATTTTTCGGTCATATGTGCATGAAGCAGTAAGAATAATACTGTAAATTTTTATGCATGCATTTTCCCTGAGGAATTATAGTTTTTGAGCGTGTCATAAACACAGCCTGCTGATAAATACGTTTCTAACTTAAAAGTCAAGAAATTATGTCAGGCAAAAAAAACAACCTTCCCTCATTTCCCTCTTTATTCTTATAATCATTATAGCAAATGGTACCTGTGGGCCAGTGTGCAGTCCGGAAGTTTAGGATTATGGCAACCTGAGTCATGATAATGTCAGAGAGGAGAGCTCTGTCTACACTTTCCTTCACAAAGTAGATTCTGGTTCATAAAGGGGTACTGAGCCTGAGGGCTTCATGAGGCCAGTTATTTCATGATTCAGTAATTAATGTGGAGGAAATCCATGTTGGAACCACTTTTGAGGGTGGGCACTGGGAATTGAATTCAGGGGCACTTTACCATTAAGCTAGATCCCCAGCCATTTTTATTGCTTTAGGTATTTTGAGACAGTGTTTCAAAAAGTTGCTGAGGCTTGCCTCAAACTTGTGATCCTCTTGTCTCAGCCTCTGGAGTCTCTGGGATAACAGGTATGGGCCACCATGCCTGGCACAATGTTATAACCATTTACAATAAGTTTATGTAAACATAACATTTGCTCACTAAGAATTTATGTTCTAGTTACTTGATATCTCTGAATCTCATTTTGCAAAGATGCCAGTTTTGCATCGGTCTATTTTTTAGTTCGAATATTAGGTTTAAGTGGGTTTAGAGTCAATTTGGCTTCAAAGAAGAATAAGATGCAGAGCCAATGACAGACACCACTAAGACCAAAGATGAATGCTCAGGACTTGTAGGCGGCTTCTGACCCTGGCCCAATACGCTTTTCTGTAAGGAACAGGTGTGAAGCTCTAATGATTCTCTTTGAACAAATAGGTACCACAAGAGCACATGAAACTTTATTACTTCCTACAGCATTTTGTTATTTTCTTCTTCTAGTAACATATCAAAATAACTTTCTAAAATGCAATACTATGATTTTGGTGACTAGAATTTGTTTTTGAGATTCTGGAAGATATGTATGCAACTCTTCTTTGGTTTTTGTAAGAAAAAAAAATCACAAATCATTGACATTTTCTGTGTCAATGTTTGGAGTTAAAATGGGATTCACCAAGCCCATTCACAACCCCGGGGCCTTGTGCATTCGAGGCAAGCACTCTACCAACTGAGCTATATCCCCAGCCCACCATGGTATATTTAATTGGCATCATCACACAAACCTTCTGTGACTGAAAAAAGTAGAGCCATCACTGCCCAAACTATCAGTCTCTGCTGTTCCCATTGTGTTGGCCCAGGGTCACCAGGAGATGCCTACAATTGTGACTAGTCTATCAGGTGAGAGGAAGACGGGAAAGGAGGTCACGTGTGACATTGTGTTTTGGTTACATGGAACATCTTTCAAGGATTTTAAAATTGATGATCACATAAATAATGAAAATATTAGCAAGAATCATTGGTAGCACTGCCTGGGTCTTTTGTTCTGGATGTCTGAATACACATTCTCTCGCAGCATTTACTTATCTCTTGTTTTCCGAACAAGAGCTCTGCGGTCTTACAGACTGATCCACAGAATCCTATATTTTCCAGCTCCCAAAGTGAGTGAGGAGAGATTAGGGAGTAGGATTCAAGTCTCACATCAGGTTCAGCCACATTTTACCTCAAATAATGAGACACTTCTCCATTATTCTTGCATCTCAACATGTTTATTTTCCAAATTAGTTTTACATAAAACTGAATAATAATGTATTTTCTGTGTCCCATTATAAAAATTGTGTTTATATTCATAGGTTGAAGAAGTAAACAAAGTATAGACCCTAGGAAATACGGTAAACATCTAAAATCCACAAATATTTTATGTTTGTATTCAACACAATGCACTTAAAATAAAACCCCGTATCAAGTATGGGGCTATTTTTACAGTCCTTGCTTAGCTCACTCACAGTAACACAGTATTCTAATGGCCTAAAGAGGGATAGAATTCATTACTACTTGAGGAAGATTTTAACAGTAGACTAAGTTCAACATCTAGACGAAAGCCTCACTTTCTTCTCGGAAAACTGAGAGTGGGTTAGAGGTCCATGAGCTGGAGGGGGAAGGGTCTCTCTGGAGACATGCACCTGCACTGAGGGTCTCTAGGTTCCCAGCACGTCTAGACAGGGGTGGATTCGGAACAAAGAGTGTGTCTGATAGAAATTTCATGAGTACTTTAATAAATCCTAGCATTTTAAGATGAAAGTTAAGCTGGATTCTTTTGAGATAAAAAGAGAGAGAGAGAAAATACCTTCTTAGAGGGTGACTTTCTTACTACCTGGGTGAGGGGAGGGGAATGGATGGATGAATGGACGTATAGATGATAGACAGATTTTCTATAACCTGGCTCCTAAATATGATGTGTGTCAACGTGTTTCCCTTTGATCTGCAATGAGCACCCATGATATCTTATGGGGGGCAGAGTGAAGAAGAAAGTCATCATATAAGGAATATCAATATTCTAATATTTAGGAATTCTGTAGGTGAAGTGTTCTTCACTAGCAGATTGAAATTTTTAAATTGTCTCCTGTAGAATATTAACTCATTGAGCATTGTATTTGCTGTCCGGGTCAGTGGTACAGAGACGACTAGGGGACTAACAGAGGTAGCATCTTGTGACAAAGCCTACAGGAGGGTGTGCACAGAGAGCTCTGGGAAACCAGAAGGGCTCCAGGAGGCTGATGACCTGGGCACATCTTCCCATGTGCACAGTGTCCATGAGGAATTCTGAGGAACGGATATTGGTTTTTAGGAGATATGATTTCTCTTGGTTTCAAAGAACATGCTGTGGGAAGACTGAAAGGCGTGGGCTCTGGTGGAGTGATGGGAGGAGGGAAGGTGTGTGGTGTATGCAGGAGGAGGTGGGCGAGATCCCAGAGAATGAGGGGGGCCACCTGTACAGTAGCTTGAAAGCAATCCGGGCCTGGGGGTGGGGAGTGGAGAAAGGACGCACCCGGGGCATGTTTAAGCAAGGGGAAGCCATTAGCCAAGCATACCTGCTGCACTTGGGGCCAGTGAGTGTCCAGAGCAGAGCTACTGTGGACTTCCGGTCTGGGCCAATCACTGGGAGCATTTGAAATCAGCACTCAGGGAAGAGAGCCAAGTGGATTTGATCAAGGAGCATTTGCACAGGTTCAAGCAGGGAGGTCATGCCTTAGTAGCGTTGCAAAATCTCTGAGATTATTTCCGGTGTGACAGATAACCGAGATTCAGGAGCTGTGGTTGACTCCCGTGCCCTCGACATGGTGCCACACGGGAGATGAATGGAAAGTGGGAAGATTCGTGCAGGCAAGAGAGGAAAGCACCCAGAAAGTGGCCACAGGGACAAGTAGAGGGTGAGCGCAGTCCCTTTTTTGTCTTTATCACACTCATGTGAATCGTCCACAGGCTCACAAGTGAAATGAACTTTGGAGTTTTGCCATGTCATATATCACAACCTCTGCAGTAGAGACCTCTGCACTTACAGGAGCTTCTTTTGAAATATGGCATTTGTATCTTTCCTGCTTTATAAAAATCACATGTCTTTTGTATATGGATGGAAATCCATCATGAAACAAATGATATTTCTCAGCTTACCTAAGAATTCTAATTTGGAAGCCTTGGTTTATCTTTCAGGTGCGGTTGTACAGAACAATGCCACTGTGAGGCTCTGAGCCTGTTACACCTACTATTCTTAGTAAGAAGAATGCATTATTTTCAATTATTTTAGAAGGTTTGAGATGCTCCGCTTTCACACTGACAGCACGGTGCCGAGGGCAGACACACGTCTTCTGAGATGTGAAGTTGTTATTTCAATTGTTACATCTTCCTTTTATGCTTTGGGTTCGCAGCTCCCTGATCCTAACAGTTCTTTAGCTAGGTGAGTCACGGGACAAGAGAAGTTTCATCGTGGAGGCACTGGTGGTGTGTTAGGGGGATGTGGGTCCATCATTCCCATCTGATCAGGAAAAGTCATCCCAGATTCCTGCTTGTTGGAAGCAAGAATCTAAAATCATAAAAGTTTGAAAGACCATTGTATGAAATGAACTGCGAACTTGGTGACATTTGGTAGGAATGTACAAAGTTGCATGGGGGAAGCAATGGCTCAAGATTTAGGTGTAATGATGGAGTAATAATGTCAGGAGAGAATGTGCACAGAACACCTCGTGTACTCCTTGGCATAACGATGAAGAAGTGCATAAGTGGTACTTATTAATCATGGAATTATTTTAATACGTTGTAGGTACAATGGCTTTATCACAACGGAGCTTATTATTTTGTCAGAATACTAAAATATCTCAGAACTTACTGTTCAGCAGAGGAAAAACGCAAAGATGATTGAAAAGGCTGCAGATAGCAGAATTGACAGACTTCATTTTAGGGTGTTTTCCAGCTGTGATTCTTTCCTTGCCTCTGTGCAGTCTCTCTGCAAACAAATGAGAAGTAACAGCTTTAGTCTTTAAATTAGTCTCTCAACACAGGAGTCTATTCCTTTGATTGATTCCTGAAAATCTTTTTTTGAAGACAAGTTTATTTGCTCAAACATTTCCAATCAATGGCTAATTTGGCTGCCCCTTGCCCTCTGGAGAACTCAGAAATGTCTGGTGGATTTTCTTCCATGCAATAACATCAGAAGTATGAAACGACAATAAAGTAAAATGGCAATTTGTAAGAAGGAAAAATTCTCTACAGAATTTGCAACACCAGATTGCCAGTGCTTCAGCCTCTTTGGCTGGTATTTTTAACTGTGCTTGTGAATCAGGAAAGGGTGCTCTTACATAATCAGCTTCAGTTATTTGAAGGGTATGTTGACAGTGTACCATAAATTCCTTGGATTTTTACAGTTTAAGTAGATCTGAGTTATTTTTAATCAAGGCACATGTTAAATGCATTCTATAATTCTTTTTAGTCTTTTTCCAAATAAAAATTATTAGAAAGATAATTTGCATGACCTTACTGATAAATTCCAGCCTATATGTGCTTTTTTCACCAAGTGAACAAGACTCTTTCTCAATGATGAATGTGTTTCAGATGTCGATGTGTTTGCCCCTCATCCATTTCTGCAGGATGGGCACTGAGAATCCGGCTGTCGGAGACATGCCGCCCTGTCAGTTCTCAGGATGTGTGTCCAGCTGCAGTCTGGAAAGGAGAGCTGCCCATGGGTTTAGCAAGTCAACTTGGTCCGAATACCAGGAGACTATTCAGAGACCTTCCAATTCTAATTTGAATGATGGTCATTATTGTTCTGTGAAAAATAATTGCAGTATCCACCCCCTGACCTTCTAGGAGAAACAAACTGAGGCTTTCCTGTTTTTTTAAAAAAGTATACACACACATGTGCACACACACACACATACACATACACATATATACACTTTTATATGTAAACTTTTCTATATCTGCTTACATATCTACTTTTGTATATACACTTGTTATATGTACTTATAAATACTTTCTATATTACATACTTGCATTTTTTATATTTTTATTATCAAGTGTCCATCAGTCTGATCTGCATTCCACATGTAATTACCATGGTGTGAATGTGAATTATGTTCACCAATGCAAAAGGATCATTCTCAAATTGCAAGTAGATCCCACTTTAAACTTCCTTTGTCTACATTGCAAACATGTCTGTCCTTTCCGTTTCAGTATGTTCATCCTATCGCAATGTGATAAGCCACCTGTTTAGTCCTAGGTATCTGTGGAAGTCCATTAAATTAGATTTAATTTCAGATAATATCTACTTCCTAAATAACCACCGGTGTTTCAATATAAAAATTTAAAAAAAACTCATCTACACTTATTTTATTTGAATATCCAAATGACCTTATGGGAGGGCTCAGAACATGCACTCTTAGAACATTTATACAGATGCAGGTGGCCGTGTGCCACAGACTGTATGATCTCCAGAGCTGAAGTCTATCCAGGTCAGCTCCGGAGGCTGGGAAGTCCCCAGCATGGTGTGGCATCTGGGAGGTCTTTGTGCCCCCTCAGTGTGGCAGAAGACAGTGCAGAGTGCATGCAGCAGAGAGCAAGGCTGGGTTGAGCTTTGTCCTTTATCCAGAACCACTCCCAGGAGCACTCACCTGCTCCCTGGTAAGCACCAGGGCGGAACCTTCTGGATGTAATCATGTCTTGAAAGTCCTGCTTGGCAACTGGATTTTAGTACGAGTTTTGAAGGAGGCATTTCAACCAGTACAGGAAGTAAAATTAATAAAACTTCAGGTAAAAATATGATGCTTTCATTCATAAAGAAAAAGTAAAGCGGCCCTCAATAATGTTCAGTGGATTGGCAAGGCCACAGGCCACTGGAAGGTGAAGCCAGCTAGACACTCTCCTGACTCCATACATCTGGTTTTTCACTCCAAAAAGCCATCTACTTGAAGGATTGGTGGCACAAATCAGTTGGGTGACTAACCAAAATGGTTGAACAGCAGGAACCTGTGTAGAATTGCTTTAAATGAAGAGATCTGGCTTTGCTGTAAGTAATACATGTAAAAGCCCAAACACAAATCATGTTGTATCCATGCCTAATACACAGTAAGTGCTCAATAAATGTTAGCTACCTATTATCAACAGATGCTTCATTAAATTTGAAATATTTTTAAAAATCTTATTTCAAAAACCAGAAACACTTTTCCCCCCTAGATCAGATACATAACTTATATATATAACTGTACATTCCACGTTTTTGTGTACCCACAAAGCAGGAATACATATTCTCACTATTTAATCTACTTGCCTAAAGTAGATGTTTTTCAGGTCTTTGAAATATGTTTTCTTCCTTCCTTAAAATAAAGCAAAGTGCATGTTGTGGAGGATGGATTTTGACATGAAGAAAAGACCCAAAGTAAAACAAGTCTATAGACAAGTGGCTGGTGAGGCAGTGCGAGGCCAGCTTCTCAAGGGCTCCTGAGCAGCTGATCCATGGCCCCAGATGCTGCTTCCTAATTGTGAGAAATAGTTGGTGTTCCAAGAAACCCAGTGGAGGCCGAAGCATTCGCTGGAAAGAGCCCTGCCATCCACTAACTGGATCTTTGACTCACTGGACAAGAGAGCTTTCATCTGCTTTAACCTGGTTTAGGGAACCTGGTTTGATCTTCTAGAACTCAGAAAAGGAAGCATCTGTGAGAACCTTTTAAGGAGTGTTGGACGTTGCCTTTGGGAAGGGCCCTGCCTGTCTTGGGTGACAACTGATCCATGCCTGGCCTCCTCGGGTGGCACCTCCTGCCACCCTTTCCTTCTTGGTGTCCCATGTTCATTTCCTCTTCACTCACGTCTACCAGTGGGCCCTCAAGTCTCGGGAAGATTGAGAGGGTGAAATGAAGAAGGTTCCACTAGAGAAACAGAAGCCCCATCAGAGTTAACCCAGATCCCGCAGCGTCCCTCCAGGTCCCACAGTGTCTCACCAGGTCCCGCTGCCTGCCGTGAAGAGCAGCAAACGCAGCAGGTTGTGCATTCGCACCGCACCCTGAGCCTCTGGGGTCTGGCCCAGCTCACACGGAGTCAGTTCAGATCAGTCTGTGGATCCCAGGGAGCCGGAGTGCAAGCCCTTTGATAAGACTGGAGAGTGGAGGCCTTTCTGTCACTGCTAGGCGGCTCCGCTGGGTGGCACCTCCACAACCAGCTGACGTAAATACTTCGATTGCTTGTCATGCGAAGAGTGCCATAAAATTCATGCTAGTTTGTCAAGTGGCCAAGAGGAATTTAGCAAAGTTTTGGGGTGATATGGTGGAGGAAGAGCTTAGAGTCTTGTGGCTAGGCAAAGAACTTTGAAGTTAAGTCCCACCCTGGATACCCTCATTACGGTGATTAAAAGGTACTAGCACAAAGCAGTGCACAGATTCCCCAGGACAAATGGGACAGCCAGGGCAGCATCTCTGTGCTCCTCAAAGGGGAAGTGAGGAAGGGTTGCAGTGGGTCCAGCAAACCCAGGAGGCAGCAGTGCAGGGCTCAGGAGGACACCCTGGCACCCAGCAGAGAAGGAGAGACAGGGAGCTGGCCGCTCAGCCAGGTGCCATGTTCACGGCATTCCTTTATGCAGGTTTAGGTAAAGTCCAGAACTAGAGACACATCTGCCTGTAGATAAGTGGTGTCCAAAATCAGATAAGGGTAAGGTCCAGGTCATCCCTGCTCCCGGTGCTCTGCAGGTAGAGATTATCCCTATTCCAGTCCAAGTCTGCTACATGAAACCGTCCTAAGCGAGACAGAATCCTGGGAGAAAAAATTAAACAGTTGGGAGGGCCTAATGAGTTTTAGAAACACTGAACTCTTATTCTTCCTAAAAATGTGATCTTGATTCCGTCAATGCTTTTGCAGTTCCGGTGCTAGGCAGTGCCCGGGTGCTGTGATGGCCACTGTGCCCCTGAGCTGGAATTCCATTGACAGGGAGCCCCAGCCAGGAACCTGATACTTGAGTGAATACATTTTAAAGGAGTGTGTTATTTTTAGAAAAAGGAAAATGTAGACGGGGGTAGAGGGAAAGCGGCTTCAGTTCCAGCGAGGACGTTCCCCTCATTGAGAAAGTGATGTTTTACCAGATGTTGAAAGGTCTGGTTTAGCTCTGTGGCTTTCTGAGAAAAGAACGTCCTAGCAACAAAAATCCAGGTTGCCTGCAGAAAGACTCTGGGCTAGTGGGTAGGAGTTGGCCTTGAGTGAACTGAAACCACTGGAGGGTTTTGAACAGAGGTAGACAGCACGGAACCAGGGAAGCCTGCGGAAGTCCAGCAGGTCAGCAGGGACAGTGCCTCGGCCAGAGTGGTCAAGTGAAGCTGCTGAGAAGTGGTCAGACTGAGGACATGCTTGGTGATAAAACAAACAAGACCACGTCAGAACTTTGCACCCCAGATGTGTTGTATAACTGGGTCCTGCAAAGTCCTGCCTTGGAAAAAATTATTACATTAGCTTTTCCAAAATGTGTGACCTCTGAAACTTTTTGAAAATACATAACAACCATTATTTTGTGGTACCAATTTTGAACAGAACACATTTGAAAATGCTGTCATTAGAAACCAATAAGGTCTGTAATTTCTTTCCAAATTGTCTTGTAACATTTAAAAATCTACATTAAACCAGGCAAAGCTAGGACTCTTCTCCTCCAGATGAGCCATCTTCCATTGGAAGGGTCAATGCTATCACAAAGCTCGACCATCTCAACTAAAATGTGCAATTCAGATTGAAGATTTCACAAGTTCCTGATTTTTAATTTTATAATTCTCACAAGTTTACAAGTCCTAAGGAAGTAGAGGGCAGCTCTTTATCTATATTTTTTTTCTAAAAATATTCTTTTTCTCTTTGTTGAATGAATGAGAAGTCAATAAATTATCTACTTTCTTGACTAAAGGACATGCATTTTTCAGATACTTGTCAAGAGTATAGGATATATTTTCTGCATGAAAGCTCTGCTTTTCTCAGTTCTAGTTTAAAACAGGGGAAAATTACTGATGACTTATAAAAAAGCTTCATTTATTTATTGAGTCACTAAATCTAATTAGGTCTATTATTCTTAAAAACTCCATGGTAACTCAGAAAACCTGAAAGACTGATTCACATAGATTCCATACTTGAATAGCTTGTTATTATTGCAGCAGAACTCAGAACACTGACTTGCTTAAGAAGCTGTCAGAATTTCTATTCATTTCAAGAGTTTATAAATTAACTATGGGAATATTTCTGGCTGAACCATGGTGTGCTGGATTCCGTTAGCCTTGGAATCTTCGATCCTACTGCATTTTCTCATCAGCACTCTTAGGCTTTGCAAAACTTGTGCAGATTCAAAATGGAAACATGTCCTTTGGTCACCAAATTCGCCAACTGTGGTTTAAAACATAGAAGCCAATCAGGTTCAACTTTAATTTGAGTTTGAAAATTAGAAATGTCTTAAAAAATTGAAACAAGAGTGTCAAACGTGGACTTTTTTTGAACCTGATTTTCGAATCTCATATTGAATATGTTGACTATTCATGAAGACTACCGAGCACAGAACCTGGAGACGGTGTGTCAAATGCAGCCAATGGAAGGAAGCCCTGTCTTTAGGAACAGGGTTCCCAGCTCACGACAGACCTCAGGGGATGCCAGAGGTCCATGCTATAGACTGTGAGCTATCAAGTACCCACGGCTCCACAAAATCAGATGAACGCTGAGTTTTCCTCCCCAACTTCGTGACTCGTACCATCTGTTGACATCACACAGCTATGGAGAAAATAACATCTTCCCAAGGAGAGAGAAGCAGAAGGAGCACTTCAAGTAAATGACTAAAGCACTTCTCATAGGCTGCAGCTTTGTCAAGTTCCACTTCTGTGCTTCCAGGCCCTGCTGGCTCCTAGGCACCAGAGAAGACTTGCCACCGCACCTCGGCCTCCTGAGTGCACACTTGTCCTTTCCTGTCCCATCCTGGGCTTTGGGTTCAGTGTCGTGAGCCCAGGTAGGTACGTGACGCAGGAGTGGGATGTAGAGACAGAACCCACCTGCAGCAACTGTTCCCATTTCAGTTCATTTAGACTCTGGAAAGATCAACAGAAACCATCTCTTCAGTGCAGTTTTTTCTTCCATTTGAGGATATTTTACAAGATTATTTTTAATCTTCCACAAATACAGTGATATCACAGTCTCTCCCTTTAGAAAAGTTCACAAAAAATAGTTATCTCCACTCGAACGGATTTTCCTTCCTGGGAACTATTGAGGGAGCCCTGGTAGCTGAAGGCACAGGTCTCTGCCCACTGCGACTGTAGGTTTATATTCAGTTGATTTTTAAAAGTCCATTTTTAACCCCTCCCAACCTACCCTTTTCTGCTAATGTGTTTGCATTATCATCACCAAAGAGTCATCGGCGCAGTCGGCCTCCTGTGGACCACGCTCTGCAGCCTGAGCCCAGGCTCCCTGAAGGCCAGGCCTGGGAGCCAGGCCACCTGAGAGCAGGACCTTGCTGCAGCTGCAGGGCCTCAGAGCTGCGCTGCCCAGGTCAGAAGGAGCCTTTCCACAGGGCGACTAGATTGCACATGCTGCTATTGTTCTCTTTATGGTTTTGTTTTTATGGTATATTTTCCATTTGCTTTCTAGCTTAGGCAGCAGTGCCAAATTAACGTTTCTTCTCTGCCTTGGAGAAGGGTCTCCCTGGACTTGCTCTCCACTGCCTCCCTCCATGTGGAATTGCACTCTGGCTGAGACAACAGTCAGGGTGTGACTGGACCTCCCACAGAGTGACATGTACATGGTGTGGGCAAAATGGGGACCCCAGGTAAGGGGTAGCCACCCTCCACCAGGGGAATTTCCTAGACTGGAAGAGATTTCCCCATGACGCCTAGGAAACACGGTAGCAGGTGGCAGAAGGACTTCTGGGTACCCAGCAGCCTAAACTGTCACACTTGTCAAGCCTTCTTGCCTTAGAATATTTTATTTTTAATGTGTACTTAAACTTTGCTGGAATTTTAAGATCCATATACTGTAGGTCCTTCAATGCCAGCTTGGGGTTTTTTTTGGGGATGGGTACTGTGGATTGGACTCAGGGGCACTCAACCACTGAACCACATCCCCAGCCCTGGTTTTGTATTTTATTTAGAGACAGGGTCTCATGGAGTTGCTTACCACCTGCTTTTGCAGAGACTGGCTTTGAACTCACAATCCTCCTACCGCATCCTCCTAAGCAGCTGGAATTAGAAGCATGTGCTACAGCACCCAGCTGGCTTGGGACTTTTGAGTCTCACTTTTACTCACACAATTTTCTATACTTATGCTATAACTTCCTGCATACATATTTTATATCAATGGGATATTATCAATATGATGCGCTTATATGCATTTCATTCTACATTTATGGTTGAATTAATCATATGTGTATGCATATTTTGTTTTGTTTGATTATGGGGAGATATAAAGGTCTGTCTTTTAAATTTTAAAACATAATTTTATTTGAGATTAAACAGTGTTGGAAAAGTGCTAAGTGACTTAGTAAAGCACAACAGTAGGAAGCTCGCTATTCATTACCTGGGTGGGAGTAGCCACCTTCCCAGGCAGGTAACCAGACCACTCTGTCCCCCAGCAACACTCAGGGACTCTTTATGCTCAGCCAGGGAGGTTCTAGCAGTAGACTGGGCCCTTTGTGCACCAGGAGCAGATGGCAGCCCAGGGTTCCTCAAGCTCCAGCCCTGGGCATTCCCGCCTGGATGCTCTCCAGGCGCAGGATCTGGGCCTTGGCCCCTGGTACGTGTTGACCAGCCTCTTCCTCAAGGGAAATGACTGACTTCCGGTATCTGCCAGTTTCTGTGGTGAACGTCCTCCCACGATGGCTTTTTCAAGCCATTCTCATGTGGCCAACGTGCGTGGAGTTTGGAAGAGAAGTTGTCAGCACAGAATAGTGTGGTCGGTCTGCCAAACAGACACACAGGGGTCGGAAACTTTGGTGTAAATAACACGAATAATAGGAAAAGTCCCTAACGTGAACAAGATGTGAAATATTTTAGTATTTGCGACCTTGGTTTTTATAATTAGATTTATTTAATGCTAACTTAATATTTTATTTTTTTCAGTGATTATTGTGCTGCTCAAACAACTGGCAAACGGTTCTGCAACGTTTGTTAAAATGTCTGCTGTTATGAGCAGAGAGGAGTCACCTGAGCACTCACAGGGTGACTAGGTGGCCCTGAGAGTCCCCTTTCTAACAATACCCCTGACCGCCAGAGCTTCTTGTCCTAGGATCCATGTGACAGAGCAACAGAGGCAGAAAGACCACAAGTCAGTTTTCTGAAAAAGGATGGAGAGGGGACAGAAAAGTGAAAGTAGATCATTTTTAAAGGCAAAATTGCCAAAAACAAAAAGAAATACCATTTCATCACTCATTTCAATGGCATATTAGGAGGTAGAGATTCCTTAAATTACTGTAGAGATTAGTGTATAAAGAAAAATAAAATAAAATAAAATGAGGATTTCCTTCTGAAAGGTACATGAGGCCCTTCTATATAGTAGTGATTATTACCGGCATTGTGGCCCTCTTGTTTTTCTGCCTCTTATAATGTCTGTGAAGTGCTTTACAGTTTATGAAAGGTGCTCACAGACACTGATTCCTACCAATGCCGATTAGGATGCTCTAGGTAGGATGTTGTTCTTCGGTGCATCTGCTTTTGAAACTTCTAGGTAGATAAGATATGTCTGTCATCAGTAAAAAATATTATTTTATAAAAAGAAAATCTACTATGGATGAATTGAAGGCTTATTTACCTTCTGACTTTGTCATGCCACAGACTGGTTTCAGCTGTCATTCACGTGAACAAATGATGTCAGCTACCTCCAGGGTGTGACCTGCATGGAGTGCTGACCTATATGGAGCAGCATCAATCTGGGATAGCAAGAAGAAAAACTCTGTAATTCTAGAGTCACAAATGGAAACATCACCCAATTAAACCACAAAACTCCTTTATTTAAAAAGGTGGTAACATTTACAATGCCATTTCATAATTGCTTAGACTCCTGAAACTATAATTCCTTAAGTTAGGAAGCAGATAATGTGTTCACTGTTTATTTCATTTCTAATACCAAGTAGCAGGCTCTTAATTGTTTTCTGTTGGACCTGGCACATGTAGGAATACATGGAACATGCTTATGAAATTGGTAAGGAAAAGTGCTCATTCTTTTAACTGACATGTGAAGGGGTAAAATACTTTTCATTAATGCCCTGTTTTTCTTGGCCTTACTGGTGTTTAAATTTAGATGCAACAGGCTTTTTTCCCCCTTATGTCAGAAACTTTTACCTCTCTTCTTAGGCAATCTGACCTATCAAGCCCACTGTGGCAGGCTGCAGGATTTTAACCAGGATCCCAGATAATTCTTCCTGAAGCAGGTGGCTCACAAACCACACTTTCAGAAAATCATGGACACGGAGTGAGGTGGACTAGCAGACAGACAGGTATTGATCTCCATCCAAATCAGGGTATAGATATAGGCAAGTTTAGCATCATGTAAAAATAGAATATTGATATATATTTTTAAGTCTAGCATTTACTTCTGACAACTTCTGAGTATTTCTGAGCTTTACCACTTTTTAATTAAATTTTAATGAGAAGGTAAAAATGATTTGTCCCCAACAAATCGAGATAAAGCTTTATAAAGCACATTTCACATTGGGCCACTTGTCACTGGGGATGATACTGGGGCCTCAGGTAGTGCTCCCATAAGGCCTTGCTGAGTGTGAGGAGCATCATCTCAGTCAGGATGCTGTTCATTCATGAAAGGGGACTTCCGTGAGGGTACCTAGGAGCTCAGTGTGATGGATACCCTGGCAAGTTCCGTTTCTATTTCTAGTATTCACTTCCTCAAATGCTGCAGCTCTTAGGCCAGTGAGAAATATGTGCTCAGATCATAGGGCTGGAGAACATTAAAAGATCGTTAGGAAATAAGAATCCCCACAGGACTGTCTTTGGCCTTGAGAATATCTCTTCCTATGAAATCAAATCCAGTCAATTCAATTTGAGTCAATTTTTTTCAATCTGGTGGAATAGGTATTATTCAAGGGGCATAATTTGTTTAACCTTAACATCTGCTTATATATCAATGTAACTAACTTGTAGAAAGACAACTATAAATGTGATTGAATGAATGTGGCATAAAACTACCCTCTATTTTTGCATCAATCACTGTAATGCCTAGTGGTATATAGCAGCAACTCAGAGTTCAGTAAACATTTCACTCCTAAAATATTTCCTTGTTACATTATGATCATCACCAAATAAGCTTAATTGTAAATACTCAGTTATTAAAAACATCGGTTACTATGTTCAAGTTTTGAATCTTCCTTAGCATGTAAGCTATATGCATGAAATTTCAAAGAAAATTTGTGAATCTCTCAACATTTGACTTTTTCACAATGGTTTTGAATAATTCTTCTTGCTTTCCTTCTGATGGATTTAAAATTCAAACTTAACCTCTACTAGGATATTTTCATAGTAACCATGTCTATGTGTAAATTGAATACAAACCCATATTGCAGACTATTTTAAAATTCAAATTTCAAATTTTATTTAAAAATATTGGAAAGAAATAATTTAAATAATTAAAAAAACCTTTGGCATTCTTTAAAATATTGTCTTATATTTTCTATGTAAGTTATTAAAATCCACCAACTATAAATTGCTAACATAAATTTTTCTATTTTATGATTTTTAAATGTGAAAAGAGTGGGTGTTTGAAACCATGCATGGGTTATCCCATGCTCATGTGTCAGGAGAGGAGCAATTCATTCTCACATGTCTTGCTCATTAACTTGCTCAGAAACAGACACTTTCTTCCTCTATGGATCTGTGTGGTAATTTATACCCCATTGTGTTATCTATAGTAATCCACTCTTATCTTATAGAAAATACATTTTCCAAATTAAAGCAATAGAGTATAAATATGTTTTTATTTCCATTTCAATCAAATCATGTTTTTCTAAATAGGCTGAGTATATATACTAATCATAAGACAGTATTTTATGCAAGATATTTAATGAAATTAAGACTACTCATATCTGTTCGAAATGTGTTCATATTTGCATGCAGCAGCTGAGTTGCCTACAGTATTGTGGGAAGCATAGTTTACATGTATATGTTTCTACGTGCTATTCATAGTTAAAACCTTCCCAGATAAACAATGCCCAATACACAATTGGGCTCTCAGGGATCTGCCAAATTTAGCTCTAAGCAGAAAAAACTTTTCTTTCTCATTCTGTGAATAAAAAGAGTACTAGTATTCTATAGCACACAGCATACTCAAGTTTCCCCAAACAGTTTATTAACCACTGATCACTATAATACAGACTGTGAGAAGAATAATGCTCTGATATATCTCACACTGGGGGTTTTAAGAAAGGATCCAGGGACAGGGATGGAAAAGATCTGTAAATATCAATAAAATAAGGAGAATCTGCCAGGTAATGTTTGACCACGGATTGCTCATGTTCAAGTAAAAGAAAAAAAAATAAAAGACTTCATTGCCCCATGAGTCATTCACGGGTATTTACAGGCATTTCTCAACAGGCTTTGTGTGTGTGTGTGTGTGTGTGTGTGTGTGTGTAACATTTTTGAAGGAGAGTCACACCTCCAGCACTAGGCTGCTGGAACAATTAGCAATTAAGAGCAGAAATAGCTCAAGTGATAGAAATATGGCTCAAGAAAGCTGCACTTCCAAGACTGAGAACTCTGAGCCATCTCTGGCAGAGCCTGAGTCATTATCAACAGTGACCTATGAAAGACATGATTTCTATCCAGATGAACTGGGACCACTGTGGAACAGGGGCCCCATCAAGCCCAGACGCCCTAAGATGAGATGCTGAATAGTGTAGGGACAAAGTAACCATGGAAGAGGAGGGTCACGATTAAGACTGCACCAGGGTGCATTGTGGTAGCCCCCACCCAGTCAACCCGAGACACAGGACCAAGAGTGGTGGGAAGCCGGGAGAGAAGAGGCTGGGAGAAGAGGCTGACGTCAGGAAGGTTAGTGTTTTCCTCACAGGTGCTTTCAGTCACATAACTATTTGTGGATAATTATACTTCAGAGGGAAGGGGCTTGTGTCCATTAAAAATTATCCAAAACAGTTACATTTTTGGTTATTAATTTCATCTTTTAGAGCCATTTTGGGGTTAAACTGTTTATAGACCCATTCTCCAGCAATGCCTCGATGTTAGCCTCAAGTTTAGTTGTTTGTCAGGAGTGGGGCTTAATATACGTACCTCTTTTGCAGAGAAAGTACCCCTTTTGAAGACCAGGTAAGGTGGAACGGGGGGCTGAATGGTGCCCCCGAAGGCATCCTGTGAGGTGAGCCAGATGCTCTCTGTACACGGTGCCAGCGCTGTATTCCTGACAGAGGGGCACGGGAATGCCCTTCCAGTTTTGTGGTATTGCCAAGGCAATCCATGGATCCTTTCTCCTGAAGTCCTTGGACATTTAAAAAGAAAAAAAAAATCACAAAATGGCTTCATTTTTTTCCTCAAATCATGTAATGCATTTTTTAGTATCAGGACTTTTACTAAAAACAACCACATTTTTATAAATAGTCTTTATTTAGTAGGTTAAGGATCACCCAATTCTTATTCCAGCATGTAGCTGCATTACTTTGCAAAAGTTGAATTGATGCATCTAAAGTGATAAACTCTTAAAGCTTATTTTATGTGATATTGTTATTTGAGTTTAACTATCTTTTTGTTTATTTTTTCTAAATACATTATTTTTTTGTGCAGACATCTCTAAATGCATCTTGGAAACATCATCCACCTATTTATCAGAAATAATCATACAATATTGAAAACATTTTTTAGCATAAACTGTTGATTTTGTATTTTAATTGATGTAGCGAATCATAAAATACATAAAATACTTTTCAGAGTACTTTCACAGAAAGTATATTGATAATGAATCCTTCCTAAAAGTAGACAACATTTTACCAACAGACCCAGAAAAAAATATTGCAATATTGTCCCATGGGGACATCTCCTCGGCTGGGTCTGCAACAGTGCCGAGGGGCACTTCCAGGAATTCCTCAGAACCACCTGAGACATGTGGCAATGAAAGACAGCTCCAGATGTTGCCATGTGACCCTAGGGAGGCAAGATGGTTCCTGGCTGAAGACCCTGCACCAACGGAGGAAGTGGTTGAATATTTTCCTACAGAGGACACTAAACACAAATGGCTTCCCAAGAAAGTGCCCCCCGTGATTACAATTTTATACAAACATGCCCACAGAATTCCAACAGAGGAACAGCAATGCACGAGAACAAGCTAACTCTGACACCAAAGCACATGGATGGTATGGGAACAACTCCAGATCACTCTCAACTAGGAGATAAATCCCAAAATGCTTATTTACAAACCCAATGCAATGCCACGTAAGACAAATTTTTAACATTATAAAGTCCTTACATTTACCATATTTATAGGCAAAAGTCACAAAGAAAAGTCATTATGACGATTCCAAGAGAAGCAAGAGAGCGTGTGATAGTTTTACAATCTTGTAGAATAAAGATATTTAGCAAACCAGGAGCAGAAGGAGCCTTCCCTAAAGTGTTAAATTGTATCAGTCTTTCTATATAAAGTGCACCTAAAATTATATCTACCCAAAACCTCCAGAAACATTCTTCTTAATGGAAAAACATGACTTTTTCTTTAAATTCAGAATAAGAAAAGAATTCTACCCACCTTTTCTAAAACTCTCATACTGGAGCATCATGCTAGGGCAATTAGAAGATTTAAAACTCATGAAGAATCTCAGAATAATAAAGGAGGAAACCAAACTATAATGATTCTCAAATATGTAGGTGCTGACATAGAAAAATTCCAAATATTATGCAAACAAATGATCAAAGTAGAGTTTAGCAACCTTGCAACAATTATGTATTTGTGATTCTCTACTTCAGCAACTATTTTTAAAATATAGTTTTAAAAGACCCTGTTTAAGTGGCAGTGAAATCTAAAGTTACTAGGAATAAATTTTATAATAAGTTTACAAGACCTGTTTTCAAAAGATTATACTAGAAAATCAAAAGACCACTAATGAAAGATATTTAAAAAACCTAAGTAGACATTACCAACAGTCTTATACATGAATATCCAGTATCAAAAATTCTCCATCTCCTCCAAATAAATCTATAGATTTAGGGCCATTAAAATGAAATAATATCAGGAGTTTTTATTCAATATGAAACCAATATGAAAATTTGATTAGAAAAGATTTTGGGAAACAGTAATTTTTCAACAATATCCAAGACAATCATGAGGAAGAACAGCAAATTGAGAAGATTTAGATTAAAGATCTACTAGGAAGTCATAGTAATTAGTAGGAAACATTATTATAACAAGACTAAATAGTCCAACAAATGAGGTATGTGGCAGGTCCATAGATAAGTGGTTTAAGTTGGTAAATAACGAGGGACCTTTCAATCAATGATATTAGAACAACTGGTGTTCAATGTTTAGAAAGAATGATGATCCTATTTTTTAAAAACTCATAAACAACGATTCCAGCTAAATTAAAAATTCAACTGTGAGAAGTGAACTTTAAAATTTTAGGATAAAATAAATGTGTCTGATCTTGACAGAAGAATTTCTTTAAACACTATTGTCGATGGCATTGAGCATGGCAGAAAAATATAAGTAATAAATTGGCATTAAGAAATTCTAGTCATCAAAGATAACAAGAAATTACAAAGCAGTACAAACCAGAAATAGACACTGGTATCATATGTTATAGACAAGTGATTAATACAGAATATATAAGTAAGAATTGCAGGAAAAGTAAAAAAAAAATCAATTGAAAAATATGCAACATTGTCAATTTATGCATCATAAAAATAAAAATAATCAACGATTATGTTCAATATAGCAATATTCAATGTCATTAGGGATCAAGACATTGAAAATTAAAACCTTAAATACCATTGGGTGCCCACTTGATTAGCAAATTGGACTTGCAGCAATAGTAAGTGTTAAAAATATGTCCATTAGTGGGAAATCTCATACCCTGCTGATTGAAGTCTAAATTGACACAACCATTTGGAAAAACAATTGACTTTTAAAAATTTAATATCCATGTGATATCCAGCAAATAGTCGTGCACATTGCTAGAGAAAAAATTGCTCACATAGCCCCAGAGGACATGTGGATGGAATTCCACAGCAATAGACTTCCTTATCCATAACAAATGATTCCAAAATGTAAACACACAAAAAATCTGGATAAACTAAGTAAACATTACAGGAAAACGGACATACACATCACAATGTGTTTACACCATGGCACTTTCAGACCAGTGGGTACAAATGAGGCATAGCTCCTTGGAAATGAGGGAATCTTACGAAGATTGCAAAAAGCAAATCTGATACAGTACTAATTTTATAAGGCACAAAGCAAGAAAAAGGGAACCACGTGCTTTAGGCAAAAAGAAAAATAAATAAATAAATAAATAAACAAACAAACAAATAAATAAATCAAGTATATTTTACCAGCCAGAAATGACAAACCGGAATTCAAGGGAGTGGCTACCTCTCACGGGGGGGCACAGAATGGCTACTCATCTAGGTGAAGAAGAAAACATACAGAGTTTTCATAGGAATTAATTCGTATTCCAGGAATTGTCGTTTCACCCCTTGGACCACATGTGTAATTGATGTCCTTAGACGGATTTCTTGTTTTCCCACTTTTTTTTTTAATAGCCTCCTCTGGTGTGGGCTGAGGACTCCTCCTGGCCTGGGTCTGCATTTCCCTAATTCTTAGTGACCTTGAGAATCCCTTCATGCACTTTGGCCATAAATATCCACATACACTTTGCCTTAATTTTTTTCCTCATGTCCTCTGTGTTCAGTGTGGCTTTTCAGGTAGGTTTTACCCCAGAACAAACACCTCTAGTTCTGACTGATAGAGTCTTTAAGTTTTCTCAAACTCTGGGGTGTTTGGATTAATCAGTTGAGGATGTCAAGAAGAGAGAATGTCGTGTTGTAATAGGTTGATTAGGGGAAGTCCCTTTGCTGAGGGTTCTGAGCGCGTTTCGCTGAACCTCATTTTCCTTCCACAGTCCCTGGCTGCCTTGCCCCGGGGGTTCTCAGGCTCTTAGCCCCCCTCCTCTTTCCACCCCTCTTGGCTTCTCTCACCTGTACCAGGATTTCCAAATCCAGGCTTCTGCGTTTCTCCTTCGTGAGTCTCCTAGAAATTCAGAGGCCTAACAACAGAGTTTGGGCTTGAACTTGTCTACGGTTCCACACTGAACTTCTCACATCTTTCAAACGTCTACTCACGTCCAATTTCCCCAGACTTTTAACCCTTTGACTCCTGTTCTTTTTACTTCCCAAGTGGAAGAGCAGCGGCTCCATTAGCCTTCCTTCCTCAGCGCTGTTCTCTTTCTCCTGACCCTGTCCTCCCTGACCTCCGTTCCCCATGCCTTTAAGACTCTGTGTCTCCCCCTGTTTCTGGTGGTATCTGGGCTTTCATTGGTTCTGGTGTTGCCAACTCTGGCTTCATAAGGAATTGTTCTTATTATATTCTTTTCTTGAAAAGCAGCTTACCGAAGTCCTTGTCCATCATTTCAAGATGGATGTCCTCAGTTTTTTAAGCAATTACATATGGAACTATCTGAGACTTAGTCTGTAAAATTCTAGAGAGGAGAACTTGGATAACACTGTAGAAGTCACAGAGGCAATTATTTACTTGAGGTATGCAGTATCTAGTTGAAATTTAAATGCCTTTATTAATGCTATTGGTTACAGAGAAATGATAATTTTCAAACAAAGGGCACATGGCTTTGATAAAGGTATTTAATATCAAGAGCAGAAGTGAAATTAACCTCAATATCCCTTTGTTGCAGTCTGGCTGCAGCAAAATAACCGGGGGGTGACAAACAACTTGTATAGATTGATAAAGCAGGAGTTGGAGCCATTTATTGTAGGACAGGACGGGTATATATACATTCCACACAGCTTATCTTAATTAACATAAACTAGATACAGCAGTCAACCAATCAGGAATCTCCACACTTAATGGCTCGCTGGCGTTACTTCACAAACCCCTCCCTCTGGCAAAATGCCAGGCGCCATCCTGACTTATTTACAGACTCTAACAACCCTTCAAATTACGAACACTATGGACTCCTTCAAAATCTCCATTTTCTCTAAATAATCACTCTCATGTTCCATTATTTCTTGACCCTACCTGCCTCACAGGAAGCCAAGCTCTTCACCGGGTCTTGAGAGCTCGCTGCTCTCTTGAAACTCATTTTCAAGCCACCCTTGTCCTGAATGCATGCCCCTCATCTATGCCCCAGGCCAGTCACTATTTCCATGTGCATAGCTTTCTAAAGAGCCTTCACCCAGGGCTGTGGACACACAATTTCTACTGTCTTGGAATCCTTTCACCCGTGTGGTCACAACTTCATGTGTGGATGGTTGAAGTTCTACAGCTATGTCTATGTGCAGCGGTTCTCCCTGGCTGGTTGAGAAGGTTGACAATGGATTCTTTTATCTTTCACATCACCTATCGGGATATATGGTGCCTCAGATTGCATAACTATGTCTAGCTGACGAAATGCAGCAATAGGTACCTTGGTATGAGTTCTCCATACCTCGCTCTTTCAAGTGGAGTCATAGTTTACCTGGGTGCAGACCACTAACCCACACATCAACAGTCAGGGGAAAACATTTTAAAACCAATTAATTTGATAAATGTAAGTTCAAATACCAAAAATATGTGCACACAGTGTGCAAAGGACAGTGCAGGTATACTGGGATGGATCTAAAGCACTGTGGTGCACCAGGTACTGGGTAGCGAGCTGTGAACCATGAGGGCACCAGGCCATCCTCACTGTGGGTACCAGGCAAGGATTCATGGGAACTAGCCAGGGGTTATGCTGACCCAGAGAGGGTCATTAAGGTGGATGAGGGGAGATGCAATCTCAGAAAACTCAGAACAGGGAAATTCATCTTGTGGTGGGGAGTTGTGTGTCTGCCCTGTGTGTGTCAGTGTTGGGTGAAAATAAGTGACTTAAAACAGAAACGATTTATTATAACTTCGTTGGAACACAATATTTAGGATGTTTGGGATATTATTTATAAAAATAGAAAGCAAAAAATTAATTAAATGGATAATATAATTCTATTTCCTCACAGTAATTTTGAAGAGTTTGAATCTTGCTTTACTTGGCATTTAAAAAACAATGCAAAATACACATAGACACATATTCACTCACTCAAGGACATAGATTGCAGATTGTCCTCTTTGCAAATTTACAGTAGTCAAATTTTCAGTGGTTTCCATTAACAGACTAGAAATGAGAAATTTGACAAAGACCGCAAAAAAAAAAAAAAAGGACTTCACATATGTAGACAACTGAATTTTGAAGATTAATTCTACTCATTTTGAAATTGTGGAAAGTCACTGGGAAACATTGCTTGCAAGGGATCATCACTGGTACAGAATGTCAGAACTATCTCAGACCACCACAAGGAAATATTCTTTTTTATTTAGAATGTCATATTTTGGTAGTCAGAAAGTAAAACATTTATTCTGAACTCTATACTTTCCAAAATCAAAATACATTTCAATAAAGAATCTGTTGAAACAACTAAAGAATGTAACAATATTTCTGAGTAAATATTTTAGTTTTTATTTAATACATGTTGGGTAAGATGATTCAATAGGTTGTAAAACCAATTAATTTAAAGCAGAGGCCAATGATTCCTCTGAATCTCAATATAATAATGCCAGAGATGGTTTATCTTCAAGATGATCAAAAAAAACAAAATAACTCACACCTTCCATGAAAACTTGCCACCACACCTTCCATGAAAACTTTTCAAGTTCTCTTCTTTTGTAAAACTAATTTTAATTGAAAAAAAAGTTAATCAATATCTTCACAAGCTTGCCATTTATATTCAGTGATCAGAACACTTAAGATCAATACACTAATGCCCACATGTACGTGTATAAGCACCATATTGTACAGTAGCTGGAGACTAGTCCTCTTGTCTAACGGTGGTAAATCGGTTTCCTCTGATCAGCACCCACCTCCCCTTCCCTCACTGCAGCGCCTGGGAATCCCCTTTCTACTTTCTGCATTTTTCAGGTCAGACTCTGTGTGTGCCACATGGAAGTGAGACCAGGTGAGATTTTCTGTGCCTGGCTTATTTCACTTAACATCTTTCATTCAGGTTGACCCATGTCATCACAAATGCAGGACATCCTTCTTTTTAAAACCAAATCGTATCCCATTATGTGTATTGATCACAAGTCCTAACCGTTTGCTCATCAATACACCCCTGGATGGGTTCCCCGTCTTGGTATTGGGAAACGTGCTGTCCCGACTGTTGGAAGGCAGATACCTCTGCAGCATTCCGACTTCATTTCCTCTGGACACACCCAGGAGAGGGATGGCTGCGTCATATGGTGCTTCTATTTTTACTTCTCTGAGAGCCACCATACTGTTTCCATAATGGCTGTTCCAACTTGCTTCTCACCAACAGTGTGCAAAGGCTCCTTTCCTCCCAAAGTGAAAATAGACAAATGGGACTTCATCAAACTGAAAAGCTTCTGCCCAGCAAAGGAAACAATCCGCAGAGCGAAGAGATGGCATATGGAATGAGAAAAAAATATTTGCAAACCATACATCTGATAAGGGGTCAATATCCAAAATATATGAGAAACTCAAGGAAAACAAATAATGGGAAAAAATAGGCAAAGAATCTGAATGGATATTTCTCCAAAAAAAGACATATAAATGGCCAAGAGGCATAGGAAAAGGTCTCAGCATCACCCATCAGCAGAAGAGTGCAAATCAGTCACAGTGGGATGTGACCTGATACCAGTTAGAACGATGGGCAGAAAGGTGGAAGGACAGCCAGCGCTCCCTCTCCTGCTGGGGCGCACACCACCCACTTGCCGCCCTTCTTCTCCACAGGTCGTGCCCTCTTCCTCCTCGTCTTCATTAGCCCCCGTCCAGAAGCTCAAGCCCTGCCTGCAGTATGGGTTTATAGGAATATGACTGTGTGAATGTTCATGCAAATGTGTTCTCCTCAAGACTGGAAGCCCATTTTTTTAGGGCAGGTATCTCTCCATCCTCTCCAGCACAGGGCCTGGGAAGTTACCGTGCATCTGCACGTCAGTTAACTGTCGGAACGTTCTTAGAATACCGTCTTCTGTAGGACCATAAGAAAACTCCGTTTGCATCCATCACATGTTCATGGGAAGCGAACATGACTTCATGAAAAGTCGTAATCACAGGACAATTGCATTAGGAAGCCTTTTGGAGTTATAAAAACTTCCAGTTTGTGAACTCGTTGCATTTATACTTCCCCTGAAATTCTGTTCCTTCAAAGACCAACAAAAATAGTTTTAAAATCATTGAGAACTGTTTTCTAGTCTACTCATCTCTCCAGAGCTTCATTAGTAACCCCAAACAAACCATTCCATCTGCTTTTGACTTTCTTTGACCCTTTCTTTGTTATGTTTTGAGGATAGTGTGAAAATAGTATTTTCTTATTATTTACCTAAAGTTCTTTGTTGCCACTAATGGGGTAAAAGTTCAATCATTTGAAAATTTGAACTTTTTATTATACTAATATTCTGGAGTACTTTTATTACAAAGATAGCTTTGTGGAGAATGAACCACGAATACCAATAGAACTACTTTTAAAAACATAGAGGATGATTTAAAGAAGAAAATTTAGAAAAGTGGATACCCAGCCTTTGGAAGAGAGGGAAAGTAGGGGAGGTGGCGCCCACAGTGCTACCACCTTCCTTCTGCTCGGGGAGGCTCTGGGATTCGCATTCTGGCACTCTGAGGTTGCACGTGTGTTTTTCACACACCCAGGGGCATCCTGGTCTCGGATGGCAAGACACCACTCATGCCCTGAAGAAGCCGCTGGTCTCTCTTAAAAGGATGAACTAACTCCTGGGCTCTTGTGTCACACTTCCTTCAGAGCTGCCGCAGCTTGTTTGGAGGACCCTTCCTCTCTGTCCTCTGTCACACTGGCAGGATGAGGGCCTGGTGTAGAAGGTCACAAGCCATCACCCCTGCCACCATTCTGTGCTCTGTAAGTCTCTTTCCCTCCAGCACATCCGACGTCCCTCAGTGTCACTCAGCATGGAGAAAGCCTGCCGCAGCCTGCGAGGCGCCCCGTGAGCCCCCGTCTGGCTGTCCCCATTCCGAACCACCAGAATTCCAGATTCCTTGAATCTGTATAGTGGAGATAGGACTTTCACACCTGGGTTTTCGTGTATTTTTTCAAAAATCATGTTTTGTTAATAAAGCACAGGAGAAGATAATAAAATTCGAGCCCAGAAAGAAATAAAATTCATATTGAATATTTATGTGACTTTGTGTAATTTTTATTAAGTAGTAATAATATGTTAAGAAAAAACTAATTTCTTATTTTAGTATGATTTTAGCAGCAACTAAAACAAGAATTATATTGTTGATTTATCTAGTTCTATTAGCATTGATGTTTAAAAAATTACAGTGAAAGATTTAGTAGTTATAGGTAATGTTTGATAAAAATAATAGCCACTCTTGAACTAAAATCCATCTTCAGCTTCTATGGTTCATTTATGTGTGTGTATACACACACACACACACACACATATACACACATATATATACACATAAATATGTACACATAAGTAGAGGATGGATATACATGAAGATATATATGTGTGTGTGTATGTATGTATGTATATATGAATGAGCAGTTCTAAATAGCTCTACTTAAAATCCTTGAGATTCCCATGTCCAAATATGTGTTTGAAAAAGTATAATCTATAAAACAAAAAGCATACTTGGAGAAGGAGAACAAAAGTTAAGAGACTTGTAACAACAATGTGCTTGGCAGAGAATGCTTCTTTATTTTTTTTTTTCTATTTGCATCCATTTGAACATGTCTTCAATTTTAAAAAATTACATTGCTGGCAACTCCAGAATCCTTAGATGGGCTGACTTATTATTTCAATATTTGCCTGCCCAGATTTATTTATTCACAGCCCCATGTATAAGTCTTAGGAATTAAAGTTGCAAAGGTAAAATAGTATCTGTTATCTGAAGTGAAGTCTATGGACACATTGCAGCTGATCTTTGTCATATGGAAACACAATAGCTTGTGGCATCTAGATGGCAGAGTTCTCCAGGACCAGGATGGAGCAGGGAAGATTATGTGCAACAGGACAGAAACCATTTTTATAGCTGTAATTACCTCTCCTGCCTGCCTGTGATTATTTCAATTTCCCTTTGCTGCTCCTTTGATGAAGCCTTCACTCCCGAATGCATTGTACTTTGGGTTCCTATTATTCCTGGCTGTTTTGCTGACTCCTGCGAAGCAGCTGAAGAGGCAGCCTAAGTACTAACTGTTCTAAGAGGCAGCTTGAGGTCCAGGGGCTTCCTACTGAGAGTGGGAGGGGCACCTAGGCCACAGGGGCACTCCTCCCACTTGGTGGCATTGGAGTCCACTGTTGGTAAACAGTAAGGGCACACTCACTGCAGTGACAGCCTGTTGTCACTTCATTCTTCTTGATTCCTCATCACACGAGAACTTCTTAGGTGGTGTTTTCTCCTATCAAATTGCCTAAAGGCCACTTGTCACTTTTATTTTACCAAGATATGAAAACCTATATAACTTATTTCTTTAATTTTAAAGGTGATGCATTCCAGAAAGACTGAATCCCCATATTTGAAAATCAGAGCAAATGAAAAGCTTATAGCTTTATTGTTTAAAGGACTGCAATTAAGGAAAAACTGATATTTCTTCTTTGATTTAACAAACATTTGAGTACTAGTCTTAAAGTGATATTGTTTAGCTTTGTGGACTTAGGATTAAAAGCCAATTTCTTATTCATAGTGGTTTACAGTCTCATTCAAGCAATCTAACTGAGCCAAGAATTACAACACAGAGTAATAGGGCTTTAGAATCGTGTGTATGGGGCCAGGGTGCAAACAGTAGTGTGCATCCTGTGAACTGGAAAATTTCCTAATGGACATTCTGCCTGAGCTCAGTCATGGAGGACAATTATGGCTCGAGGAGAACAAAGGAGGAAAGTTGGGGTGGGAAGCAATCAACATCCATGAATCACAGGAAGGCAGAGGTGAGAAGGAACATGGAGTATTTAGGGATTAAACCCTTTTGTGTGAGGCAGGCAGTGGGGATGGGGCAGCCTTACCTCACGAAGGCCGGATACTGGCCACAGGCAGATTGAGACTTGGGGTCCGAACAGGGCATCTGTGTGCACGTGTACAGAGTCCTTAGGTTGTACATAGATGGGGAATGGGGATAGAAGTAGATAGGCAAATGCTAGGGACAGATAGATAGTTGGTAGGTTAGAAACATGCATATACACACAGATGCTAGAGATGGGTGGGTGGATGGATGGAGGGCATACATAGGTAGATAGATGATAGATAATTGATATTATAGATGATTGATAAAGACAAATGGATAGATATAGATGATAAATAATAGATGAATAATTACAGATAGATGATTGATATAGACAAATGGACAGAAATACATAGCTAGATAGATGACAGATGATTGAAGAAGAGATTAGGTAGATATAGATAAATGACTGCTACAGGCAGACGAATGGATGGATTATAGATAGATAGATGACAAATATGGATAGGCAGATGGGTAGATGGCAGATGGTAGATGATTGCTAGATGGTATATAGATAGAGGACAGGTAGACAGACCATGGATAGATGATGTACAGGTCAACTGGAGATGGGTTGACTGCATACACATGAGAGGTGGGTACTGAGTAGATGAACGATGGAGTGATGCTCCTCTGATCTTCGAGTTCTGTCTTGTCCAATATTCACATGGCTTCAGGGCCTGCCAGGCTCTCTCTGGAAGCTCTTTTTGGTTGCTCTTACTCAGTGAGGCCTTAATGTGAACATAGGTGGAGATTCTCAAGACCAGGTCTAAAGCATGGAGCACCCTGGAGGGCTGGAGTCCCCTGGAATGTTGCTCTCACTTGCTGCACCATACAGGAGTATCTTCTCCCTGAGATAAATGACTTCCAACCCAGGGGATAGCAGCAAATTAAGTTTCCTGTGATGTGAGCAGGGTGTGTTCTAGTCAGCAGGTGGCTTGGGGACACTCTTTCCCATCTGCTGGGGGTACGTGGGCAAGGCCTGGTTTCCTGTGGGCTGGGGCAACCTCTCTGCTCCTCCCTTGGACCTGTGCTGGCTTCTCACAGAAGATTCTGGATTGCTGCTGCCTCCAGCCCAGTGTGGGGTCTCTTGTCCCTCACACCTGAGCATGTTCCTCCCTGGCCCACACTCTCATTTGTTTAACAAATAACAGATAATCCAATAAACATCAAGCACTTCTGCAGCTGAGTGGCTGTGTGGACCAAGAAGTTTAAAAGTTGAACCGGTGAGACCTGTCCTGGAATGCACATGACTGCGAGCAGCTCTGTCCTTGTGAAGGGTCACAGCCAGGTTTCCATTCAGGACAAGCATGAGGGCCTCGCCTGGCAGCAGGCGGAGCGGAGGGGCGCCGAGGACAGCTGTCATCCCCTTGTCGCCGCCCTCCCTGCACCACCCGCTGCCCAGGTCCTCCCGGGTAAGGCGGAATGCAGGCGGATGCCCAGGGGGTCAGGGCGCACCGGGCAACGCCCACCCTGCGGGACGCGGGAACCAACCGCAACTTTCCAAGGCACTTCTCTTTCCGCCGTGAGTAGCAGAGCTGCTGCTGGCATTGGCTTACCTTCTGCCCTCCCAGTTCTCTCCTCGTGGCTTTTGAAATCAATTTTCGTTATCTTGACACAAAGACCCAAAATGTGACTCTTCCCCGCAGGAGCAGCCGGTGAGGAGGCAGCGGCACCCGCGTCCACCATCAGGGGAGGCTATATTTAAGCGGCGTATTAACACCCACTTGTGCAGCTGGGCAGATTGGGTTCTCGGAGAGAATGTTGCTGTGGCTTTTCTAAAATTTACTAGAGCCATCGCCGCAGCCTAGTGGGAAGGATCTCGGAGCCAGGGAGGGAGGAGGTGGGGGGGGGGGAAGGAAGGGGAGGCCAGCCCTGGCTGGAGGCCAGCCCAGGCAGGACTTAGACCCAGTGAATACTCCCAGCCGCCTGGGAGAGCACCATTAACTCAGGATGCCTCCGAGTGAAAAGTAGAAGGAAAGACCGACCTTTTCGCTCATCAGCAAATGAAAATATTTATAGAAGGTGTTTTTTGAAATTCTGCCTTCAGCTCCATCTCTCAGTTAGATTCGAATATAGCCCCTGCAGCACTGTCCTTCACTGGGCACCAGTAAGTCACAGCAAAGAAATGGATATTGTGCCTTTGCAGGGACAGAAAGACCCGTGGTTGGATATTTGAACTGTTGAGCAGAAAGGGAGGATGAAAGCCTTTAAGAATTTAAAAATCAGCCTCCAGGTGCTGAAATCTTGGGTTAGAGTGGGGACGAGGTCCAACACTGTCCATTCAGTGTTAGGCCACCGAGCGTCCCTGGCACCCACAGGTCAGAGTCACACTGTGGCCTTGAACTACCCCTCCCCAATCCGCAGTGGCAAGTCACCTTGCAGGACCACCGGTTGTGCGTGGCCAAAGGCTGGGCTCACGGGCTTCCAGGCACAAGTGACCAGCTGAGACTTTATTTTCAGTCGGCTTTTATCTGAACCCTTTCATTTATATTTCATTTTAATTGAACTAGGCCTTGGTGAGGAGTAGATTATTTCTGTTCAAGACAAACTGCCGAGTTTGGAAGCCATTGCACCTTCAGCTACAGAAGGACCGAGGCTGCAGATCTTCTTGTCTGAAATCAGACACTTGGTGTTTTTTTTTTTCTTCTAGAAATATGTCAAGTGGGTAGTTACTTGATACCAAATGTTACTTTTTAAAACAATTTTATGTAAAAGTCACTCTTTTAACAAGAGACAAGTTATTTTTAAAAGGCTTCTGAAAATGAAATGAAGGGAACAAATTCAAAGTTTACAATTTTAATTATAGCAGAGTTCTCTCTGTTGACTTCACCGATCCATCTAGAAGCCATGGAGCTGGGCTGGAACTCTGAAAAATCCCGAATGCAAATCACTCGGATCAGTGCAGCCACACTTAATGTGGAGCACGGCCATGCTGGGATATGCATTTTATTTCTTGACACCTGTGTTAATCTCTCTAACTAGCTGTAGGTGTTGATTTTTTACTTCAAATCTGAATAACTGATACATGTTGTGTCAAGATTTATTGTACGTCCAAAGAACATTTGTGAAACACACCTGCCTGTGAAGAATCCATAAAGTTAGGACTTTTGAAAAATACTCCAAAATACATCAGAGTTTAGAACTCTTTAACAAGCTCAAATATTTACAAGGAGGCTTCTGAGCCCCACTGTGCCTTGTAGGATAGACACGAGCTGCAGACTGGGTGCGTGGTGAGAAGGTGCCGGGGAAGTCTCAATAATTCATTCTCAGTTTTATTTTACACAGTCCTACACAGAAATATGCACGCAATGCCTTTCTCCCAGGGAGACGGGTTGCTCATGAATTCATGATGAAGGTAGTTTATAGTGTGCCAAGAGATGATCCCTGGCTTTCTCTCGTGAAATCACTGTGTGCTGTGGTTCTCTGACAGCTGCTACAGTTGGCTAGCTCAACTTTGCAAGCCACTGTCAAGGTGTGTCTCTGTGAAAAAACCATGTGCCTGACCAGAAGTAAATTTTTGCCACAGAAGTGTTCAGTTCTCTAAGGAGAGTGACTTATCATCTGCTTTTAGGTCTGCCCCAAATAACTTTATGACATGCAAGACACAAATGAAGGTAACAAACTAATAAAATCCGTCACATTAGACTAATAGGAAATAAAGATTTTTATATTATTACAAAATACCAAGGCCAATTTCTACAGGCCAATTAAGTCAAGAATATGAAGGATAGACTAACCTTTTCACATGTCTTTACTGATAATAAGCACAGTGTTTTTTTTTTTTTATTTTTAACTTGAAGCTCCCTAAGCATCCGTGGGTTTGAGATTCTGTTCAGTGCCACCACTGTGTTCGATGGCAGAACACACAAATGAAACAGGCACAGAGTCTAGGAAATTCTGGGCAATTTTTTATCAAGATTAAGTTAAAGATACAGCCTATGTGTAGGGTGGTAACCAGCCAGGGAAATGAAAATGTTCTCTAAATTGAGACTGTATGTCCAGACATTGAAGAGCCTGATAACCTTCGTGCATTTAAAGCTAAACTTTAGCTGAGATTATTCACAATATTAATGACCTAAAAAGTGACACCTGGGGTGGGAGATATTAGTGTTTCTGGATTTGGCAGGAGCCAGTCTCTGGAGAGACAGGTGATAAATGTAATTGTGTTCTTATCCTTGCCAATCCTGGTGGGGGATCCTAAACTAGATAGGATAGAGGCTGGTGAGAGGAACCGGCAAACTCGGCCGTGGACGTAGATCCAGCCACTCACAACCGCAGCAGAGCTGTGCCTAGTCAACTAATAAATTAACAGTGCGTCCACTTCTTTCTAAGAGCCCAGACCTCAGTCTTGGTGTGTGTGTGAGCATGTGTGTCATAACCTGCTCAAATCACAGCTCCCACTGTGCAGCAGCTCTGATAATTGGGGACACATCACTGACAAACAGGTGAACTGCCTGCTCTTCTGTCAGAGGAGATAGTAAATGACTAAACAAGCACAAAGTTAGTAAATGACCCCGCAACTCCATTCAGATAGTGGTAAAGACTGTGAAGGAAAATGAGGCAGACATGCATAGTGGGGTGGTCTGGAGAGTTGTCCAAGCTGGGACCCAGGGAAGCAGGAGAGTTGGGGGGCTGGTGGCCTGCTGGAGAAAAGCACCCCAGCCATGCAGATGGCAGGTAGATTGCCCTTCAGTGGGGACAAGCCCAGGCTGGGGAGGCACAGCAGAGCCCACTGAGAATTCTGATAGTGGAGCTCAGGGAGTGTGAAAGTCAGTTTTCAGTTGCCATAACAAAATACCTGAGATAAAAAACTTATAAGGAGGAAAGGTTATTTTGGCTTTCAGTCCAGGGCCACTGGGTCCCATTGCTTTGGACATGTGGTGAGGTGGGGCTCCATGGCAGGGAACACTGCAGCCAGAAAATGGGGAGTGAGGGAGAGAGGCCAGGGTCCTGTATCCCTTCAGGACACGCCTCCACAACCTCCCTTCCTTCCCTCCTAAAGTTCTGCCACCCCGATATGATGTCTCAGGCTGGTGATCAAGCCTTGAACAAATGGCTGGGGGAGCATTATATACCCAGGGGAGGTTGGGACCTTTGGGGCGTCGTGGTCAGATCCCAGGGTGTACTGAATTAGAGGTTCCGGGACTCCTGGGGGAGAGTGGAGAAGACAGGAGTTCGGTTGGAGGCCAGGTTCTCAGCTTGAGCCGATGGACGCTGGATGTGGCTGGCGTTGATTTTGTCTTCTGGACACGTCTCTCTTGACACTGTTGGTGTCCCCACCCCATGACTGTGGCTCCCGTCGCATCCCTGTGGACCTGGTTCCCCTCTGGTGGTCCTTGCCCTCTCTGTTCCGCAGTGGGAGAGCCTGGACCCTCACGCCATCGGTATCTGCCTCCACATGGGTTGCTCTCTGAACAAAGCACAGAGTTGCTGAGAAGCAGGACAGGGGCTCCGGGAGCTCAGGGTTGGAACCTACACCCCATTTACACTCCACACGTCACCGACAAGCTGCTGGGGCTCTCAGGCAAGACCCCGTGTCAGGATTAAACCAAACAAAGCCATTAAACCAATGATGCGACCCTTCACTGAAAGCCGCAGTGGAGAATTCTCTTGATGGGCAGGATGTCTGTGTCCCTGGGTCTTGTGGGGAAAATGGCGTGTTCTATACAGAATGCTCTCTTTGGGTTTTAGACCGAAATACATGTGAATGGTTTAAAAGTTCACCCAGATGAAGGTATCTTTGCACATGATATGCAATACTTTTAAGAAACATCTTGAAATCTATTGACAAGACTATGAAAATATAAGTACACACATGTCCATTCAGGAACAGGAGGTAGGCCTCCAAAAACATGGGCCAGGAGTAGCTGTGTCCACACAAAGGAGGCCACAGAAGTATCAGAAAGAAAAAGGAAGTTAAAATACAGCCCATGCCATCCTGTCTAGGCCATCCTGGGCTAATCATGAGAAAACAGACACACGCAGAACAACCCAAATCAGAAAAATGCTACCATATACATGTGTACGTATGTACACATATGTGTGTGTATGTACACGTGTGTGCATGTATATGTATATATTTTGCAAGAAGATTTAAGACTTAATGGGCTACACACTTTGTCTTGTTCTATATTTTGTCTATGGTTTGAGTTGGTTTCCCTCTGAGTCTGTACGCCTTTTTTACCCAAAGTGGGCAATTAAAAACAAAGAAGATGACTGAAGTTTACATACCCACATCAAAAAATTTTGCCCAGCATTGAGATTCCAAAAGTTTCTAGGAGCTGTGGGTGCTGACACCAAGTGGGGAGCATCACCTAGACACATGTGCATATCTCACAACAGAAAATAGCGAAAGATAAAGAGCTCATGACAGTGCCAGAGGAAAGGACGCTCTGCCAAATGATAGGTGTTTTATTGCTTCCTTTAGGCAGGACCATAAACAAAGTCATGTTTACATCGGATACATCCATTTATTCATTTTTTCCACAAGAAAAAATAAATGCGACGGTAGCCTCTTTTCTTACCCTGTAATTTGAATATTTCAAAGTTGATAGGCTTGGCTGTCCCTTGGATTTATGATATGCCAGTCTCATGAATATCAGTATTGATGTCATAAAACAACTTTAAATAAAATTCACAAGCACAAGTCCACTTCTGAAATGTGCATTTGTTTGCTTGTTTATCCCTTAGCTCAGTGTATGCGCTTCTATTTTGTACTCATTAAGTATAATCTGCAAAAAATAGATGGCTGCAACTGTAGGAGGACTGCAGATTCTGAACCTCTGGCCGTGAGCGCATCGCCTGCAGAGGGAAGCAAAAGATGTAAAGTTGGGGATAGGAAGATGCCCTTCCATCCTTAGGGACTGTGAGAAGGAACATGCATATTGAAGACACCATCGGAGGTAGTTTCTACTGAACAAATGTGCTAGATGAGTCGTACAAAACGCCAAGTGTCACTCAACTACCAAGGAAATATCCCAATTTGAAGACAGATCATATGACCGCGAGCACATCATGACCAACTTGAGTGCCATCTGCCATGTCTGGAAATCAACCTTCATTGTGAATTAGCTGAGCCTTATCCCCAGGCGAACTGTGGGCCCCACTGAGAAAAATGCTAAAACTGGTAATGAGCGTGTTTTGTTCTCTGGTGCAACCATGCTGGAGACGTCCTTCCTGGGGACAGTTCTTGGTCCTCATGCCAGCTTCTTCTGTCCCGTTCAGCTGCAGCCTCCTGATCTTACATCTCGGCTTTACATCAGATATTTAAATGCACTTGAAAATAACCTGAAGTACTGGAGGCTTGTCACTCTTTCTTTCATTATATAAACATTGACTTGATCTATTTGTGCAATGTGGACACTTCGTTATGCAGAGAGAGAGATGGGGTCTGCAGAGGGAAGAGCTGGGTTGATAACCCTGTTATGTCCTTTGCTACTTGGAGACACTTGGGAAGGTGGCTATTCTCCCTTGACCTTGAGACCTAACATATAAAAATGGAAATACCCTGAATATTATGTCAAAAATTCTTTCAGCAATTTTTAGATAATATTTTACTTATGGAAGTTGTGTGTGTGTGTGTGTGTGTGTGTGTGTGTGTGTGTGTGTGTGTACTGTGTTTGCTCTCAAGTCTTCTATTGAAATTCCATACAGGGAGTTTTCAGTATAATACACGTAGCGTGGACTAGGTTCAAATTCCTATGAGGAAAACTCATTCTGCATGAAGATAATTTAGATATTTGGACGAAATTTTCTGACAAAAATAATGTAAAGCTGTGTTTGCACTACTTAATCCTGGCCACAGAGCTACAAGTAGAACTTACATAAAGCAGACGGCAGGTTGATCATACATTTCTGCTTAGCAGAGATTGCCAAATCCCTATTCAGTGTGGAAAGTGCCTGGAGATTTCGCCCTGTGTGTCCTGGCTTGATCGAATCCTCAGAATAATGAGGACAAAACTATGTCTCATTCATCACTTTCCTTCCCACCGTGATGGAGATTTTAAATGTGTGGAGATGTGGCAGAGGACAAAAGTGAATTCTATTCCAAAATTTTCTGAAACAATCAATGTTTTCAAAGCTGAAATTAGCTTGCTGAGCTACTTTACTTCCAAACCAAAGGAAACTATGCAAATAAATCAAGTTCGTGTACTGAATATTATAGACCCAATATTGCGTTTGATTATTACAAGAACCCTGTCGTCATGGTCATCGCCTTCATTTTCAACATAGACCAATGGAGCCTCAGAGGTGTGGAACAAGTAGTTTAAGGTGACCTGGTGAATTCCTGCAAACTCTCTGACACCAACCACGGCTGACCCCAGTGTGCCGGCTCTGGGTCGGTGTGCTGAGGAGAGCTGGGGAGGAGGCCCTGCAGGAGGAAGCATGCGGTCTGCAGGTTCACCACAAGGCCCTTCCTCTTGCATTGCTGATCGCCAGGCTAACAGCAGAATGAGAAATGGCTGATTACCCTTCAGCCAGTGCAAGACCATCAACTCTTGTTGTCTTTGAGGATGAGGCTCCAGCGGGCCCAGGGTGATGGAGCAGAGGAAGAAGGTGTTTTAGGAGTGAACAGCTGAGTCCACTCTTATGTGACTATTGGCAGGAGACCTTTCATAACTCTGAGGAAATACACCTGCAAATCAGCTAGATTTAGACATCCCAGGATGCATCTATACTTTACAACCTCATGCCATGTAAGGTGAAAATGAGCAACGTCATCTGTTAATTAGAAAATTGTTGTTGCTAAACAGAGAGGAGGGTGGTGGGGGAAGAAGAACAATTTTGGTGGCCATCCAATATGAAAAATGGTATACTCTTTTAAAATTTTATTTACTTATTAGTTCTAATCAGTTATACAGGACAGTAGAAAGCTCTTGGACTCATTGTACGCAAATGCAGCACAATTTTTCACTTCTCTGGTTGTACATGAAGTACAGTCATGCCGTTCTTGCAGTTCTACATGTACCTAAGGTAATGATGTTCGTCTCATTCCACCATCTTTCCTAACCGCATTTCCAAACCCCTCTCTTGCCTCCCCTTTGCCCTTTCCAAAATTCCTCCATTCATCATATGCCCCCCATAATGGATCAGCATCCACTCATCAGAGAAAAGTTCAGCCTTTGGTTTCTTGGGATTGGCTAACTTCACTTAGCATAACATTCTCCAACTCCACCCATTTACCTGAAAATGCCATAATTTTACTCTCTTTTAATGCAGAGTAACATTCAGTTGTGTATATATGCCACCGTTTCTTTATCCATTCATCTACTGAGGGGCATCTAGGTTGGTTCCACAGTTTTGCTATTATGAATTGGGTTGCTGTAAACTTGATGTGGCTGTGTCCCTGTAGTATGCTGTTTTTAATTCTTTAGGGTATAGACCAAGGAGAGGAGTAGCTGGGTCAAATGGTGGTTCCATTCCAAGTTTTCTAAGGAATCTCCACACTGCTTTCCATATTGGCTGCACCAATTTGCAGTCCCACCAGCATGTGTGAGTGTGCCTTTTCCTCACATCCTCGCCAACACTTATTGTTGTTTGTGTTCTTAATAACTGCCATTCTGACTGGAGTGAGATGAAATCTTAGAGGAGTTTTGATTTGCATTTCTCTAATTGCTAGAGATGTTGAACATTTTTCATATATTTGTTGATCAATCGTATATCTTCTTCTGAGAAGTATCTATTCAGTTGTTTAGTTCCTTGGCCCATTTATTGATTGGTTTTTGTTTTTTTGTTTTTTGGTATTAAGTTTTTTGAGATCTATCTATCTATATATTTTCTGAATATCAGTGCTCTATCTGATGTATGTTTGGTAAAAATTTGCTCCCATTCTGTAGACTCTCTCTTCACCTCACTGATTGTTTATTTTGCTAAGAATAAGCTTTCTTAGTTTCAATCCATCCCACTTATTGATTTTTTATTTTATTTCTTGCACTTTAGGAGGCTTGTTAAGGAAGTTGAGGCCTAATCCAATTTGATGCAGATTTGGGCCTACTTTTTCTTTTATTAGATGCAGGGTCTCTGGTCTGGTTCCTAGGTCCTTGATCCACTTTGAGCTGAGTTTTGTGCATGGTGAGAGATAGGGGTTTAATTTTATTTTGCAGCATATGGATTTCCAGTTTTTCCAGCACCATTTGTTGAAGAGCCTGTGTTTTCTCCAATATATGTTTTGGGTGCCTTTGTCTAGTATGAGATAACTGTATTTATGTAGGATTGTCTCTGTGTCCTCTATTCTGTACCATTGGTCTACATGTCTATTTTGGTGCCCATACCATGCCATTTTTGTTACTATAGCTTTGTAGTAGAGTTTACTTACGTTCTGGTATTGTGATGCCTCCTGCTTCACTCTTCTCACTAAGGAATGGTTTAGCTATTCTGAGGGTAGTCGAACTTTTAAAATACTTAATTTAGTTCTACACCAATATAACTGGTACCTCTTTATCTCATAGGTTATTTAAAATCTCTCTAGTCTCACTGTTCTCCGACGGAGCCTACAGAACATCTTCCCTCTGACTCGGGTAAAGGGTAAGGGTGGCTCTTGTGTGCTTGAGTGTGTTCTTGTTCTGAAGAGCACTTTACACACGTGTGCCAGAGCCTGGCGTGAGAGGAAGAGGCACCTGAGGGCGGCGTCAGCTGTGGGGGGACTGGAGGGAGCTATTCCATGGCTGCCACTTCAGGAGAACACTCTTACTGGGTGACCTTGGGGATGTCGGTGAACTGTGGTGCCTATGTGATGTGAAGATCTGTCATCTGAATGTCTGTGAGTGCTGCCGGGACAGTGGCCGGGTGTGCACCCTGGTGGACAGGTTGTCTTGTGAGTGCTGTGAATGACTTGTACAGAGAGTGAATATCAAACGTGTACTTAAAACTGGTTTAAAACAGGGCAACTTTTAAAATGGGAAGGGGATATGTAAGTCACAATAATGCCATGAGATTAGGGGTTCTCATTATTAAATGTGCTTTTGACCTTTAATTTCTAAATTTGTATAAAACATCATGTTGCAAAATATTTTCATCCCCCAAATAGTGTACGATCTGAAACACTAGAGAGAGGGCCAAGGACACGGTAGGAAGAGGCTTGGCCATGCCCTTGGCAAGTTTATGATCATCACAGCACTTTAATAGTGCCTGTGCTCTGCCCTGAGAACCAGGGCACAGTTGACAAGGGAAACACCAGTCACAGATGCAGAGCTGTCCTCTGCTGCAACACATGGCCTGGGGGGAACACCTACAGGGGATCACCCTGCCCCAGACAGGGGAGCCAGAGGAACGAGGAGTCTCTCCTGGGGCTCTGAACCTTCACAAAGCCACCACGTAGGAAATGGCAGTGGAGGGAGAAGGATCATTACCCAGAGTAACAAGAGGTGCATTTTCTCAGTGAGAGTGAACCTCCATACATGGTTCTGCACCCACACCCAGGTAGACCCTCACCTGTGGGGAATAGATATCCAGTAGGCAGCCCCTCACTCCTGTGGGGAATTGATATTCAGAGTGGAATAGAATCTAAAAAGCTTAAACTGCCTTTTTCATATGTATGCCTATGTACATATGGAAAACACTGTTTCTTGGGAGAGCACATGAAAACCCTTATCTTTCACATGAGCCTAAGGAGGGTAAGCTTCCTTAAGTTCCTGTCCATATCTCAAATAAGATGACAATGATTTTCGAGACAGATTCAGAAGAGCTAACCAGAGTTAGGGTGGAAGGAGAGTTTTCCCCAGTCCATCTTTAAAGACAGAGAGTGTGTCCAGCTCCTGTTCCGACAGGCCAAGGGCAGACCTTGCTTCTGGCTGATGGCTGGTACTTCCAGATGGCGGGGTGGGGAAGAGCAGAGGCAGTGCCCCTGCCCCTCAGCCACAGCGGGCCCCTGAGAGGTGTCTCGGGAAGCTTCAGGCCCTCCCAGAGGGAAGACAAGAATCTTACAGCAGAGGTATACGTTTCTTGGACAATAATTTTATCCAACTTGATCCTTAAACTACACTTTATTTCTAGATGTATAGTTTAGCCTTCCAGTGTCCTCCGCCCCCCCCCCGAAAAAAAGACGACTTTGCTATTAAAATTCTCCTTTTCCTCAGAGAAGACTCAAAATATCCACCACCAGAGCCACTGGGTTCAAATAATCGGGAGACTGTCATTATTCGCCACACCATGAGGGGGGCGAGGGGTGAAGCTGAGGACCTGTTGAACGGTTCACTTCATTAGCATAAGATTCCGAGGCCAGGCATTGATCCGGAATTGCCAGCCCTACACTGTGAGCTGGGGAGTTGGCTGACAAACAGCCTCCATTGATCTCAGCATTGCTTTCTGCCTGTCATTTCCTTTAATTTTCCCCATGACATTTACTATGGACAGAAAGTGTTACAGTATCCTGACTGAATTTCTTCACATTGAGGTGAATAATGGAGGCATATTTAGAGTATAGATGTTAAAGGTTCTCATACTATGCCAACATGTGGTGAAGGGTGTTGCATTCATCAGTTTTAACATCACAACAATGAAATACCCAGTGCAGATAACAACACCAGAACCAGCGTTCACTTAGTTCTCAGTTGGGGAGGCTGAAATCCCAAAGGGCGTAGTAGTGCAGGCTCTTACTGAGGCAAGGGGTCACATCATCCTCAGTGACAGAGGACCTCCCCAGGCCCACCTCCTAAAGGTCAGCACCTCCCAACAGCACCACCCTGCAGACCCAGCTCTCAACAATGGGACCCTGGCAGGGGCAGACCATGCTCCAACCACAGTGCATGCCAAGCGACATCCAGCTTTCACTCTTTGTAATGACACCAATATGGCTTTAAGTCTCCCTATAAGACCTCAGAGACAATGTAATCGAGACCCCCCTGAGTTTTTGTTGATGTATTGAAGAAATGAAACATGTTCCTGTGGTACCAAAATTAGTGGATCGTTTGTGTCTGCTAAAATTTAAGGATGAGCAATGTTTACACCTATTTTGTGATTCTACTTATTTTTTGATTAAAAGATTATATCTCTGACTAAATTATAGTGTATTTTAATATCAAGTATACCTTAATTTAATTTTTAATTTTATATCAGAGATTTTTAAATACATTTCTGTGCTACACTTTTGCAACCGAGGTGCCAAATGTTATTTAAATAAAAAAAATACATCACTATTTTCTCTGTTAAATTTTTGCTTCATTGAAGGCAGGGGCTATGTTTGTATTTATCTTAAGATTACCTCTGGTAATCATCTACAATTTTATTTATTTATTTAAAGTTTATTATTTTAGTCAGCTTCTATGTTACTGTGACCAAATTACCCAAAAACAACTGAAAGAAAGGGAAGTGTATTTGGGGCTCATGGTTTCTGAGGTCTCAGCTCACAGATGGCCAACTCCATTGCTCTGGACCCAAAGTGCGACAGCACATCTGGAGGAATTGTCCAGCAGGTGGCTGCTCAGCTTATGGCATGGTCCGGAAGCACAGGAAGTGGAGGACCTGGGCAGCTGCACTTTTCCAGGGCACACCCCAGTGACCTTCCTCCTTCTGCCAAGCCCCACCTGACAACAGTTCCTACCCAGTCAAAGTAGGATGGGCTGATTAAGTGGCATCTCTCTGTTTTAGTCAGTTTTGGTTTTGGCTTTGGTTTTGGTTTTGGTTATTGTGACCAAAATACCTGAAAAGAACAATGTAGAGGAAAAGTGGCTGGTGGTTTCAGAGTTTGGTCCATGGACAGCTGACTCCATAGCTCTGTCTCCATCTTGGCAGAAGGGTGAGGAAGAGGAAGTCGGCTCAGAACATTGCCCTGGAGGCAGAGAGAGCTCCACTCACGAGGGACAGAACAGAAACCTCCTCCAGACACACATACCTGTCTACAGTTACTGCACAGTTAATCCACATCAGGGGATTAACCCACTGTTAGGTTGCATCTCATCACCTTATTATTTCACCTCTTCACCTTCTTGGGTTGTCTCACATGTGAGCTTTTGGGGGAACATTCTATGTTCAAACCACAACATTCTCCTAATCTTCTCACCTTTGAATATTCCTATATTAACAGGAGCTATCGGGGGAGACACCTCAAATCCCAACCATCATATTCATTTTCCACTGAGTGATAGAATCATACTTCTTAGTTGGGCATGCACCCCCACACAGCACACAGCACACACACTGTAAAGACAGGAGCTTATCAATATTAGATTAAAAGTTTTTGATGAATTCATGGGTGACTTATCATTCAAATAATGAGCTTAATTCACTGAAATAGCAAGACTAGATAAAGAAAATGTTTATCAATTTGAAATGATCTAATGCGGATATCATTAGGTATCAGTTTCTTTAATCTTTGTATCCTTTCCAAGCACTACTTCACTGTTCCTGTCTGAGCATCAGAAACAGTTCTTTTTAATGTTTGTGTCTTTGTCCTTTTGCTGAGAAACGTTTGAGAAGACACACGTGTTATAAAGTGTGTGAGAAAAATGGATAAGGAAGAGAAGATGGCTGGGCAGAAAGACAAGGGGGGGTATCAGGTAAGAGCAAGGTCATAGTCTAGGAGGAAACAACAGAACATTCATCTTGCGCCAGGTGCGGCTCATGAACATAAAATACGCCTCTGGCCTCTGGGGGCAGCCTAGTGTGGGCACAGCACTTGCTCAGTCCTGGCCCAGTGCATCTGTTGGCTTCCTGGAGGCTCCACTCAGCCATAGCCTGAGGCCAAAGCTGGGTAGAAGCAGAAGAAAGATTGGGGGGGGGGGGGCTGGTGTTTTACATAAATTTTTGAACTATTTTTATTCTTTAATAATGGGCACTTATCACTGTGGAAATTGTAAGACATTTAGATATCACTTCACCTTTATGAGTATATAGAAAGTACCAATTAAGAATACACAAACAGAGGAGCATGGAAGATCCGCCCAGCAGAGGGAAGGGAAAAGGGGGAGGGGAAACAGAGATTGAAATCAAATTCCTTGTATGTATGATTTGGTCAAAAGAAACCCAAGTACTATGTACAATTAACAATGCTCTGATTAAAAATATGAAGTTCAGAATTATTTTAAAATTCATTTTTTGTTATTTCGTCTTTCTGTCACACATAGGAAAGTCATTTTCCTATACATGTATGTTACCTGTTTCCCATCCTATTCCTCCCACCAGGAGATGTCCTAAGGGCCCCGCCTGGTCTCAATCCCACCTCACTTTCAAGGGTTGCTGCTTCCCTGTGGCCTCAGAACTCTGTCCTGTCCCGCAGCCCTTTCAGTCTGGTTTTGTTTCTTGTGATGGTGGACATGGCTCCCGTGAGGAGAGAGTCCTGCTCTTCAGGAGCCCGTCCTCCGGAGATGCCTGGGTACATGCTGGCCCCTCTCCTCCCTCCTGGATGCTGACACTCAACTGTAGGAGATGAGATCTTGACAAAGGAGGACGGGCCAGAATCAAACGTCTCTGCAAAGGGTGTCCCCTGCCTTCCACCGTCGTGCCATGCTGGCTGCATCTCCAGGCCCACGTTAGCAGGAAGCCGTACCTCTGCTAAAACAAAGATGGCGCCTCTGGCCTGGTCGTGACTGTGGAGTCAAGTGCTGTAGGAGACATGCTGAAACTCGGGCATCTGCAAAGTCAGTTCTTAGACTTGGTGTGTAAAATGGTTTCACTGAAGAGTCTCTGAGAAGGATGATCTGAAGGTCCAGCTTCGCATTCCACTCCCCGGGGGTTCTGAAGCCCGGGTCGCCTTTGACAGTCACTTGCTCTGTCCATTTCTAGGCTTCTGCCTCAGCCTTCAGATGTCCATGAGTGAGAAGAGCTCGTGCCCTGCAAGTTGAGCAAAATCCCTTCACTGACTGACAATCTACTTCCAGCGAAAGCAGCTGTCCTGGGTCCCAGCGCACCTGGATCCCAGCACCACGGCAGCTTTGGCAAAGGACGGCGCCATATTTACAAGTGGCCCTGTAGCACTGTCCACCATATCTGCTGACGTTAGAGCAAGTCCTCGATTTGATACGAGCTCCTGGTCTTGTCACCCTAAGGTGCTCACGTTCTATTTGGTTTTAAAATCGTGGTCATATATGGAGCTTCCCCAGAGTGCCCCCGTGCTCCCGTGGAGAGTACTCCATCCACTTTCTTTTATCAAAACATTTTTATGCCCTGAGTTATCTTCCTGACTTCATCAGACGCCTGCTGAGTCACCACCTGTCTTCTTGGCATCAGAACATGATTTGAAGTGCCGGCTTTGCCTTTCCAGGGCAAACGGAAGTCTGTTCTTTGCACAAGTGTCAACAGGTGTGGCGGCAGGGAAGCGCTGGGCCTGGTGGGCCGGCAGGAGGGAAGGGCTTCCTGGGACCAGAGGACTCTTGTGGTCCCACACAGACTCCCTGTGAAGAGGTCCCTTGCAGGGCTGGGCCTCTGTGCTTGCTGCAAAGAGCCGACCAACTTAGAGATCGGCAAGATGCCACTCTGACAGATGGGTCTCCCTGTGGCCAGGACGCCAAGTGTTCCACGCAGCAAGTGTCCCCGCTAGAAGTCCACGTCTCTGCCAGGAGCATCCAAAGGATGTCTGTCTCCAAACCTGACACGATGTGTACGACTCCAGCTTTTCCCAGGTCCACTGCCCTGTACCTCACCTCTGTGGGGCTCATCCGTCTAGGCAGGAGGGCGTGGGACTGGCCATCCAGGGTCGACTGGCCACGGGCAGCCACGTGTCTGCCTCACCCTCTCCAAGCTGTGTGCTCGGCCTGGGCTCATGGGAATTCAAAGCCAGGAAAAAGGAAGTGGAGACGTTTTGCAGACGTTGTTTCTTCTTTGCATCTGACAGGTCGGTTTAAATGCCTCTACAGGATCTATCTACAGGATCTGCAGTTGCTAGAATACATGTAATACGTTTCATCAGCAAATGGCCTTTGACCTTTACAGGAAGTCCATGTAGAAAAATCTGCTTTGGGAAGTTGGGGTGGGGTTCACGTCAGGGTTCATGTGCTTGTGTACATAAACGTGAGCACACGTGTATGCGTATACACAGTTCTCATGTATATGAGGGTGTGCATGCAGATTCTGTGTTCATCACACAACCACAATTCCTAAGGATCACCATGCCGTGACCCTGTTCGATGTGAGGAGCTGAATGGTCCTTAGGATATTTATTCAAATGAAGCCCCATGTCTCCTCTGGGTACGATGCCCCAATTTGACATGAAACAGAATGTGTGTCACCTTCTTTGGGTACATCACTCCTTTCCCACATTCTTTGGCTTGAGAATATCCCGTCTCCTTGTGAACCCAACAAGGGTGTAGGAAATAGTAGCACATCACTGGGTGTCCATGGGCCCGTCCCCTTTACACTGCTATGGTGTGTGGACCAGGGCAGTTACACAGGCTGAGAAAGCATACACTGTTCTTGAACATGAGAGCTTCTGACTTTTATTGCCCTTTGCTTCTTAGAGTTTATCATTTTATTACCATGTAACAGAATCTGCTAGAAACTTTGCAATTGTGACAGGGCTGTTCCATTTCTATTTTCTGATTTTTTAAAAATGAAATGTCCCTTGCCTTCCCCCAATATGTGTGTATAACACTACAGATTTCAGCAGACTATAGATCTGCAAATAGTGTAGTTGTTCATGATTTTACATTTTTTTTTTACTTTTGCCTTTCATACATCTTGTTAGAAAGAAACTATTCAGGGAATTCAACTCAGGTTAATCATCCATAGGTTTAAGGCTCTCTCTCTCTCTCTCTCTCTCTCTCTCTCTCTCTCTCTCTCTCTCTCTCTCTCTGCTTAATTCATGAATCAAATTGCCATTTGCCTTTTCCAGAAATGCTTTTAAGAAAATTCAGCATCACACCTAATATATGAAATAATAATCATAGAATTTACAGTTGAAAATCTTAATTGGTTACAATTAATTAGACTCCTATTTTTATAGATTCCTTTGATAATTGCATTAATTAAGAAGGATGCACAGTAATTGGGTTCTGTCCAAACAGTAATATCCCTGCAGCTGCTGGCTGGAGACGCTCTCCTCGTTACGATGCCCCACAGAACATGGTGGAAGGTTGGTGAGGGATTTGGCAGTGTGTGCCTGAGTCTGGAAGCACGTGCAGGATTCCCTCGATGACGGATTTGTCAGTGGTTCTTCTTAAGATTAATTACAGTCAGGAAAGGTATGGAAATGGGATTCTAATCTACAGAACACAGCTGGTAGGCCTGGAACTCAGTCTTGGCCCTGAAACAAACAGCGAACCCATGTGCGTGGAGAAGTATGGGATGAGCTGAGGATGCAGGTGTCAATGACATGCCCTGCAGAGTCCTTGAGGGCAGGGATGCTACTTCACACACTCTTCTGGGACAGCTTTTGTTCTCTATTTCCTACTGGTAGACAGTGGGCCATTCATGACTTTTAGTAAAGAAATATCCACTGAGGGCCCCAGCCACCTACTCGGCATGAGAAGACCTTAAAGAAAGGACCCACTCAAGAGAGTGTCCAGTGCCAGGAGCTGGACAGAAGCAGACATTCAGAGCGACTGCAAAGCCACGTGAAGGCAGCCACGGAATGCTCACGACTGTGACATCAAAGACAGAGCCACCCAGTGTCCCCTGAGGGAGCACCAGGCTTTCCTCAAAGAGACACTAGTCCTCTCTCTGTCCTGGACTGCCCTCTCTTTTCCTGACTCTACTCTCCCTCACAAATTTCATCCTCAAATTAGCTGCTCTTCCACATCATTTGACCTGCAAAACTTTCAAACTAATTGAAATTCAGGGGTGGTTATCTTGTTTCTCTTGGACCAAAAAAAAAAAAAAAATAAGTGCTAAACTCTTTAATACTTGACCTAAGTATAGCAGGTACTTAGCAAGGAAGCAAGGAAAACGAGCTAAAATAGCTGGGCTAGCTCTGCAAAGTGCTGATTCCAGGCTTCTGAGCACAGGCTGGGAAGCTCTGTGGCTTCTGGCATGAGGGTGGCAGCCTCCTTCCTGAGCCCAGAGGCTGTTCTACCAGTGCCCTCCTCGGGCGCTCACCACCTTCTCCTGGTGACCTCTTCTGCTGGCATTGACCTCTACAAGTCTACAGCAAGTGCTCTTGCAAAAGAGTAGCAGAAAATATTCCCAAATCGAATCAAGCCTTCCTTCTACTTTTATTCAGCTCTGATTCCAACCATGTCCTTCCAGGGTAGTCAAGCGCCTTTGCACGATCTTCCCAGCGAGGTCGGCATTGGCTCTGAAGCCGTCTCCATCTTGCTTAGGGGGGGAACATGTCTAAGTGTAAATAAAGTTTTTTTTTTTTTCTTTAGAGCTATGGCCGGTGCTAGCCAAGCATGGGCTTTGCAATTGGGAAGAACTGGTAATCAGCTTCTTTCTCCCTTAATAATTACATGATTTTCTCATTAATTTCTGAGAGCCTCAGCTTCCTCATCTAAATATCTACAAAAAAAATTTTGCATAGTAGGCGAGAATTAGAGATTTCAGATGGAAACACTGGACCGAGAGCCTGGCACATTGCAGACGTCAACACATGGCCAGCAATCATCTTCACGGCTGGCTTCGTATCCATACCTTCTTCCTCCTTCTCATTGTGTGGTTAAGGGAATATTCGCCTCTCTGGGCTTCATTTGTAGAACCAGAATAAAGCACACCTCAAGTTTCTTTAGGAAGTAACAGGATGAAGTAGAACCCGTGGTGTGTGAGCCCAGTGTGTGAGCTTGCATGAGTGTCAATTGCCAGAGCGTCTCCCATGGACTGATGAGGGACAAGTGCTACATGGGTTGCCGTACGCTTGGAGATTTTTATCCACCACGACTGCCCAACCCAGAGTGAATAATGATCTGGGCGCTCTCATCACATGTGCAAGAAACGCTGCTTGGCGTGTTTGCACTTCTGTCAAATGTCCAGGTCTGTCCTAAGTCGCAGCACTGACTGACACTTTTTCTAAGGAAAAGCAAAGACCAAGAAACTGGGAATGATTAACTGTAAGTTACTGCTCCTGTTCCTCAAATTGGAGTAGAGTGACTGCATTGCCATGTGTATTGATATTTAGGAAACCATAGAGACAAGATTTTAGAAATCTCTATTGATTTCAAGAATAGCTTCCACTTCAGTGCTGTCTGAGCCAGAAAAAAATGGTCAGACAACTGCGACTGTACAAAACTATTTTATTTTTTCCACATTTAGCTACCAATATATACCTGTGTGTACTTAAAATTCTCTACATTGACCATCTTTATGATATAGTTGACCAAGAACATTTTAGAAATCCCAAGTGTATGGTCCCAGCAATTTTTCAGTTAAAGCCATGAGTCTGCACATAAACCAATATGGGCATTTCCAAAATCTTGCAATTTATTTTTAACTTAAGACACATCTGAGCATCCTTCAAATCATTAATTGCAAACAAAATCGTCCTGCACCTGTGGACACTGATGGAGAAGAGACAGTTGTCCTGGGGTAGCTAGAAGACGTGAAGAGTGAGCAGCCAGGTCTCAGACAAGCGAGGAGCTGTGGGCCATCACCCCTGGAAACCCTCTCCCACCCCTCACCCTCGCCCACCAAGGTGCTCTGTTCACCCTGGGGCTCCTGGGACTCGCCTTACTGGTCCTGAGAAGGGTTACAGGAGGAAGACAGTGGAAAGTGCACTTCCAGTAAAGAATTTACTCAATTGAACTTTCTGGGCAGGACTTAATGGTTGTGCAGACCAAAAGATGAAGCCACACAATAGCACTTACACAGAGTGAGTCCCTGATGGCCTGGCCAGAGCCTGAGAGAGGAAAGCGGGGACTTGGAGGGGAAAGGGGAGGTGTCCTGAGACGTGATGTAGTAGTGCATTTGGGTGGAGGCTTCGGGATTCAAGCCCCAGCTCCTTGGCAGGATCGATTCAGTTTCAGGGTGGTTACAGGACTTGCTAGTTCAGCTCATTTACAGAGTTTGAAGGAGTTATTTATTCTATAGATTATATAATCATTTTCTCACAGGAGCTCAAAGTGCTTCTGTCAGGAGGGCTCTGCGTCCCTGGAGGCAGTGAAGGGCAGGTGTTAGTGGCAGATTTTCACTGACGAGATATTAAGGAAATTACTAAGGAATGCTAATAACCCAGGGTGTGGGTCTGCATATTAATCATGGAAAATCATGAGAGAATGATCCTGAGACCAGGATAAATATGCTGTGCCAGAGGTCAAGGGAATTACCTAACAAATTCACAAAACAACCAGTGTGTTCCCCGGTGACTTTCAAAAATAACCGCGTCCATCTGTCTGGGCACTGGGTCATTCCTCAGCACTGGATGGAGATTTTTCTCCAACAGAAAGGGCATTGATGACAGGCTGATGAGAGTCATCTGATGCTGATGGAGCAGACGGAATCGAGGAAAGGCAAAGATCTTAATTTGCTTTATCAATCAGATGGATACGTTTTCCCAATTTATAACAAAGGTCTGTCCTGTTGGAGGAACACACCATGTCAGGATCTCCTGTATCCGGTTCCTATCTTATCTCACTTCTATAGACTGTCTCCTGCCAAAATTCATAAATTGAACCTAATCTCCAAGATGATAATATGTTTAGGGTCAGGACCTCTAGGAAGTGATTGGTTCACAAAGGTAAAGTCCTCATAATGGAATAAGCGTCCTTAGAAAAGAGGCCACTTGACCCTCTCTCACCATGGGAGGACACAATGATAAATCACCCTCTGCAAACTGGGAAGCGGCCCTTGTCAGACATCACATCTCCCAGCACCTTGACCTGGACTTGAGGCCTTCAGAACGACTAGACATAAATTTCTTTTGTTCACAAGTAACTGAGTCTATGGTATTTTGTTGTAGACACTCAAAGAGAACGAGACACATTTTGATATGTGAAGACTTTATATCATGGGAATCTGGGGGATACTACAGTTAGGATTCATTCTTGAACAGTCTGTGAATTTGTGAATTATAGAAAGGAGGGGCTCAGCACCTAAACTGAAAAAGTGATTCATAGAGTTCAGTAGAGGATGTATCAGAAAAATAAAAATTTTCAAGACTTCAGTTGTAGTTTGACATTCAAAGGGCTTAACTTGTCCCTCACATCCTTGCCAAAGAAAAAGCCTAAACTAAAAATCGACAACTTTTCTGTACCCGCCAAAAAACGGAGGTGTAGAGCAAACTGGCACTTGAGAATGTTGAGAGACAGATGTGTCCAAAGAGTCACAGCCAACCTGTGCACACCCAAGGTAGAAGCCTCCAGGGCTAGGCACCGCAGGAGCAGAAACATGGCGGCTCTGTGACGCGCTCTAGGCTGTGTGGCCTAGGACGAGAGGAGGAGAGGCCTGGGTCTGCAGTCTGGAGGGGCCCTGCCACTCGGTGGGGTTCAGCATCACCAACTCCACCTGGTCCTCACTGGGACAACTCCAGACAGACTGCCCCACCTCTGGCATAGCCAGGAGAGGTGTTCCGGATTCTACCCTGTAAGACAGGCTTCCCCTCAGGGACGTGTCATTCTGGAAGCTAATTAGGGGACAAAGTGTCTTCCATGGAAGACTCCTTAGATTTCCTGTCTCACTAATGGAAAAGTCAGATCAATAGGTGTCAGGGCTTCAAGGAAGCAGGGTGGGAACACTATGAATAGGAAAGTAGTTGGAGGAAGGATGGAAAAAGAGCTGTATTGATGGGGGGGTAGGGAAGACCTCAGGTCACAGACCATGACACACATTTGCTATAAGGTCAACATAAATAAAGATTATGAAACTCTCTGTCACTCCTTGCCACCACTCCAACAGGGCTCCTGTGTATAGGAGAGAGTCCTTATCTGACAGCTGAGAAAGCTCTCTGAGAGGGAATCAGAGCTCGGATACCTACTGTCATAGCAGACATCAAACACAGCCCAATCTCTAGCCAGATAAAGGACAATTTTTTTTATACTAATTTTTTTTTATTCTAATGTCCTTTATACTAATGTCCTACTTACCTCAGCTACTTTTTATCAACACATTTCAGGCTAGATGCTGAAGGCAAAAATTAATAATAATAATAATAAAAGAAATCAAAAGAGACAAAAAGATATGACCGAGATTGGACAGCAATGTTGGCATAAAGAAGCAGGGAATTTAAAATGATTATGATTTACTGGAGACAATATTTGAAATAATTCTGATTAATATTCCAAGAGTATTAGTGGGAAAAGTAGAGAAGATGCAAGAGCAGATGAGCTATGTAAGCAGAATGACGCAGACTCTCAGAATCAAAAGGAAAAAGTGCTAGAAATCAAAAATACTGTGAACAAGATGAAAAATGTGTTTGATGGGCTCATCAGCAGACCAGACACAGCTGAGCTAAGAATGAGCTCAAAAACTGCTTAATAGAAACTCCTCAGGCTGAAATAGAAGATGAAAGAAAAAGAAAAACCAGAATAGAGCCCTCCATGAATTGTGGGAAGTTTTCAAAAAGGAGGAGTCATTGAAAAAATAAAGAAGGAGAGGACTGAGCAGAGTAAATAGATGAGAGATTGCTGAGATCTTTCTAGAATTAGAGATAGACATCAAACTATAGAATCAAGAAGCCCAGAGAACAGCAAATAAGATGACATCAAAAAATCTACAGTGAACAGCATTGAAGTAGAGACGAAGGGAAAAGCGTGAAACCAGAGTAAGGAGGAGACACTGCACCCACGGAGGAGCAAGCAAGAAAAGAATGGAGTGAAAGATTTAAGAAAAACCTCCTTGAAGAAACAAAACCTGCCTGAGAGGATTCATCCCTGCAGACCTGCCACGAGGGAGCCAAGAGAAGTTCTTTAGAGAGAAGGAAAATGACGTATGTCACAAACAGGGACCTACCAAAAGAGCACAGGACACCAGGAGGGAGGAATGAACAGAAAGCAAGACCTCCTCACTTCTTCCTCTTGGTTTAATAGGTTAATGGTAACAATGTACTTGTTGCCTATAGATGTGGATGATTAAAATGCATGGCAGGAATGCCACAGAAGACAGTGAACTGGGGAATCCTACTGCAAGGCTCTGAGCTATTTAGAATATTATCTGAAGATGGACTTAGTTTGCATAAAATAGATAATCTATATTCTCTGGCTGCCATTTAAATGATTTTAAAGGAATTATAAGTCAAAAATACTGAAGGCAAAAATGAATTACTTCATCGGAGACAGTAGAAAAACAGGAAAAAGAAAAAATGCTACAAGGAATAGACAGCAATTACACATATGGTAGCTGTTGTTCTGACTGTAGCAACAATTACATGTGAATATTGCACATGACTCTGCCTACAAAATCTGGTAACTAAGATGAAATGGACCAATTCCTCGACAGGCATAAACTACCAACTCTCACACAAGAAGGATGAAAACCGAACAGCCCCATATTTTTTATATACATTGAATAAATAATAACCTTCCAAAATCACCAATCAAATATAAAATTTATATTAATATTAGGAAAAGAATAAAAACACTCATGGATTGTTAGGATTAATCATAGGGTTAATTCTCTCATGGGTTAATTTTACCTGTGCTTGAACAAGAGCAAGGTTAATGGTGAAAACAGAATGTATTTGCTGACCCGGGTCTTCATCAAGTAGGCACGTGGAATGTTCTGGAACAGATATAGAACCTTCTTTTTCCTCATCCTTGTTAAAGTTGATCTAACAAAACAAGAACAAAGAAATGGATTATCTGGGGACGCAATGCATTTAACATAACCTCAAACTTTAAGTTGTTAGAGTTAAAATTCATTTTAAGAAGATATTTTTATGGCACATTTTCCTCTGAGAAACCTTGTTATCTCTTTGGGGCATGTCAGAAAACAGACGATTTGCATTTATACTGCTGAGAGTGGAACTGGGCTCTGGGCGGGAAGGTGTACAGGGACAGGAAAGGAGACTGACTCTGGGCTCAGGACATGGAAACCACGGGTGGAGGATGTCCTAGCTCCGCCCTTGATGGCGGTTATTCCACACAACAGACCACTCTCATGTGGGAGTGCCTCTGCCACTGGCCTGGGGCAAGGCCTTACTTTCATTTTCTAACAAATGTTTTTGACACATTTTTTAAAGAAATTCTTCCTAATTGGTGGTGGGTTAATGTTGAATGGCCGAAGTTATCATGGAAACCTGACCATGTTGAATCTAATGAGAGTACCACCGCGGGATCAGGGCTTTAGAATCTGTTTGAGATGGCGAGGATCCTGTGGTCTCACGGATATTGAGTCCTCATGGATCTTGCCCAATACTCATATCAGGAATTGGTACTTGAGGGATTTGAACTTGGGCCTTCCCAATTTGAAAGCCCAAGCCTGGAACCGCTGTGTCTGACTGCTAACAGTGGGAAGGGTCTTTGGGCTTTTGTCTCAGAAGTCAATGTGGAGGCTACATCACAGAATAGGCTATAAGCTATTTTAAGATAGAGAAATAGTTTCCACTAGAGAGGATTCAGAGAGGACAGGCATTGTTGGGCAAAGCAGGAGCACAGGGAAGGTGAGCTAAGCAGACGCCTCCCATCCTCTTTCCCTTACTGCACAGAAGGGTCTGCAGGGCAGTTGGTTAGGTACCAGACAGAACGTGAAATTCTCTCACCATTGTGCCAAATCTAACCATTCCGATGGCATTTAGACATATTGATAAGTATTGAATAAATACCACTGTGCTCTATTTAGCAGGAAAATCATTTAGGAAAGATTCAGGGGAAACTAGCTGCAGATCAAGTAAATCTCTGCATTCTCACCTCATGGAACTGAGGGTTCATTCAAGAAAGAACCTCAAAATGCATGAGATACTTTAAAAATCCAAACCTTAAAGTATTCAAAGAGAATGAAAAGCACACTTGAAAAAAAAATAAAGCAAAGTATGTGAAATACTGTCAGAATATACTTTGCTATCCATAGATTATTCAACGACTCCATGGGCCCTTAAGTTTCTGGGGCCAGGTCACCTCTGTGAATCCCATTGACTTCTAAATGGCTTGCCTCAGTGCCCCATGCTACATGCAAGAATGTGTTTTAACCTAAGATAGAACTAAATGAACAAAAAATATACAGAGCTTTAATTCAGTGACGGTACTGATTCTGTTGGCTCTCACCTTGAGAAGAGTCAAGTTGAGCGTGAGCAGTCCCAGGGCCTTACAGCCCCAGCTCCTTGTGCTGGTCAAGGGGTCACTGTTTAGACAGGTGCATTCTGCAGTCACTCCCTCTCGAAGGACTGTGCATGCAGCATCCAGCAACCCCACGAGAACCTGCAGGGGGTTTGCTTGTTGGTGAGACCCAGAGCCCAGTGGATGCAGTCTTCAGAAAACTTTTTCTTGTGTTAGGTCAGACATTACTTCCTACCAAAAATGAGTTCTCTTTGAAATGATTAAAGATAGGAAAAGTTAATTGAAGAAGGTGGGGAAGAGTTAGGAAAGGGAGTAGATCTGGGGAAGAGGTAGAAATAATTTAAAAGATATTAGGTCTTTTTTTTTTTTTTTTTTTAGAGAATTAGGGACATGAAAGAAGTGGATCTTGAATTCTTCACTATGTAAAAATCTATATTCTTATAAGTGTCTTTATCTGATTTTTCATATCTATCTACTAATTATCTATCAGTCAATTTTCATCTATTTTATGAATAGTATGACAATAAAAGCTTACGACCTTTCTGATTTTTTTTTTTAATTTCTGAAGTGTTTGAGGGTCAGTTCCCGTGCAGTCTTTACTTAGCCTGTGGGCTTTTCACACTAGGGCAGCACTGCTTTCCGTGGCCTGGCCTGCCCTGGGCTGAGAAGAGAGGACCCTCTAGACTCTGCCAGCCCTGCATCTCAGCCAGTGCCTGGAGACGGCTGGATAATGTATACTCATAGATGCAATAAAGCCAGGATCAAACTCGCAGATGGGATATCAAATAGGACTTCTTTTTTTCAGGGATATATTCGAATAGTACTCACAGAATTTTATTGCTTATGACATTTAAAAGCTGAGTGTATAGAGCACTAAAAATACACCACAGGGAACAATCCTATGCTGGCAGAAAAAATGTTCGAGAGCTTCAAAAGGTCCCTGCTATTTTTAATTCCTACTCTCACACTACCATCGAGTGAGTAATACCTTGCCGGTTCCACTATGGCAGGTGAAGTGGTGGCAAAGTTCCTTGGCCCCGGGAACCCTGGGCAATGTTCAGGCAATCACCTGAGAGCTCCTCCTTCTTGGGAATGAACATCTCCACTGGGGGAAGAGAGCAATTTTAAAACTGGGGTGGATCTTCATGTGGGACTTTCTGTTATATTTTACTCTAACTACCCAAGAAAATCCTTGAAGGTTCTATGTGTAAAAAAACTCATTCTTTTTTTCTAGAAATTTCCTCTAAGTCTGTTTGCCAGTGATACATCCTCCACTCTCCTCCTCCCCTGTCTGGGGGGAGTGTCACCACACTCCGCACTCCTGGCTGACCGTGTGGGGGAGGGGGTGCCCCTCACTTCTGCACTGGTTTGCCAATGCTCTGGCCATCACCATCTTGTCCCAGTGTGACCACAGAGAAGCAGTGCCTTATTTTGAAGGGGTGCTGGACGCTGAGCCAGGAAATTTAGGTTGTACCAGATGTTTGACTTTGGATGTCTCCTCTCCAAATCATTAGATTTTTTTTTTATATGTAGGATGCAGGTTCTGTTTTCTTTGCCAGGAAATGGTGAAAGGGATAAAGATTTAAATCAAAACATTTCTGCTGGCTGTATGTCCTTATAGATACAAGAATTCATCTTCAGTTTTAAATGAAAAATGTACTTACATACTTCCATTGTTTCTGAAATTAACGATTTAAAATCCATCAGGGACTATGCTTGGTATCATGCCCAAATTTAATTGATTCTTAATTGTAATTTAACTGGAGATCAGAGATTGGAAGGATGGGGGGAGTGCCACGCTCTCTCCTATGTGAGGACAATTCTAGGCTAGCTTGCCTCAGGTTAGGGCCTGTGCTCGGCTCTTTCCCACGTGCAGAGCTTTCTCCAGTCTTACTCTGATGTCAATCCTCCAAACGAATACTGCAAAGCAAGCAGGGGCGCGGGGCAGCAAGGTTTTGTCATTCTGGGAGAATTCACTTGCATCTTAAGAGCAGATTCATGGGTTTGAGGAAATGCAACCCTGTTGTGTATCCACACAGCTGATGGGGTTAACGAGGGGATGGGGAGTTCTTCTCGCCATTTAAACGGGAGAGTCCTGAGCCTGGGTCCCCCCACTGAGTCCTGGAGTTAAGCTGTGTTCTGAACCTTAACTGCTCTGTACTGCTGTTCCTTACAGCTGCAGGGGCCCCTTTAGTCCCTCGTCATACCCAGTCAGTCCTGTAGGACTCAAAGAGAAGAGATGCTCCTCAACGTTGACTTCACAGTGCGATATATATGACAAGCTGAGGTCTACAGGTATTCTTAATTGCCACAGATAGACTATGCATTGCTAAATATATCTCTGGTTTGAGTATTTACATAATTTTAAGCAAAATAATTCATAAATAATTAAAGACAAGCATCTCTACAACTACTGTATGCTTTAGCATAGTGTCATCTTCAAGGGGGAAAATCAATGAACTATTTGGACTTAGCTTTAAAAACAAGAAGCTTTGGGAAATGAGACCACAGACTTGCATTTAGGAACTAAGTACTAAAGAGGGCAATTTTATCTGTAATGCTATTGCTAAATGAAAATCAAAAAGGTCAGTTGCAGTTTACCCCAAGGGCATTGAGATGATGCTCCAGGCAGGTTGCAGGTGCTGTGCTGGTCAGGGAGAGACCCTGTTCTAAAAGGGACCTCCAGTCTCCGGAGGGAAGACTGCTCTTAGACCTGAGCTGACCTGAAGTCCCAGCAGGACCCACCTGCCTGTCCTCGGTCAGGCCTTGACCTGAGGCTGCCGGTGCGTTCAGGAGGGTGACCATGCCAAGATGTGAACGACAGAACTGGCTGCAGCTCCGGAGCCGTTCTCCGCCCTCGCTGGCTGGGTGCACCCATAACTGTTTCCTTTTATAGCTTCCTGAGTTATCTGAAGCCAACTCACATCAATAAGTGACTGAAAATGCTACATAGTACTTTGATTGCATTTTTACTTTTCTCTTTCTGTTTTTAACAAACTTATCACTCAATGTGTTGGTGACTCTTGTTAATATTGAAATTAAAATTATCCTTGGTATTTCTTTTTTAAAGTTTATTTGTATGTGTACACCACCCACCCACACACACACACACACACACACACACGCACACAGACATGGCTATATATAACTTCATTGGAAATTAATTTCCTGTCTATAACATGAGCAAAAATTTTGTATATTTTTCTGATAACAAAAGCAAACAGATATTTCATGGTATTTCTATAAGAGATTAGCATAGGGTTTCTTGCCAGCTTATTTCTGTTAGGAGTGTTGGTTTCAGTGGATAAGGTTTTTAAGGGTAGCTGTTTTCGAAAGCAAGATGCCATTAATATGTTTCTTAGAAAGAAGGACTTTGGTTTGGCCTGAGTCATTACCTAATCTTAATTTTAATTTTAATTTTCTCTAACATACAATAATTCTAGATTATTTTAATCACTTAAATGCCCCTCAAGAATGCTTGATTTTGAAACTTCCTTACAATTGTCAGACTTCAATTAGTGATGTTTTCTAATTCCATTTTCATTAAAAAAAAAAGAAAAAGAAAAATTTAAGTATAAAGTAATTGTTTTTAAAGCAGTTCAACTGGTGACATTACTAGAAAATCCATTTTTAATTTTGTTGTTTCTGACTCTGTTCCTCTCATTCTCATTATTTCTTTCTCTAATTCTGTATTTTGCAGCAATACTAGTTTATTGTGAAATTTGCAGTATTTTGTTTAAGAATTCATACTTACTGATGAGGTTTCCTTTGTAGCATGTTAAATTGTCAATAGCACCATCAAAAATTGAATCTATATTCTTCAAGTGTTGAAATGGTGTGTGTATAGCAACTTCAGAAATAGGGTTGGAGCGACTCAGAGATAGAGCACTGCCAAACAGGAACGAAGCTCTAGGTTCGATCCCCAGTGCTGAAGGAAAAAAAAAAGAGGAATTATAAACCATAGTTGAAATCCAAACGAGTGTCCTTCAACATAGTATAGGTAGATTCCTATCAGTACTCCCTGAATCTAGGTATCTGATTTAGAATGGGCCCTAACCTTGTCAGTAGATGTAAAAGGCAATGTGTTAAGTGTGTGTAAGGTAGTCTATGGCTTGTATTAAAATACACATGTAATACCTATGTTTGTGAGAATAATAAAAAGTCAATGATAAGTAAAATAAAAAAGCTTGTGTGCTTCTCTCTCATTAAGAGGATAAATAGAAAACTGGCAACTATGTTTATTTCCTGGCCAGATACGTTTCAGAGGTCAGAGATAAATATACTTTCCATTTATTTTATAATAAATGTTGAATAATATATGTTGAAGTTTGTACCATGTGTATGTACTACTTATTCCCCATAAATTAAGTAGCGTAGACATCATAAAGTCTATGCCGAGGTAGAGACAGGCTGTGATATGGCAGTGGTGAAGGCCAAGAACAGGCACAGCACCATAACATTTATTGACTTAGCAGAGTTGAGACTCGAGTGTGGCATGTACAGTGTGGTGTAAAGATACTGGCTGCTTCAGAAATGACATTGTATTTTCATTTACTCCTGAAAAGTATATTCCTTTCAATAAACGTACTATATATATTCATATGTACAAAAAAAGAAGATAAAATCTATGTTAGTTCTTGATTCCTTAGCGCAGGGCCTGCAATGGTGCCTCCACCCCCACCCCCCCCCATGTTCAGTGCACATCCTTCCTAAACACTGTCTGAGGCTGACGCTGTGGTTCTGCATTTGAGCTCCTCTGTGAAGATCTGCACTGCACTGACAATCATTGTAACATACTTAGGTAAATATAAGTGTCCTCATGGCAGAGAGAAGTGACTGTCTCAATGTTGATACTGTTTCAACAGATTTATCTGATTTCTTTGAGAATATGTAATCAGCTTTGTGCTTCCCTACCAGGAAGGTACATCTTATCATTTATCCTCCGTCCTCACTGCAGTACGCGAGCTGGCATGGAGAGTGGAAGGTGCATTTTAAAAAGCTGCAGGGTGCTTTGAGAACACACTAGTTTTAAAATGCATATGCAGTAGGGAGAGGAGCTAATGAAGGTGTCGGGGAGAGGACACAACTGAAAGACGGGTCTTTCCTTTTCTTTTTGGTGGGGAGGTCATATGAATTCTTACAGAGTATCCCTTTAAGCTAGCAAAGATGAAAGAAAATAATTGATGTGGCTTTACATAAAAATAATTCTCAACTATCCATTAAATTCTGTGAAAGTTCAAATAATGGAAGAGTCGATTTCAAGAGCACACCTCGGCAGTTTTGTGTTGATGATTACACTTCTTACACCAGCACACAGATGTGTCCTCTTCACAGAATGAGTGAGGAGGCAGAAATGTCTCGAAAATTAAAGTGGCCATGTGTGGTGGCACACCCTGTAATCCCAGTGGCTGGGGAAACTGAGGCAGGAGGATCACAAGTTCAAAGCCAGACTCGACACTTAGCAAGGCCCTCAGCAACTTAGCAAGACCCTGCCTCAATAACAAAAGTGTGGGGATGCGGTTGAGTGGCTCAGCGCCCCTGGGTTCAATCTCTAGGGAAAAACAACAACTTGGAAGTATATCTTTGTTTTCTAGAAGATAAAGCTTTTGAAGATGATTCCAAAATGTCACTGTTCTTAGAAAACAAGAGATGGATCAGTATTGACCTTTGGTTGGGAGACCAAGGACATTGAGGACTTGGCTGATGAGTGTGTGTTAGGACCCAGGGCTGCTCCTTGTGCAGTGCCGTGGGGTCACTTCATCCTTCATGCCCTTTAGGACACGGTCGGTGGTCATAACTTCCCCCACGTGGGTTGCACTGGGTGTCCCCGAGTCGGGCACTGTGCTGGGCGGAGTGGACAGGTTGGGGGGTGCGGGCTGAGGCAGCACCTTGCACAGGGCCCTGTGCTCTGCGGAGGAGGGGTGTGTCCACCAAGCTTTGATGACACCAGACAGGAGTGCTCCTGTGTGGCCCTGTGGCCCAGACAGAAATGTCCATGGCTCCCGAGAAGAGAATTCGAGAATGAGCTAAAGTGGGCAGCGGGAGGACGACCCGGTCTTCTGACCTCTGACAGCATCCCCACAGACCCTGTGGCAGCAGAGAGTAGGACAAGCACAGGGACCGGCACCCAGCCAGCTCCAGAGCAGCGGAGCCAGGAAGGTGCCATAAGGCAAAGGGAGCAGGACAGGCACTGAGTGATGACAGGTGGACACGGGTGACCGCGAGACCCGGAGGAGACGGCGAGCGCGCACAGGAGCTGTGATGCAGGGCCTGGGAAGAGGCTGGTCAGGACAGATCCAGCTCTTCTGGTGTCGCTGACGACAGTCAGAGCGGTTCATGAGCCCTGTGACGCGGAAGGAGGGAGTTCATGTGCCCATGCCCAGGGAGCTGGCAGTCGGCAGCGGGGCTCCCAGGGGAGTGGGGACGAGGAGCAGCCAGTCGGCCTGGTTTTGACGTCCATGTCAGTAGGCACTGGACCTCTGTGCGCTGAGCCCCGAGGAGAAGCCAGAGGACACAGGGCCAGCAGGAGGCAGACTGCCCAGGGCCTGGCAGTGGTGTGGGAGTGGACAGGAGGTCTGGACCTCGCAGGGGAGAGAGAGTGTTGGAGGAGGGAGAGTGCTGCTTAGTGGACAGTGGCCTCCTGCAGAGCTCTCTCCAGGGCCCTGCAGTGCGCCCCCTGCAGCAGGGGACACACAGAGCAAGGCTGAGCCTCAGCTTCCAGCTCCTCAGAAAAGCCCACACATAAGAGGTTGCGAGGGGAACGGGTAAATAAACAAGGAGAGAAATGAAATACAGTAGATGGAGTAGAGAGAGAAGATGGGAGGGAGGGGGGGGGATAGTAGGGGATAGGAAAGGTAGCAGAATACAACTGTTACTAATAGGGCATTATGTAAAAATGGGGACATGTAACAGATGTGATTCTGCAATCTGGGGTAAAAATGGGAGTTCATAACCAACTTGAATCTAATGTATGAAACATAATATGTCAAGAGCTTTGTAATGTTTTGAACAACCAATAAAAAAAAAAAAGAAAGAAAAGCCCACAGCCACGAGCTGGTTAACACTGGCCCGGCCTCTGCCCACGGGGCTCTGTGGCACTCAGATGGGGGGACTGTAAGGCCCTTCGGCCTCATTTTTTGCCTCAGAGGAAAAAGATCCATTGAGATGTGATTAGAGATTTAAAAATTTATGACTTTAAATGAGAGTCCATTCAAACCGCAATTATCTCATATTTTTGACAAAACTTCGAATGAGACCTATGATTCATTCAACCAGAGGTGACTGGTACAAGTAACAAATATTTACCCAACTGCCAGACAACCTCACAGGAAAAGGTGACTGAGGCACGCTCCCACACTTCTTTCTTTCTTTCTTTGTATCAGACTGTGAAACCTAACATATCAGGGTTCTTTCTGTTTAATTAGTTATCAATTTCTCATCTGAATTTACTTTCACTTACATAAAACAACTCTTGGGAAAATAATATTTACATTCTTCCAAATGATTTATCAAAATATACATTTTTTTTTTACTACTGTAAGCCATTTCAATTTGGGGAGTGAAGACTATATTTATGTTAGCAATGAATTCATGTTTTGCTACTTATGCATGAATGACCATATCTCACAAGCACAACCCAAACTTTTCTGAAGTTTTAAATTGAATGACACTTCTTCCAAAGGCACATATCTGCAGATGAGAGGAAGGTTTTGGTTCCAGGCAACTATCTATATTACATATATAACCAGCTCATCATATCAGATGTTGTGTGGCTAATCTCACTCAAGTCAAAGGACACTGCCAAATGTTAAATGATTGAGCTGTGCCAAAGTGGAGGAGCTGGGTCAAGTATACAACTCTCTCTTCTATTTTAAGTCGACATTATTCAATCAATGTTTAAAGACACTTTTATAACTATAATGTCAGAATAATATATATTATTTCCACATCTAATTTCATCAAGTTGCAATTAATGCATTTATGCTAAGTTAATTTAGCATGCTACAGTGATGCGGCCATGTCAATGTTCATAGCAGCTCAATTCAAAAAGCTAAGCTATGGAAATGACCTAGTTGTCCTTCAATAGTTGAATGGATAAAGAAAATGTGGCATATATACACAATGGAGTACTACTCAGTTATAAACAAGAATGACTTTATGCCATTTGGCCGCAAATTGATGAATCTTGAGACTACTATGCCAAATAAAGTGAGCCAGTTCTCAAACAACCAAAGGTTGAATGTTTTCTCTGATAAGTGAAAGCGAATCCACAATAAGGATTGGGGATGAAGGGAAGAATAGAAGTGTAGTAGGTTACAAAATGGGGAATGGAGGGAAGGGAAGGGGTATAAGCAAAGGAAAGAGAGTGGAGTGAATTTGACAGAGCTTTCCCATGTACAAATATCAAAACTACACAGTGAACCTACCATCGGTACATCCATAAGAACGGGACTCCAACTAGAATAAGCTATATTCCATGCTTATATAATCAGATCAATATGGATTCTGCCATCATGTATAACTAAAAAAAAAATCAATACATATAAAAAAACTTAAAGAAATACACCATAATCTGTATTCTGCCAATTTTTTAAAATTTACATAAAGTGTAGATTCTTCTTCTTCTTCTTCTTCTTCTTCTTCTTATTATTATTATTTGGGAACTTCTTAACTCTCTTCTGGCAGAGAACTAAATTAAGACGCATTGACAGTGATGTTGAAGAAATATAATAAAATGTATTCCATTTAATCTTCTCAGACTTTCCTTGTTTAATTTGACAATGTTCATAAAACTTTTTCATAAAGAATTTCACTGCACACACTGTGTTTATTAGCCATTCAGAGGGTCGGGGCAGGATGTGTGAGCAAGGCCCAACCTTGCACTTGGAAGAGCAGAGGCCTGCGGACTCGCGGTCGCCCCAGGGCCTGGGACTCAGGGCGGGCATTGGCTGGAACTTGGGTCTTCTCTACTTGCTCTACCCACGGTGGCGCCTCTGTGCTCCTCACCTTATCAACGTCGCCCCGAATTGCTGTGCTTAATTGCAAAAACTTGGGTGTGACACATGCATTACAACAAAGAATTATAAATCTAATGGCCACCATGCAAGGTGGCATGTGTCTTCTAGCCATGATGACGTGCCACCCCGAGCACCTGGGGCTCACTACACAGGCCTCGAGGTCAATCACTCCCTGTGCAACTCCAAGGTGGGTGCACTTCCCCCTCCTGGGGCTGGAATACCAAACACAGGTCCATAGGTATGCACACTGTTTATTTACTTACCCAGCTCTTCACTTTTATTTTACAAATAATCTATTCTTAAATATTCACAACTACCTGAACTTTTTAACATTTTATTCTTTTTAAAAAAAATTAAAATAGGGTCAGTTTTTCCAATGCAGAACAAAAATAATTTTTTTAAAATGATCAAGGAAAAAAAACTAAAGTTAAGCATAGCATAAAACAGATTTATGCCAAGATATACAATGTCATTAATTAATGAGAGCCAGGCCTCGTCATTGTTCCTGGAAGGGCCCATGATGACGTCAATCGGGGTTCTTAGTGAGGAGGGCAAGAGTTTAGACCCTGCAAAATCACATTCCCTTTTTTAAACCTCAATAATACAGCAAAACTTTAGCATCTTGTTTCATCTTTCTCTCTCTTTCTACCCATGAAGGTATGATTTCAATTCTCAAAATAGATTTAAAAATACAAAGTATAAAATAGTAGTAAATAGCATTTTTTGTGTAGATGTAATATTGGAAGGTAAAATGTTTAAAAATGGTTCTTAGGCTGAACATATTGTCTAGGTAGTGACATATTATAACCATAAACATGATGGTAAAAATGAGCCTTAAGATTGGTGACTGAGGATTGCTCAAACCGACTGATACATGATGCCCTGTGAAATAACACCAGGTAAATCCTTTAATTTGGTGACTAAAGATGATGAGAGAGGCTGGATCCAGGATCCACAGACCTACAATAGCCCACCCCCTTTTTAAAGATATTCCGATCAGTAGCTGTGGAGGAGTCATTTATTTTCTCAGTAGGTCTCATCCATTGCTGATTTATCTTGTGGAAATGGATTCAATCAGTATCTTCCCAGATCAGGACCTACACAAATAAAGAATAATGGCATGCTTGGCAAAATCCTGTTGGTTTCATCTCTTTTCCATTCGTGTTTTTTCTTTCCTAATTGAACACTTAAAATTTGTTTGATATTATCAAAGGGGACCTCGTCACAATAGAAATAAAGCAAGCCGAATGTGAGTTTCATTCTGCCACCGCTGATCCTGAAGTCTCTTCCTCTGCATGCTGGGATGGAGGAGGCAGCTGTCTGGGTCCTCAATGCCCTGGAAGGAAATACTTGAGGCCAAGCCTGAAACAGGAGCATTTCAGGAAAGCCCCCTTGCTTTAACTGCTGCCTAGCTTTTAAAAATTGTCATGCCAAAAGAGAAGTCCTAGTCAAAGAGAGTAGAGAGATCAGTCAGGCATTAGAAATGTGAAGGAGGATCCATTTCTGGGGTTTGCTATGGGAAACAGGCAAGTAAGAAAAATAAACAGCCTGTCCCCTTGACCTTGGCCCCTGTGCCCTGCAGCTGCTTCCAGCCCTTGGTGCTCAGGAGATAGCTGCCATTACCTAGCACCCGCCCGCCTGTCCTGCACTGCCTCCTCCCTGCTCCTTCAGTCTGGGAGATAGGCTTCCTGCTGCTTGGAAGGAGGGTGGCCCACTGCCCCAGGCTTGGAGACTGCACCTGTGCTATCAATCCCCGGGAAACCACTTGAAGTGGTTCCTGTTGTCCTCTAGGGACTCAGGATGAATCATCAATGGACATGGCTGGACATTGAAAGAGTGTCTATAAGGTGGTACAGGAAATGTCCCAAGTCATAAAGCAAAGAACCGAGATTGACAGTACAAGATCAGAATTCAGAGACGGCCATCAGCTCAGGAGCTTGACATTTGCTAAAAGATGTTCCATAAGGAAAGATCTGAGAAAACGTGAGTAAATAATTTTTAAAATGCCGAAGAAAAGCTTCATGTGCTAAAGGTAAACTCAAATGTGCAGATTAAAGAGCTAATTAAATATTAAAGGCATCAATGAAAAGAGACCCACAATTAGCAGTACAAAGATGAAAAACTTACGGAGAAGGACCAGTGAAGGTGACTTGCAAAGTCACAAGAACTAGACTGAAAAGTCACTTCTCAGCAGCCATGTTAAATGCAGAAAGCAAAAGAGAAATTTCTTCACATTTGAAGAAAAATTATTTTGAGGCTGTAATCCATTAAACCTAGCAGCATGAAGATATTTTTAGACATGCAAAGGCCTTTAATTGTGCAAACCAGACGTTGGTTAGGAGCAATCAGGCAAGGAGTCATTACAAAGACCTCTGTCAGAACAAGGGCAGCGGGTAATGGTGAGACGTTAGGCATCAAAGATCAGAGTTAAGTCTAAGTAAGTGGAGGGAAGATTTTACAGTGGATTAGTACCAATCCTGAACCAAAACCCAGTATAATGAGAACGGGAAGCTACGACAGGCAAATGGAAGGAAGATAACTGATAGGCTAAATTCTCATGCCATGAGGGTTTTTAGGGTGCTAGAGGCTGATTGATTCTGATCATTACTTTAGAAAGGTTTAATATTTTTCATAAAATTAAATTTTAATGCCTATAGAGTTAGGATGTGGAGCTTCGAAGACTTTGATGGAAAGAACCACAGCCGTGGAGTGGTGGCCGGCAGGTGGGAAGGAGAAAGCACCCATCCAACAAGGCAGGGTCAGGTGGAGCCCATCCAAGCCTGTCCGCAGTCCCTGGGTCAGCGCAGCGTCCTCGCTAGGACGACACTCTAACTGGACATGGGAGACTTGGGATGTGTGTGGCCTGAGTGTGGCAAACATTCACTTCCACTTGTTAAACCATCCTGGCATTAAAGTGGATGTGGAAAGTCTCAAGACTCAGGAGGGAAACGTGGGGCACAAACACTAATGGTCCTGCTGCGGAGCAAGGCCACGCTGCCCCTGGTCTCCATGAGAGGGAGAGTGTGCCCCACAGCTGCTCCGAGCCCCTTGGTGCTCAGGAGATAGCTGCCATTACCTCGCACCTGACCTGCTGCCATCATGATATGGGAAAGAGGGACTGGAAGTGAGCAGGCAGCAGACCTCTAAGGCCTGAGGTTCATATTCATAAACACCTCCTCCCAGGGGGGCGATGACGCAGACAATGGAAACACTTAGGGCAGAACACGGGGAAATGATCGTAGCAATGATGTAATGAGGCTAATGATGGCGAAAATGACCAATGATCCTTAAACACGTATCAGGGTGCCAGGAGGTACTCTGAGCCCCTTATGGGATTGATGGGCTTTGTTCATAAAACCGGGAGCTCAACTCTGAGACCACAAGCAGCTGAATGCGAAGGGGGAGCTGCCAGTTCCTGTCCATCACCGGGCAGGGCTGTGACACTGCTCGGCTTGTCTTCTCTGTGCGGGAGTTGAGCTCTTTTGCTGTAGCTCTTGAAGCTTAAAACAATAGCCCCCTTTTTTTTTCTGTAAAGAAACAGAAATGAATCCAATTTTTTTGAGCCAAAGTTCTTTAATAATCAATTCCTGAGAGTGAAGCAGATTTAGAAGTTGTTTACAATAAGCCAAATATCTTATCAGTGAGAAAACTGAGGCCGAGAGGCTAGGCAGCCTGCCAAGGGTCACAGAGGAGGGACATGGAGGAGCAGGGTGGAGCCCTGGCATCCTGGCCCCTGACCCCGGGTTCCAAATGCCACCCACTTGAAATGCACATTCTTGGCAGGGTTCATGGAGCAGGCCCATGGGAGTTTGCACAGAGAATCTCAATGACATTCTGGAGCACGTGGGCAGGGTGGATTCTCTGTCTCTGCTGAAACACACAGAAAAACCATGAACTGATTCCTCCCGATTCTACACCCATGAACACAGGCATCACCATGCGTGCATGCATACCCACAGACCTTCCAAATAACTAGAGTTTCCCAAGCAGACAAACTGAAATTCATATGCATTCTGATATAAATGATCCCTAGTCGGTCGGGCATTACTTCACACAGGACCTTGCTGCTGTGGTTCAGATGACAATTTTCGTCACCTGAGATGCAGGGCTGAAAGAGTGACACAGTGGGAGACTGGCAGGAAGTGAGCCCTGTGCTTTTAAGATCCTATAAATTGACATGAAAGAAAACAGACAAGGCAAATACAGGGGAAATTAAATAAAAGTCAAAAAACAAAAGAGAAGGCCTGGTAGGTAACCAGTTAAAGCTCCTTCTTCAAAGAGTCAACTTTTAGCATATCTGATGAAACAGATAGATAATAGATGATTGACAGGTACGTTACAGACAAAGGATCCAAGGAAGTACCAATGAAAAGAAATAAATATCTTTCTTGGTTTAAAACGGGGAGATTTTTAGAAGTGGATATGACAGAGTACACTGTTTATGCAAAAAAATTTGGTAAACTCAGATGCACGATTTTCTAGGAACACACAACTGAATCAAAATACAAGGCAGCAAAGACCAAAGGCACTGGTCACAGGTGCTGGAAACCCTGTCAGGGTCCCCACCTCAGCCATCAGCAGGACAAAAGTCTCACTCGTGTCAAAAGAAAACTCTGAGGAAAAGAAACTGTTCTGGTTGCTGTTAAATAAGCGTTTTCCCAGGGTTAGGGGAAGAAGTGTCAGGACAATGGACGATGAGTCACCTGGGCAGACACCAACAGGTACTAAAAGAGAGAAATGGGCCATGTGGCATCAGCTCTGAAAGAAGCCAGCAGGTCAGCCAAGTGAAGCAGGTCGCCCAGGGCTGCGCCGTGCAGCTCCGATGGCCCAGGCTGGGCTCTGCGCTTGGCTGCAGCCGGTTGGAAGAAAGCTGACTGAGTCCTCCTAGAGAGCATGGGCAGGTCACCCTACGTCCTGAGAAAAAGGTGATCCATGTAAGTGCATTGCACCATTTACAGGGCAATTTCCATCTGGACTACAGAGCCGAAATATGAGATGATCATCAAACTATTTAGAGAATAAGGCAAGACATTAACCCTGAAGTCATAAAGGAAAAGCCTACATTTAAGACAAAATGCTTATTAAGGAAAAGCCTGTCAACAAAAACATAGCAAAGTGAAAAATAATTAATACAGAAGAATACTTAAAATATACAATAAGAGATGACACTACAGACTATATAGCGAACTTCTACAGTTCAGAAAAAAAGTCAGTTAGAAACCTCTGTAACAACATAGCCAGGCAATTAAAAGAAGATACACAAATACTAGTGGAACCATCTTATTCAGGAAATTTGCCTGATTAAAATCAAAGAAAGCAAAGTTAGATAACAATAAGGTATCGTTTCTGTACATCACATTGTCGAAAATCAGAAGAGAAATAAGACCCAGTGCTAAAGACAGTAGAGGGATCCTTGACATGCCAATCTCTCCCAGATGTCAGCCTGACAGAAACCGGGCAACTTAAAATGCAGAAGTAATTCCATACCAAGCAACTTAATTCCCAGAGAGCCTTACACAACATGCTCATAGTCCTGCAGAAATAGACACATAAAATGCATTCATTGCATTATCAGTTCATCAAACCTAAGTGGGAGAGGCTGATGCCTGTCAACGGGGGAGTTTTCAACTGAGTTAAGGCACACTCTCCTGCTGAGCAGGGTGGACCTACAAAGGAGATCAGTGCACTGCTGCTATGTCACTAAGGGTGAAGAGAAGCAGCGAATCAGAATATAAAATATTAAAAACAACATGTCAATAAATGTGCAAAAATCTACACATTTTATTTAGTTTGGGGTACTGGGGATTGAACCCTGGGCCTTGTTCATGGTAGGCAAGCACTCTACCACTGAGCCATATCCCTGGCCCCCCAAAATCTATGTACATGCATAGGAAACATGTACCCAAAGGAGAAAGCACTGTCTAGCTCAGGGCTCCCTCCAGGGGAAAGACCTGAGTGGGGCTTGGTGGTGGGACAGTAGACAATGAAAGGCTTTCTCATCTTTTACACACAGTTCTGTATTGCCTTCTGATTTTGCTATTAAATAGTACCTAATCCTAGTACAGACTTTACTGCATGTAATAGTCCTGGTGTCTTTGCAAGCACTTACTACATTTTTCAGATAGGGAAACAAGAATCCAAGACTTATATGCCCTGTTTTTTTCTAAGCTACATTTGCTGTAGTGGAAACCAGACAGATTTTCACGCGGATTCTTGGCAGCCCAACCAACAAGTTCACACCCTTCTTTCCCAGGGATTGACTTCAGCGCATGAGTGAAATAAGTAGCAAGCATCACTGGATATGATTGACTTCTTATTAAAATAAAGGGACACCTGGCTACCTAGGTGCTCTTAATTTAGAAGAGCAATCTTTTATTGACAACGTATTTTCATGCTTCAAAGGGATCTTGAAATATTTCATATATCTAAATGAAAGTACCTTGCTGAAATTGCAGGTGAGAGATGGAAACAAAGTTCACATGTGACAGAGAGGAAGAAAATAACCTGTTCTATTTCATCCCTCCGGCAACTGACACAGAGAATGTTGATTTCTACATATGGGGCTGTTAGTGGAGAGCTCAGCACAGTGCTTAAAGTCTATTTTGGTCTTACCTCTTTGGGAATTTATGTCTCTGAAGGCCATCTTCTTTCTGCTCCCATCTTTGATAACCTACCATCTGTTTCTTTGCTAAAATAGAATATAAAAGAGTGAATGTCAACGGATGGAATCAATGAATAAAACAAGGCTGTGTCTAAACAAATAATGTAAACACATTTAATTAAGTTAGACTTCATGGGTTGCTAATTAACGGCTTGACTAAAATAACCAGAGAGCTTTAGGAAACAACTGGGTGTTTTCTTTGAAAACTATTAAAGTGATTTGTGTGCATTGACATAAGCCCTAAAGAAAGTATATATCATATTTCCAACTTTAAGAAATTTGGATTCAGCATCTTTCAACAAAAGACCTGATTATGTGCTTAAGACATTTCCTATAAGAGATAAAAATAACAAATTGTAAGATGTATGATTCTCAAGGCAAACTGCCTACATATATTTTTAGCAATGCACTAATATCTACTTCAATTACAATTTCTTAAAAATAATCTTTAGTTGTAGATGGACACTATACTTTTATTTATTTATATTTATGTGGTGCTGAGGATCAAACCCAGTGCCTCACCCATGCTAGGTGAGTGCTGTACCACTGAGTCACAACCCCAGACCTCAATCACAAATTTTTAAATTAAAAAAATGTTTTAAAGCATGTTTGCACACAGTAGTCTATATGAATGTACTGAAAGCCTATCTTACAGAGCTGATCAAATGTTAATTTATTCAAGAAATAAAATGCTTTCTACTACATAAATTTGCTCTGCACTCTCAGCTTTTTAAGTAAGGACACACACTATTAACCGATTGTCTCAGCTTATATAGTCATTCTCATTTCTAGGATCATCTGCACATGGAAGTTCACCTTCACGTAGCTCCGGATGGTGACAGATCATCGTCACACGTTTAGCTTTCAGAGACATTTTCAGAGAGCTCTTGGTGTTGGAGACACACACTAACCCATGAAACAAAACAAAGGTCCTCTGTCCTCTCCTGGCACAGGACACGGGGAGGGTTGTGACCAGGCGCCAGCCAGCGTGGCCACCTGGGCGTCCCCACGACGGGAGGGCTCTCCGCCTGGCCTCCTCCTGACGCACTCCTGGTGCCCCTTGCCACACCACATTTGCTCCACTTTGTTCTGACCAAATCACAGCCACCAGAAGCAAAGGCTGTCTCTCCAGTGAGCCTCTGGTCTCAGGAAGCACTTACCAGGTTGACCAGACCTGCTCCCTCTGCAAGGAATTGAAGAGGCAGCCATTGTTTCTCACAGCGGGAATCCTAAGGTGGACATTTTCATTTCTCAGAACTGGCTTCTGATGACACAATGGTCCAAGGTGGCTTTAGCCCTTTTACTGTCCGCATGTTTGTGAACATGCCAAAACAAATTTCTGTTTTGTAAGTACAACGTAGCAGAAGGGTCCCATGTTCTGGTAGAAAAGAGGATAAATTCCAACACTGGTCAAAGAACTACGCACTTGGCTTCTGTTTCACCATCTGTAACCGCAAGGAGACGGCTGGCTCTGGTTGCTGTGATTGCACATGGACTCGGACATCACCTGGCTCAGAAAATACCTCCTCTGCTTCCTGCTGGAGTCCAGGAAAGCATTGACTGCTTTAGTTAGGCCTGCTTTTCCTCGCCCTTCCTCTCCTTTACCTCTTCTTCTTTCTAGTTTTGTTCGTTTTGTTAGTGTGTGTGTGTGTGGGGGGGGTACTCTACCTCCCCAGCCTTACTGGTTTTATTGTAAGACAGGGTCTCACCAAATCACCAGGCTGGGCTCAAACTTGCCATCCTCCTGCCACAGCCTCCCCAGTTGCTGGGATTACAGACATGTGCCTCGGCACCTGGCTTTCTTTCCAGTTTTCAGTATTTGCAGCCCCTGATGGCACTAATGTTCTTAAAGATGCCTTTTATATTTCTATTTTTACCTTTTCAAACACATAAACACTGCAAAATACAAAGCATTCTTGTGTACCCTGCCTCCACTTCCTCTAGTGATCACACCTAAGACAATTCCGTCAGAATGGAGGGGACGAGGAGACTGACAGGGGTGCCCAGTGCTTTTATCACTTACAAACCTTAGTCAAATCTGGGCAAATTTCCAGGGCAGGAAAGAACTGGAGACTGCACAGGTGCTGCATCGGGTAGATCCTTGTGTAGCCCTGTCCCCTGGGCAGCAGCTCCAGGGTCTTCCCTGGTCTCTCCAGAGGGTCACACCTTGAGGAACATGTTACAGAAGGTCCTGGGTGTGGGACTGTGTAGTCCCCTCACAATCACACCTCAGCTGTGCAGTTACCATGGCGACAGAGCTAAGGTTGATCCCTCCTTGGTGTGACACGCCTCCTGACTGGTAATGTGCACCGCCATACCTCGATCAGGGCACATCTGCCAGGTTTCTCCACTCCAAAGTTACTTTTCTATTTGCAATTAGTGGAAATACGGTGGGCCCTACTGTGAGATTTTTGTAAATAACCTGCTTCTCATCAAACTTTCATTCACTGTGTTTAACGGGCCCTCATGCTGCTTGCCTGGGACAATTAGTGTCATTGTGTTTGCAAAATGATGTTTTTTTTCTGTTTCCATCATGCCTCTGACGATCAGTAATTCAGATTCTATTTTATATAGGATTTTCCCATCTCCGCATTAATTTGTGTGGGAGCATGAGTAGCCAATCGTGGAGATTACTCTTTATTGGTTTCTGAAACTGTGGCAGATTTTCTACAAGTGACCCTGTGTCCTCTTGATGTGCCCCACAATTTTTTGAAGCACTTCTTGCTGTCTAACCCCAACATGAAATTCAGACTTCCTTGTGTTTCCCCATCCCTGGAAGCCATCACGTACCCAAGGAATCCCTGTTTCTTTTCTTTTATTCGAGGATTAGATTCATAATCAAGATCCGGGCACTGCGTCAGGTGGGGCCTTGTGTAGACCCGAATTTGCTTGTGGGGACCCATGTTTCATTGTTAACAGACCCTCTTAGCACACAGACTTGGGGAGGAGGTGTACTGGTCTTACAGGCTGACCTGTGCCTACTCTTTCCCGTAGCTCTGACTTCAGCTGCCACCTCTGACTTGAGTGAACAACATGGAGTCCGTGTCATTCTTCCTCCTCCTCATTTCATCTCCCTTCTTGCGCTGAAAAGTCTGGTTTTCCTTATCCAATGTGTATTTATTTATTTTCTCTTTTAATATTCATTTTTTAGTTGGACACCATACCTTTATTTTGCTTATTTATTTTTATGTGGTGCTGAGGACCGAACCCAGGGCCTTGCATGTGCTAGGCGAGCTCTCTACCACTAAGCCACAACCCCAGCCCCTATTTAATTATCTTCTAGAAAATAGAACACACAGTCATTTAAGAATTACTAATCTCTACCCCAGTGAAAAGTAAATTTGTCATGGAGAGTGCAATATTTCTTCATTCCTGCTATCAATTTCCAATAGTCGAAACAGTGTTATCCAAGTTGTTCAGACTTTGCTGTCCTTATGCTGCATATTTGGGAAACTCTGTTACTCTTAGTGCTCCAGTGGGCCCTGGCTGATTATTGTGTGGGTCTGAGGAGATGAGATGTCACAGCAGTACCAGGGACAGAGCCTGGCAAACAGCAGACTTGGAGGACAGTCTGAGATCACCCTCTGCTCTTCCCTTGGCTTCTCAAAGTCTTCCCCGCACCTCCAGGCCAACCCTTCTCCTTGGCTTTGACTCATGGCTTCTATCTTTTCTTTTTCTGTAAGTATGCACCTGTGTATTCATGTATTTCCTGTTTTACTGTACAATTGGTAGATTACTATTTGTGCATATGAATACACACGTACACACATGCACATCTAAAGCTAGACCCTGAAAGACTCCCTATCAATTCTTGGAGAATTTCCTCATTTATTTAGTACATTATTCTCTTCTTATTCATTCACTCTTTCTTTTTTTTTTTAGTATGCTATAGGTTATTTCCAATACTTAACAGTTACAAAAAAGTTTGTATTTTTATATTACTGATATTTTATCTTCAGTGGAAATTCCTAAAAATAGCATTGATGGGTGACAAAAAATGGCATATGTAGTTTTGTTAGACATTTTAATCTAGCCTCTTCAGAGAATTTAAATTAAATTCCTCCTTGAAGATTTTATTGCACTATATAAATGATAATTTCTTCACAAATTTAGATGCCCAATGTTCTCTTTTCTTCCTGAAGATCCTATATTGGTTGATTTAATAGAATGCAAGGGTTATGTTTATGATACTCTGTGTCATTCTCCTATAAGTATGCTTAGTTATGCAAATGAAATAGAAATGTCTTGTCAAATATAAAAATTCATCTCTGTCCTAAGTTCATTATGAAAAATGTCAGTTTATATTGCCAGAATTATATCCAATACTATTCTTAGAATATATCTTTCAAATGCCTAACCTTTTGTACATTTCAAATATACTGACCTTTAATTTTAAATTTTCCAAACTCAGTTTCTTAGGTTCATGTCACTTTACTAAAAATTCACATACATTTTATGTTTAATAGTCAGATAACATGTCAATATTTTATCTAAATATATTTACACACAAAAGATCCTTGCTTGTCAATAATAAGAATTCAAAGACAATGAAAACAAATAACTCAAAGAAATGTCGCACCAGGAACACTTCCATTCATTGATGACTGGAATACTAGGTGACATAACTCTTTGAAAAACAGTGGCCAGTTTCCTACTAAAAGAGCACACACTTATATCACCTAGTGTTAGTACTTAGTGGTAGTTATCTGAGTAGAAAACTTATATCCACAGAAAACTGTGCACACGGATATTTGTAGCAACTGGATTTGTAATTACCAAAATGGGGGGAAGCAGCCGACATGCCCTTTAGTGGGTGAAGAGGTGAGTCAACTGTGACACACCCGGAGGATGGGACTGTATCCAGCACGGAGAGGATCTGCATTCCCACCATGAGAAGCCAGGCCTTAAGCACACAGGACTAAGTGACGAAAGTCAATCTTAAAATCTTTAGGGCAGAAGAACTCTTCTGAGTGGTGTTAAAATAATGGGTCCAAACCAACCCAAGGCCCAACCCCAGCTGTGGGTGGCAGTGGTATGCCAACACAGCCTCCGGCAGGGGAGCGATCCCCACTGTGGCACCGATGTCAACAGGAGGGCGAGTTGTGCCTATGTGGGGACAAGGGCGGAGGAGGACTCTGTGTCTCCTACTTATGATTGTTGTGAACCTAGAAGTACTCAACCCAGTTATGGCTGTTTGCTGCCAGGAGAGCTCCATTTCTGGAAAGACAGGGTGAGGCGCTCCCCAGTGCAACAATCGCAGACCCTAAACAGTGTCAGAGTTGGGAGAAACACTGGGCGTGTGTTGTGTGTTCAGTTGTACGAGACGCAGAGAACACGTGAAGAGCAGCCATCAGCGCATCTTCCTGTTCAGAACAGCAAGACGGACCCTGGGGCTGGCTCGTCCCACTCCCTCCCCTCCAGCTCCTCATGGGTGAGTGTGGGGACGACATGGGGCTGTCCACAAGTCACAGTCTCATGGCTGACTCCCCCACGTGCTGAGGTGCAGAGCTTCTGCTTGGTGAGTGAAGCCTGGAGGTCCAGGGTGCCCTTCCTTCCTCTGGCCCCGCTCATAGGTACAGCCTCTACCCCAGTCCAGCACCTTCCAGGAGAGGTGGAGGCTCCAGGCCCAAGTGGACGAGTTAAGAAGAACTGAGACGACTGTCATTGTCCATGCTGTGACCACAAAGGCAGCTGTTGCTCAGAGAGAAGAAGACCCCCATTCCAACTCCAAACTCGAATCTTTGTCACTCAGGAATTTCAGCCATGAAAGAGGCAGTTCCTAATACAGGGAACTTTGAAGCTCTCCTCCCTTTGTACCAGCAAGGGCAAGTTCAAGGCCAAGGCCGCTCTCCAACACAAAAGTTCGTGTTGACAAGCAGTAAAGACAAGATGGGTAGCTCCGGGGGAGCATAGAATGGTGTGTGGGGTGGTTATGCATCACATAGACCAGAAAAGAGGAGATGAGAAGAGCCCTGTGTGTGTGCCATCAGCAAGACAGACAGACAGACAGACTGGGAGATCAGGGAAAGAGACAGAAGAAGAGATCCCCTCCGAGTCCCTGACTGCATGTCAGTGTCATCATGACTGCATGTGTGCCAGGGGCTGCACCTGCTGGGGGCAGCCTCACGACTCACTTCAGAGGACACGGTCCTCAGGTAGGTACTCCATCCAGCTCAGTAGGCAGGTGACAGCAGACAAGGGCAACACCAGCGTGATCACTGTAGGGTGGCACATGGTCACAGGGACTGTGACATACAGAGAGTGAAAGTTTCAAAACAGGATGAGCAGAGCTTGAGAGAGATATGACACCACCCAGCACACCAGTGTACTGGGGCACTGGAGAGGATAGACAGAGACAGGGGTAGGAAACATCCAAGGAAATCATCTTCCTGTTTTGACAAAACAAAAACAAATAAACAAACAAACAAAACCCCCAAAACATTAATCAGCACTTCCAAAAAGCCCACTGATTTCCAACTATAAAAATGAAAGGATTCTCAGCTAGTTACAATGTAGTACAACGCTGAAAGTATAAGACAAATAAAGACGTTAAAACCTGAAGAGATACAGATGCAAGACAACCAAACTGAGATTAACAGCTAATTCCTTACCAGAGATAATGAAAGCCAGAGGCAATGAAATATCATATTGAAAACACTGAAAATAAAAATATCAATAAGAAATTTTACATCCAACAAAAGTATCTTTCAAAAATGAAAAAAAGAATACAAACATTTCCAGTTAAACTCAAAAGGAAAGATTGTACTGCTCCCAAACCCATCTTACAAGAAATACTAAAGAACGTTGTACAGGCTGAGAGCAAATGATTCCAGACAAGATTCCAATGTTAGTTTAATAAAAGAGCCTATAGGTAATTAGGTAACTATAATGGACAATGTAAGTGCACATTTATTCTTTCTTTCCTAAATATTGGAACATTTATTTTATGAAATAATATGTACAACCTCATGCTTTTAAATCTAAAATATAACAAATGTAAGAAATTTGACCATAATGGCCCAAAGGATATGGATTGAACAAACCTGTGTTGGAATGTGGACTAACACCAGGGGATTACTAAATACTCTAGAGAAGCAGGACAAGGGGGGCAGCAATGTTGAATAGGAATGTTATTATAACTCTATAAATGTATTTCATTTCCCCTCTTCTGTGAGTGTCTTTAAGATACTTAATCATACTTGAATCATTATTACAAAGTGTTGTTGGGTGTGTGAAGTGTGTATATAATATATATACCTATACATTATAATATATAGACATATTATGTATTCAAATAAAAATAGAAAGGGAAGAGAGAACAGAATTCTATAAAAGCACTGTATCTTTTCAGGCCTAACCTAGGATGATAAGACCTGAAGCAGTTATGATGTGCATGTGTGTAACACTCATAGTTATCTTCTTAGTGCTATATATCCTTAAAGGAATTGCAGTGTTACAGAATATATTTATTTAATGTGAAAGACAGATGTAAAGAAGAAATAAGGGAACTAAAAGACCAGGACATAATGACAGATCTAAATGCAGGTATATCATTAATGGTGGAAAGTGATAAGGGATTAATCCATCTGTTTCAAAGGCTGGAATCAGAAACGATGTCCAACCGTGCACTGTTGGCAGGACGCACTTCACACCACCATGCATATGTGTTCAATAAAAGAATGGAGAAGGTATATTTTGCAAAAACAATTTTAAGGAAAGTGGAGTTACTATACTAATATTGGTTAAAATGGACATAAAACCACAAACACAGAAATAAAAAGGGATATTTTAAAATTATAAAATGGTTAATCTTTCACAAATATATAACAATAACAAACATATATGCACCTAATAAGCCCCAATTATATGAAATAAAAACTAATAAGACTGAGAAATAGAAAATTTAAAAATTACAGAAGGATACTTCAATATATCACTTTCACTATTGAATAAAAAAACTCTGCAAAAGATGAATAAGGAATTAGAAGACATGAATAACATAAAGCATCCACACCTAACAAAATCATCTGTAGATCTAGACTAGCAAAAATAACAATACATTTTTTCTTACTTGTAGATGAAATATTCTCTAGGATAAACTCTAAAAGCAAGCCTTGATAATTTTAAACAGGAGAAATACTACAATGTGCTCCTAGATAAACCCTAAAAGCTTTTAACCTATAAAAAGGCATTCACTAATTTAAATAGATTAAAATTGGTCAAATGTGCTCTCCAAACAGTGTAATTAAATTGAAGCCCAGAAATTTGAAGCTCAGTGTGTAGAAATTACACAATGAACACCAAAAAAATAATAAGAGAAGAAGTCATAAAGGAAATTATGAAATACTCTCAAATGAATGCAAATGAAGACAAAGCATACCAAAACTTAGGGAATATAGCTAAATCTGATTGTGCAAGGACACAGAGAGCTGGGTATACTATTGATACTCAACCTCCTAAACTTACACCTTAAGACACTTGAGACAGAAAAGCAAACTAAACTCCAAATTGGCACCAGGATAGGAATAATAAAAATGGATCAGAAATTAATAAAATAAAGGAAAGAAAATTAACAAATAATAGAAAATTAGAAAAACAAATGCTGATTCTTTGAAGGTAACAAATTTTTAAAAATCTTTAGAATCACTTTCTAATAAGAATGGAACATTTAAATTTATTTAAATCAGAAATGATAAAATCCTATTAACAGCTTTACAAAAATTAAAATACTCTAAAAGTATCTATATTTTAGATATAAAGATGTGTAATATCTTTATACAAATTAGATAACTTAAAACAAATGAACAAAATATTAAAAAGACAAAAATGATTTATGAAGAAATATAAAATCTGAATGAACCTATAGCATGTACTGCATTGTGATTAGTAATAGAAATATCTACTTACAATGAAAAGTCAAGGCCTCAATAGTTTCACTGTTCAATTTTAGCAAACACTTAAAGATGAATTAATACTAGTACTTCAAAATACATTCTACTGTCATTTATAACTAAAAAGAACAAATAAAAAAATTAATGCTCTACACTCTTCCAAACACCTCCCAACTCAAGAGTTCACTATAAATTTGATGCCAATAAAGTAAAAAGGCATCACATAGAAATCTACAGATCAATATTTCTTACAAACACAGATGTAAAATTCTTCAAGAAAACACTAGCAAGACAAATCCAGAAAAACATTAAAAGTTTTATGTATGTATAATAAAAATTGCATATGATATATATACATATATATACATATAATATAATACATACACATACATATAAAGCATCATATGTCATTTAATGATGGCAATGCATTCTGAGAAATGTGAGGTGTCATTAGTGAAGTTTTTGTTTTAGTTTGTTGATTAGTGATTTTGTGTTGCAGAAACATTATAGCATGGACTCGCACAAGCTGAGCTGGCAACAGCAGGTCTAGGCAGGGTCTCGTGGGGCCACTGCTGTGAATACAGTCTAGCACTGACCAGAACATCCTCATGTCGTGCATGATTGTGGCTGCACCAATGTGATAAAGGACTAGAGCTGTACTGTCATCTCAACACCGCAGAGAAAGCATTGGCCAAACCCAGCCACTCTTTATTATAAGAACACTCAGCCAAACAGGAGCAGGGGAGCCTCCCCAACCAGCTGAGGGGCGCGTAGGAAAGCTGCCCGCTGACCCAGCACCCAACGTTGGAAGACTGAGGTGCTCCCCCTGGGATGAGGAGCAGGACCAGGAGGGGCACTCCTGCTTCTTCTATTCAAGAACATGCACGAGGTTTTTAGCAGCCCACGAGAGAGGGAAGTGTAGAAACAAAAAGGCATCCAGGTGGATGAAGAACCAAGACTATCTCCAACTGCTGATCCACCCTGGATATGGAAGGGCTGAGGAAAGCAATTAAAAAACCTATTAGAGCCGAAAGTCAAGTCAGGGCCTTCAGGTTACCAGAAAAAGGACAAAAGCCAGTTTTATGACTATACACTCAGAATCTGAAATTATTATTAAGAAGAGAGCTTCATTTACAGTAGATTAAAAAAAAAAACAGAAAAAAACCCAGCAGTACTTTTACCTAAACTAAAGAAGTTTCAAATTATACTCTGAAAAGTACAAAATCTTATTTAATAATGTTAAAGAAGGCCCGAATAAATGAAATAAAATTCAAGTTTCTGAGTCAGAAGAATCAATATAGTTAAGAAGAAAATCCAGTCGAGCTGCAGCTTTAATGCAGTACCTACGGAAATGTCAGCTGGCTTCTTTGAAAATATTAGCTGGCTAATTGAGGAATTAATGTGGAAATGCAATTTCCCGGAAGACTCAAACCTTCTCCAATGAGGGAGCAAAATTGCCAGAAACATACTCCAAACCTTCCCGCCTAGCTAGAGTCAAGACAGGGCTGCCTGATTCAGTGTGGTCCTGGGTTCCAGGAAAATAAGGGTCTAAAAGTAAATCCTTACATTTAGGGTCAGTTGATACTTGACCAAGACCTCAGTGAACTTTTATCAAACAAAGTGCTGCAACAACTAGGCATCATCCACACAGCGACAAAGCTAGAACCCAGCCCAACGCAGCGTGTGAAATTGACTCAAAACAGCTCAGACCTAAACATAAGGGCTGAGCATTACAGCACTGTTATGAGAAAACAAAAGCATTAGTGCTGCCACAATTGGGAAGACCATGCTTTTTGCTCTTTTTAGGGGGTTTTAGATAAGACAGAAAAATTGCAAGCCAAACAAAACAAAACAAAACAAAACAAAAAACATACAAACAAACTGGACTTCATTGAAACTAAAAATGTGCATCAAGGGACTCGGTTGGGAAAGTGCAGAGACGACAATCAGAATGGGATAGGATGAGCGAATCTTGCAACTGACACGATACTTGCATCTAGAACATATTTAAAAACTCTTTCAACTCAGGAATTTTAAGAAATCTTTTAAAATGAGTGAAGGATCTGAATAGATATTGTGCCAACAGGATAAATAAGTGGCCCAGAAGCATTTGAGAAGATGGCCCGCACCATAGGCCGTCAGGGAAGTACAAAGCAGAGCCATAGGACATGCCATTTGGCGTCACTGTGATCTCTGTTGTCAAACACAGGGACCACAATAAGCATTGCAGAGGATCAAAGGAAGGGGAAGCCTCTTCCAGTGGTTCTGGGGAAAGTACAACACTGCCATGTCTTTGGACTTTCTAAAAAGTGCCAAACATAAGGTTGTCTTATGACCCAGAAATTCCACTCCTAGGTATAGACCCAAGAGAACTTAAAACAAATCTCTACACAAAATCTAGCAAGTGATTCTAGAATGTTTCAAATGTTCATGTTGACATTACCATCAACCAATGAATGAATTGACAGCATGCAGTATCTCCACACAGTGGGAAATGGTCCTATAATAAAGATAAGTACTGATACCTGGCACAACGTGAATTAACCTTGAAAACACTATGCTAAGTGAGAGAAGCCAGTCACAAGGTATGTTGTGATTGCATTTATAAAATGCCCATAATTGACAAATTCAGAGAAACAGAAAATAAATATTATTGGTGTTCAGGGCTGGTTGATGAGGAATAAGGGGATTGGCATTAGTGATTATGGGGATTTATTTTAGGAGTGATAGTAAAGTCCAGAATTGGAGAGTGGTGATGGTTTGCATCAGAATACATTGACAACCACCATTTGTAATGGTGAATTTTATAGCTGGGGCTGTAGCTCAGTGGCAGAACACCTGCCTAGCATGTGTGAGGCACTGGGTTTGATCCTTAGCACCATCTAAAAGTAAACAAATAAAGGCATTCTGTCCATGTACAACTACAAAAAAATAAAAATTAAAAAAACCCACAATGTGGAGTTATACTGGTCATGTATTCATATGTGAGCATAGAAAAGTTAAGTCTGATTCATCCTACTATCTTTTCTATTCCCCACTTCCCTTCTCTTTGCTAATTTCTTTGCCTAATTCAATGAATTTCTATACTTCCCCTCTCTACCCTCTCTTGTTATGGGTTAGCATCCACATGTTAGAGAGAACATTCAGCCTTTGGTATATTGGGCCTGGCTTCTTTCACTTAGCATGATATTCTCAGTTCCATTCATTTATCAGCAAATGCTTTAATTTCATTCTTTTTTATGGCTGATTAATATTCCATTGTGTATATGTACCACAATTTCTTTATCCATTCATCTGCTGAAGGGCACCTAGGTTGGTTCCATAGCTCAGCTATTGTGAATTGAGCTGCTATAAACATTGATGTGGCTGCGTCACTATAGTGTGCTGATTTTAAGTCCTTTGGGTCTAAGCTGAGGAGTAGGATAGCTGGGTCAAATGGTGTTTCTATTCCAAGTTTTTTGAGGAATCTCCATACTGCTTTCCATAGTGGTTGTACCAATTTGCAATTCCACCAGCAATGTACTAGTGACACCATTTTCCCCACATCCCTGCCAACAATTGCAGGACTGAGGTTCAGTTCCAGGCTGGCTGACCCCAATGTCATGTTCTCTTCATTACATGACCCAGCACCACTTTTCTTCTTCTTCATAAAAATCATTGAAAAATAAAACAAGAAAATGTTGCTTAAATACCTTGGCTTTTAATCCCAGGCTGTGAATGAACTCACTCCAGCAGGTTAGGGAACAGAGTGGCGGGAAAGGCCAGCGGTGTGAAGAGTGGGGTGGTGAGGAGCGGGCTGCTGTGTGCTTCTTGCTCTAGACGTCAGAGGGGTGAGGTCGGAAGATCTTAAAGTACTTACTTGAACATTGGCAGGGAGATTTTGTCATTTGCCAGATACAATACAGCACTTAAACATGAGCTTATAAAATAAGATAGGGATGATCAGGATTAAAAATAATAGTATAACATCTAGTTTCTGATCTAGGGAGGCAGCCACTGTAGGCAGGAGCCTCGTGAGATTAGGGAGGCTATATAGGCAGACAGACAGGCAGACAGACAGATGGGCAGGCAGAGTGGCATAGACCACTCATTCAACCACTTGTCAGTTGCTTGCCCATCGAGTGGCCGTTGAATTTCTAGAGCATGCTAGTCACTATGCATTCAAAGGCAAAGCAGGTGTCGTCCCTGTCCCCTTGTCGGGCACAGTCTGGAAAGGGGATCCTGGGGAGACACATGCATGGACAGCCCAGTGAGAAGGGTGGAGATGGACCTTGGCCTGTGGGCAAGGCACAGGCCGTGCAGCCGCCGGGGGGAACTAGCTAGAGCTGCAGGTGAGGCGGGAGCAGACCTGGACCAGGTGCCGACAGGCCCTTGACGGGGCAGGAGGGTGGGCTGTGGCGGTAACCAGAGCCTCCAGGCTGAGTTGGTAGCTGATTCCTGAGAGTGGGGAACTTTGGTGGTGGACAGAGAGCAGGAGGGGCTTCCTCTGGTTTCCGTGAGGCTCCAGATGGGCCTGGCTCACTGTGGGTGCTTGATTAGTCCAAAGACGGCAAATCAGGGGTGCAGCATTGCTGGAGTTCTCTCTCTGCAGAGTCTTGTGAAATAATAGGGAGCAGCTTTAGTCAGGGCCCTTTGGTGACCAGAGTGGCAGGAAAAAAAAAAAAACCTGGAATTTTATTCTGTGTACAGAAAAGAAATGCACAAAGAAAGTAATGCATTGAAGACAAGACTGGCTTCAAGTTATCTCCGCATGTATACACGCAGGGTCTGTACCCAGCACACAATGCCCACCTCGGGCACAGGAGAAAGGAGACTTTCCATCTCATTTCCAATTACTGTGCTAGAACACTTCAAAGTAAGTAAATCTAAAACCTAATACAGGCCGTGTGAGCTCCGGGAACACAGGAGATGTGTCTATTTAATAAAGAGGATTTCGGAGGCTGGGGCTGAGAAGCAAGGTGGCATTTAAAGGCGATTGTTCTGTGCCAGAGAGTTCCTGGGATAAGCAGGGCCCCCAAAGTGCTCTCTTCAGGCAGCAGCATCAGCAACGCAGACGTGACTAAGGGCCCCTCAACGCTGACCTGCCCACCCCAGAGTCTCCTGTCTCTGTCCCTGAAACAAACACGTGGCTCATGGGCTCCAACTTCAATACGCACTGGACTGCCTTGGCTGCGGCCAATTGGAGTCCGTGTGTGGGCGAGGTCCCAGGCCATCTCCTCTTTGTCTCATCCTTTGTGGACCTTCGGGAGGATGCAGTGGCATGCTCTTCCTTACCTCTCTCCTGGAACTGGAATCCACTGCGGCCCAGGGGAGCCCAAGGCACCATGAGCAAGCAGGAGGCAGCACAGCTCTGAGATCTTAACCAGCTCAGCACGGCCGGGAAGGAATCCAGAGCAAAAGGGGGAGATGGTTTCAAAGCCCCCAGTAAACCAGCGTTTAGGTGATTACAATGTAATGCTACTCTTCAATCAAAGGAAGTGAACTTCAATAAAGAAATGAGGTCAGGTTGACAGTTCCTGAGATGGAAGACAGAATTCTGGGAGGCCTAAGTGATGTCCTCATTGTTGTGTTTATTTATTGCAATTGACAATTAAAAAGTGTGTGCATGTGTCGGGTACATCGAGGTATTTTGAAGTAAGTGTGATTTGTTAGTCGCACTTCTCTGGCCTCCTAACCCCCTGGTTGCTGCCCTGTGTCACTCCACAGGGCCAGCCTCCCTTCCCAGTGCCCTCTTCCCTGGACAGTATTCTCCCTGAGTCTCCGGGCCTCTCTTGGCCAGTTGATCTCAGGTTTTCCAATGGTGGTCCTTTAAACAACATTGCTTATGGAGGTTTGGTTTGTTTCCAAAATTTTGTTCTTATTTTTATAAACTCACCCTGGAAATCGTGTTTATTTCCTTGTTTAAAAAATGCCATTTGAGTATTTCCATGCCCGATATTAACCATGAGTTCCAAATAATCTCATCTCAGTGCCTCACACCTTGTCCAGATGCTCTTGACAGCTCTGAATCCCACATGGGCAGCCAGATCCCTGCCTGAGGTCTTTCCAGACCCCCGTTCTCCTCCTCCCGGGCCATTCCCTCTGAGTCCTGCCGTCACATCTGCACACACGTCCTGAGCCCCTTTCCTGTGATCAGCTCCCTGTGGCTTCCCGAGAGGAGCGCCGGTCTCTTCCCAGGGACGCTCCTGACGGCTGCCCACCCGTCTCCACCCACCCTAGTTGTCTTTCCAAAACACACAATTCACATGACTGAGTGTCCACAGTGCCCAGCACACTCCCTACACCCCGAGATCTGCTCTCCCACCTGCTTGCCTGCCGCTGCCTGCTGTCGCCGACCCCGCCAGCCCTCCCTCCTGTCTCCCCGTCTGGGCACCATCAGTCTCTTGTGTCTGCCTCAGGCCTTCTCACCCCACAGGGTTCGGGGACTTACATTAATATCTCCTGCCCTGAGCTGATTGCCAGCTTCTTGCCGGTGACCTAAGTCCACGCTATGACCTTAAAGCCAACAAATTCCCTGTGGGTGTGTCCTGAGGGAAGACGCTGCTGAGGGCCATCTCAGCTTTTAAAATGGGTAGAATGTAGAATATGGAGCTGAGGAAAATATGCAAGTTCCTTTAAAAATGTGGCCAGATGCACTTCTCTGACCTCCTAAACCCCGGTTTCTGCCCTGTGTCACCCCACAGTGCCAGCCTCCCTTCCAGTGCCCTCTTTACTGGACAGTATTCTCCCTGATCCACGAACTGGTGATAGCAATGCCGTCTCTCTGTACCCCACATCATTTCTATGATGGTTGTTTAAGGGGTTTCTTAAGACATGTACAACCTCCAGTGACTCGGGAGGCCCAGACAGGAGGACCACAAGTTCAAGGCCAGCGTGGGCAACTTAGTGAGACCCTACCCTAAAACCAAGACCAAAATGGCTGGGGTGCAGCTCAGTGGTGGAGGACCCCGGTTAAATCCATAGCACTGGCCCTGAAAGGTCAGTGGGGTAATATTGTCAGGAGGTAGTGATTCTGCCCCATTCCCCTGCACCTGACTTTTCCCAAAGGACAGGAGGACACACAGGACACAATCCCTACGCCTACATTTCTAGAATGTGGAAGACGTTTGTGGTCTTAGACTAGAGTTTTGGCCTGGGGCTCCCCTCCTGTGCGACACCCCTCATGTGTCTCGCGTGTCCCCGAGTCCTCGGGAGGAAGTGACTCGGTCATGCACGTCTGCTTTTCTCCTGTCCCTCCATCCTGTTCCTCGCTTGCCACATCTTGAACTTTCTTCCTAAGGTTCCTTGGAATCGTTTCCAGAATGATCGACTCACTCTCCAATCATTTGCTCAGTCTCTGCTTTTGAGGAAAACCAAAGCCCAGCACAGGGCACAGCACAGGAAGAATGACGGGTGGCGCCTTCTCCATGATGGAGAGGAGAGGCGTTAGTCTGGAGCAGGACCTGGGGACCCTGGTGTGGACGCGCACACGTCGGCAGCTCCCCGTGTAGGAAGAAGCTCCTTTCCAGTGAAATGCTTTAGTACGTGGTCACAGTGCGCCTTGTTCCACGCTCAGAAACCTGGGCTGTTTAAACATTTTCACTTGAGGAAAAGAAAATGAATCTGTTAGCCACATGATTTGAGCCACCAGGTTTTAGGCTTGTGTCTCCCTGAGCCAGATCCGCGCCCCTTTAAGGGCAAGCACATTGCCAGTCGGGTTCTCCTCTGAAGAGCCTGCTGTGATGATCCCCCCTATTGCCTTAGTGCAGTTTCTTATGGTCAGCAAAAATGTGATCTAAAGAATTACCATAGAAATTACCATAGGATTCACTACCATAGAATTTTATGGCACACAGATCTTCTAGGTCTTATGAAAGTCAGGCCCTGGCCACAGGCTGGACTCTTGTTGATCTCTTTGGGTTTAGTTGCAATTTCATTCAGCTCCATTTCTTTCTCTGCCACGGCCTTTGATGGCAGACAGACCTTTGAGTGTCAAGCAAGTGGCATTATAAATAAGAAGATGCAAGAAGAATGCCATCCTATGTAAACCCCAGTCACAACACCGTGAACTTGGAACCTGGAACTCTTAAAAACCAGTCACTACATAAAGAGTACGATTTGGTCTTGTTGAGCAGAAGCACTTTCTGTTTGGAATTCATTGTATTCCTATCGTGTTTTCATGAGGTTATGTAAAGTGTGGCATGTGTGAACTGGGAGAGAGCGAGCCTTCTCATACCAAAGTGTCTTTGCCTTCTTATCCATTCTCACCCCCAGGCTTCCTACAGCTTCCTATTCTTGCCTTCTATTACTTGAACTCATTTAGGTCCAAGAAGATAAATAAGACACTCCTATAAAACTGAGAGATGACTCCAAACGTAAACTGGTGCAGCCGGCCCCAGGAAGGAGGTCACAATGGCCATCTTGGAAATTAACACAGGAAAAACCATGTAAATATAAACTAGCTTGAAATACGAGATTTCTTATTGGACTTCTAAATAACCAATTGTCACCTTGTTTGCTAAGTTAAAAAATAGAATATTGCAAGAATAAACATCCCTGTATAGTTAAAATTGAGGAGGCATTGAAATATGCTGATTTGTTTAAATTTTAAACACAGTCTAACTAAAAGAAATCTAACTCAAAGAACCGAGTGAAAACAATAGTAAAGATTTTTAATCAGCATGCAGTTAATATCTTTACAAAAGCAGACCACTTGTGCTTTCTGACAATTTGCTCTGAGTTTCAGGGAGGTATAAATTTTGCACAACCAGTTTCACAGATTCTAGGTGAAAGGTATTGCTCATGAGTTCCACTCACTTTTGAAGAAGCAATGATTGCAATATATGAATTCTCTTGTCGTGAAGGGTCAGATCCTACCATAGTAACAGATGAGTGGAAGACTGAGTTCTAAAAGTGGCCTGCATAGTTAAATTCATGTTATTACCCAGCAGGGGAAGAGATCTAAAGCCATTTGTATTCCCTAATTTTGCCATTGTTCAGACCAAGCCGAGCTTACTTTACTTTTGTTCCAATCATTATATGATGTGCTAAGGGATCTGAATGGCTAGTTTTTTCCCCCTTTCACTAAAATTCTTTTTATTCCTTCTTCTCCTAAGAAAAATTGTCTTCAGAAAAAAATATAAAAAGTAGCATCCTTTATTAATGAAGTAAATTCTTGGAGTTGTTGAAAAGCCTGTAGTTGATTGATTACTGATTGAATGACTACGGTAATTATTTAAGATTGTTTACATGGGTGTCAGGTGTGGGTGTGCATGCACCCCGCTATTGCCTAGGGGTCTCTGACCTCAATGTTTATGGTCATTTACTGGCGTATGTGCAAGTGCCTGTGTCTATCTTAATTTCCCAGCTCTACCCGAGGGTTTTTGTTACCTGGCTTTTCCAGCCTTCCTTCGCCTAATCTCTCTTCCTTTCCAATCACATGCTGCAGTAAACAGCCCAAGCTCCTGTGCAGGGGCCTGCTTTGAATCACAGGGACGAGAGGCCTGCTCCTGCTCGACTTGGGCAGCAGATGGCGCTAGACAAATGCCGAAGCTCCATCTCATGGCGCGGATCCAGGGAGAGGCTCCACATCCAGCAGATCTAAATTGATCTGCACTTTAATTCGAGTTTAAAATAAAACCTATATTTAATAATTCATTCTGGAGAAATAATAGCTTTGATAGAAGAAAATAGGTCACTTGTCAATTCCAAAATATTAGATGACTGTCACATATTACAGCCCGGATCCTGTTTTCAGAGTGAGAGTCAAGGAGCTTGTGTGTTGTCGGTTGACTTGGGCCTCACATTGGCTCATTCACGACTCTTACTCTTATTTCAGCCTGAGGTTTTAAAGTTCTAGTGCACAGAGAAAGCCAGGAGATCTCAAGATCTGCAGGCAGGGGAAAGCCTCCTAAGACAAGGGAAGGAGGGCACCAGGGGGTGCTCTGAGTTCTAAATACCAAGGCAGATTTCCAAGACAGAGAGAGATGAGGGAGGGAAGAGCAAAGGGAGAGAGGAGGAGGGGGAGGGGGAGGGGGAGGGGGAGGGGAGGGGGAGGAGGAAAGGAAAGGGATGAAAGAGGAAACATGACGCTTGTGGAAAGTGGTTCAGTGGGTTCACCCAGTGAGTCTCATTAAGCCTACATGTCAGTAGTACACTGTGCATATACTAGGTTCAGTCCGCTGGATATATTATAATATAGTGTTATAGATTAACCAAATAAGGATGAATTTATATATCAAGACATGAAGAATTCAGATATAATTCAAAAGTAAGTAAGTGACTGTTAAAAGCAACTCGTCTCTCCCATCATCCCCATATTTTTTTCATTTTGTATTAATAAATCATAAATTACATAATAAGCCAGATGATAGACAGTCCAAATTAAAATTCAGATCATAGGTTAAGAGTTGTAGAGTTCATTCTTTGGTCACAGTTGTGGCCCATTGGCCACAGGCTCTGTCAGTGCTGCAAGTCACAGGTGCTCATGGTCTTTGACTATAACCTAAGTACAAGGGTCTCTGGAAAGTGGTAAGGGTGTCCAACGGAACCTGGCCGGTATTCCTTAGAGCAAGACCCTGTGCCATGCCTACCTACACTAGAGCTCGGTGACAGAACAGCGATAGATGGATGGTGGGTAGATGATGGAGGGATGGATAGACAGAAGCGCAAAGCACACAGCGGTGGTTTGTGCAAACAAGGTCGCAATTTACTCCTTGATGCGCCTCATCATTCCTTCTCTCCCGTCCGTCCTTCATTTCTTATTTCTTTCTGGTTGCCACTTCTGAAAGCCATTCTTGGCTGTTCTTGAAAGCAGTTCAAATAATTCTTTGTGGGAACACCTCCTGAAGTGCAGCCAATAGCAAGCCACTGTGGGACACTCTGTGGGCAATCAGACCCTGCCCAGGGCAGCAGTCTTCTCTGTCTCCTCTGCAGATGCAGCCAAGCCTGGAAGGAGAGAACTCGGGAAGAAGCTTGGCTCCATACTGAACACGTGCAGACGCTCCTCTCTTGTCATTAAACAACGCAGTCCAACAGCTAGTTAGAGCAGAATTCAAGTGTTGTGACTACCCTAGAGGTGACTACAATATATAGGATCTAGGTTCATGTAAATACACAAATATATTCTGCCATTTAATATAAGCGATTTGAGCTCCAAGCATTTTTTATCTCCAATTCCCTGAGAAATGGCAAGGTACAACCTATTTTATAAAAAAAAAAAATAGGTGTCCTTACGCTTTCTAGATTGTATGCTTCTTGAAATAAGAAATTCAAATATTGATTTGATGAGTTATTGACTGTATCATCAATAAGTACAAGTCCCTGCCTTGAAAGAAGGATTGCTGGTTATCCTTAGGAGGTGAAACCTGTCCCAGGTGCTGCTAAAGCAGTACCTAAAAGCAGAATCGTAGCCCAGTTGAAAGGCCACCCTCAAGGAGTAGAATTTCTCTCCAGTTTTTTTTCAGAAGTAAAAACTATCTGGGTGAAATTCTAGAGTTTTATTTGATTTGTTGTTGAGTGTCCTGATAGTTCTGTTTTATGTCACTGTGGATGTACCAGACAGATCCACTCATTCACACTATACCTACCACACACACGTACATACTTACACCATGCATACCCCACATCTCACACACATGCTACACACACCTACCACACACACACACACATACACACACACAACTTTTTGAAATGGAACCAGAGTATGAATTAAGGAAAAGAACTTTTTGATATTTTTAAAGAAATTTTGATATAAGTAAATTTCAAATCTACATAAAATACCAACACCTAACCACAAATATTGACTATTGATTACCATTTTTCTCTTCTTCTTATAATATTTAAGCAAATCACAGCCAGCACCACCATTTCACAAATCCCTATCACATGTGAATGTCTTGACGGTGTGGCCACATCTCAGTGTGCTTATTCCCAAACATTGCTTTCCACCCCTCGAGGGCGGATGATTCTCATCAACCATTCTCCAGTGAAGTCAGAAGTGAAATAAACAAAATACACTCCTCAAAAAATCAGATGTCACACAAAGAATTTACTAGCAGTACTCAAATATCATTTGATAACCAGCATGCATTCAAAATCTGACTAATTTCTTAAAGTTCAAGAGAATTTCTCCCTGGGGTTGGAGCACAGTAAAGGATCCCTGATTTACACGCGTGGTCCGTGTCACTCATGGGGTCCTCCCTCTCGGCTGTCTCCTTCCGGACTCTATTCACTCTTGCTGTGATTTGTACTGAGAGTGTTACTTGGGAGGTATTTAAGGCAGTATTGCGAAAAGACAGAGAGAGAGAGAGAGAGAGAGAGAGAGAGAGAGAGAGAGAGAGAGAGAGAGAGAGAGAGGAGACAGAGAGAGAGAGAGGAGACAGAGAAAGAGGGAGACACACACACAGAGGGAGAACTCCACGGCTCCAGCTGCCCTGCCCGTCCCTGGCTGTCCCTGTGGCCTGTGCGAGGCCCAGGCTGGCCATGGTGCCTGCTGGCTCCCTCACTTGCGTGATCTTCATCGTGTTGTGGTGGAGACAGGACGAGTGAGGACCCTTAGACCAGGGGCAACCCAACTTAGATCAACTGCAAGTTCTGGCTGCCACCGTGCGCAGGCCTTGGGTCACCCGGTCCTGTGCGCACACATTGTTTTCTGTGGCCCAGCGGGAAGTGCCACTGTGCTGAAACCCAGTGCGTTCCATGATTTTTTCAGGGTTTCCAACACCTACTGGATTAGAAATGTCTTTTACATCAACATGAATATCTGGAAGCATGCGAAAATCTAGTTCTATGGACAAAACCACGAAAATTAAAAATTTCATGAAATAATGCTGGAGAATTACCAGGTTGTCACAATGCCTGTGAGCACAGTTCTGGACCTTGGAGTGGCTTTCCTGGGACACAGTCCCACGGGAATGCTGGCACCTGCTGTCTGCCACAGCGCTGCAGCCTCTCAGGCGCAGATTCTCACGCCCCCTCCTGTCTCTCAGCCCTCGCACCTGCCTTGTCCTAGACTCTAGCGGGAGCAGAGGCCACCAGCTGGTCTGCAAGCACCCAGCTGCCCAGCTCCCTGGGCTGAGCACAGCCTCCTGTGCTCTGGCCGGACCCTGCGCCCACAGATGCCCTCAGCACTTGGGACTTGGCTGAGGCTCCACCCTTGCAGGACATGGTGTTGGGCTCCCTCTTTGCAGCCCTCAGAACCAGGGGATGCAAACAGGAGATGCCCAGCAGAGGGATCCGCCGAGACAGAGGGAGCCAATGGCTACGTTCCTCTCTTCCTCAGATGGAAGGTTCCGCACTGCAGCTCTGCACAGCCCCTCTGAGCAGCCTCTCAGCTGAAGCCCTTCTAGGAAGCTGACCAGCTTTGGCCTGTCCACCTGCCTGGACACCCTTCTGTGCTCATTGCTCTCCTCCCTCATGCTGGACGTGCTGGAACTCACCTCCTGAGAGAAAGTGACCACTCACCCCAGGCCCTGTGCCCCAGGCAGGCTGGCTGGGCACACCTGCCGTAAGCAAGTGTGTGAGATGTTCTTGGCTGCATGCATGGGGCCACTGGGAAATCTGGAAAGGCCCAGCTGAATAATGATATGCACATCTACTTACTGGTTGCCTGTGGCAATGCATTCAATGGGCAAAGTTGCAGGAACATAAAATATTGAGAATATCCACGTGTATGAAAATGAATCCATTTATTACGATGGTCAATAACACGATTCTCTAAGCAGCTGAAACACAGAGTGCATTGGCCTCTGCTGTGGCACCCTGTCTGGGAATCTCCACAACCCAGTCACCACCAACCCTGCGTTTCCAAGTTTGCAGATCAACATCACAAAGTCAAGTGCAAGGTGATACAAAATGCAGCATCTACAGATAAATGAAAAACAAAGCCACGGTGGGACCATCACTTGTAATTTTCTTATTGCCAAAGTGAAGAGAGTTAAATCATTGATCGTCTTGGGTGGGAAACAGAGGGCTCAGACAATTACTGCTTATAAATAACTGTGCCTCACGGGAAGCTCCTTCTTCACCTAGGCTACGTCTGGGTTCTGCACATGATCTTTACTGTCATTACGATTCTCTTGTGTGTGGTGTGGGGATGAACCCGGGGCCTCCAGCATGCTAGGTGAACACTCTCCCCCTGAACTACCTTCTCAGCCCTGAGGTTTGCATTTTAGTACAACCTTTCAAATAATTGTTAGTCAACTCTGTAAAGAAAAAAGAAGTTAATCAAATGCTCTTCCACGACAGGACATAAACAGCAGGGCAATTCATTTTCTAGACATAAATTGATGAGTAAGGAGGGTCATCAATTTGCATAGCATTTAACCACCCCACATTCTCCAGCTTTCTTAGCCTGGCAGGTGATTAGAAAGATGCACCAGAAACTTCCAGCTTTTACAATGGCTAAATGGAGGGTGAACGTGCACTGCACAGGTCCTTTTGGATCATACATGTCATTTTGTTTTACTTTTTTCATCCCAACCTAAACATTATTTCCTGAGTGTTTAAGAAAAGAATAGCAACCAAAGCTTTATGGAACGGATGATTAGCATGAAGCTCAGCCTCCGAAATGTCCCTTGTATTCAATCACATTGCACATTAAGGAGTAAGAGGACAGTAAATGCGTGCTCTGTATGGTAAGGTCACAACAATAAGAGCACAGAGTCAGGATGTGGCCTCGTTGGACCTTTTCACCTATTAACTTATGTTTATAATAAATTAAGTAGAAAATAAGTTTGGAAGATTGAGTTTGGAAATTATTTTTCATCTTGAAAATTTCATCTTATTTTTATTTCTTTCTCAATCTGGTAAAGTAAAGAGAATACAGGAGCCTTCATTTGAGCTTTGTCTCAGTTTCTGACTCAGCTGTTTACAAGCTGTGTGTCATGAGGGAAATAGCATGGCTTCTCTGAGCCTCTATTCACTTGGTGGTAAAAAGAATGAATAATACTCTCTTGTTGGGAATGTAAGTGCCTACCACGAAGTAAATGCTAAAATACATCTTTAAAAAAGTGTGTGGGGGGGGGGCAGACAAACTCCTTTCGTCAGTATTACCTTAGAGAAACAATTAAGAAGATGAGCTCTGTGGGAGGTGCGCTTCAAAGACAGTGGTGGTTATTTTTTGGCTTGTCAGTGTGGGAACAAATCCCTGGAGAAGTCAGTAGACTCTGGGGTGTGTATAATATTTGCAGAAGGATGAAGGATCAAGGAAGTGAGGAAATTCAAGGTGAATTCTGGGGAAGGCTTAAAGGGAGTTTCTGTAGAATGCTTTCCTTTGCAAGGGAGACGGTGGTCTCCACCTTTAAAGGGAGGGCAGAAGCCTCCCTGTTCCGTAGGGTGCAAGTGAAGTCGCTTTGAATAAGCAGTGAGTTGAGCTCCCATTGGTGATGGCTCCCACGGGCCTGGGACCATCAAGGTGTCCAAAGCGGGGCACCTTAACAAGACGTCACACCGGCTTTTACACCCAGCTCTTGCTGGTAGGTCACGTCTCAAGGATTTCCTGTGTAAATAGACACCGACAGAAATAAATTTTTGAAACGAATTTTCAAATTATCTGCAGAGGAAGATTAAAGCTCTTGGCAGCGATTTTTCACTGGACTCATGATTGAGTTAAGTGGAGAAGATGTGCCCTAAAAATGAAGACCAGTGGTTGAAGTTGGACCTTCCAGCGAGGTGGTGCTGGCTTGGTCTATTTCGGGGCATGGAGGAGCTCTTCTCTTCTGTTAGGCAAGTGTGCTCTGCCCAGACTTCTTGTCGGGGCAGCCCTGGTGAGGGGCCATCCCTTCGGCCCACTGCAGGGCACTTGGAGTCTGCAGGGCGTCCTGCTCAGGGCTCCCTGAGGACCAGCGGCAGAGCCACGTGCACTCGGGAGCTGCCGCCAGGGTGCGCCAGTGAGCAGCCGCCCTCCCCAGCACCGCTAACTAGGGAAGGACAATGCGTGTGGAATCCGCTGTCTGTCACTCCAAGTCATCTCCAGGAGCTTAAAGACAGCCAAGTCACTGACTTCCGCTGCTGACTTCAATGACACAGATATAGAAAGTCTTGGTGAGATTTCCTCCTTATTCAAAATGGGGCCATGTGCATTCCTTTTATAAGATGCATGACTGCAAGGATTTTAATTTGCTAAATGAGGGGCTGCTCACAATGTGAGAATCATTTCAGTGCCGTATGAAAATAAAACAAGAATCGGATGGGTTAAGTAAGATGGTAGGACACTCTGAATTTTAACGTTGCCTACAGTTTTATGGGCAAAACTTTATAACACGTGTACTCACAAATACATATGATTGTTAGGTAAAGGTGAAATGTGCTTTTTGGAATACCAATGCAGGACAGTTGTATTCAATGTCTGTGCATACATGGGTATGGTGTGTGTGTGCCACACGTGTGTATGTGTTTCAGGGTAGTAGGCCAACTCTGTGAAATGTTAAATGAAACATTAACATAAAACACTAAAATGCATGGAAGTAAAACTTTATAATGTACATAGGAATTATTTATTGGACTTTTCCTAAATCAGAAGGTAGTTTCCTTGGGTCATGCAGAGGCTTTTAGTTACACAATCAAATTATTAGAACTCTTTTTTTTTTTTTTAAAGAGAGAATGAGAGAAGAGAGAGAGAGAGAGAGAGAGAGAGAGAGAGAGAGAGAGAGAGAGAGAGAGAGAGAATTTTTAATATTTATTTTTTAGTTCTCGGCGGACACAACATCTTTGTTGGTATGTGGTGCTGAGGATCGAACCCGGGCCGCATGCATGCAGGCGAGCGCGCTACCACTGAGCCACATCCCCAGCCCTATTAGAACTCTTTAATTTGCTTGTGGGTGTCCATCGAATGACACTTTTAAATTAATGAAGTCAATAACTAAAATGACAACATAAAATAAAGACCATTATTAACTTTGGCTAAACATTATGATGATGACTTGGCTGATTTAAAAAAAAAATTAAATTTGCAAAGTCCAAATGTAAAGTAAATCATGTTTTGGGTCTTCTGGGCAATGACTTCCAACCATTAAAGTGGACAGTTCAAGGAAATACACGGACAGCACAGTACTAAAAAGTGTGTTTTATAAACAGCTGCAAGATAAATGTAATTCAAGTCATTGTCTTTATTTACGTTCTAAAGATACCTCATTAATATGGCATTAGTACTTCTTAGTTACAGATTGCACTCGTGTACATATGTGTATACTCTGAAAAAATGGTATGTATGTTCCTTTGGACACTTTGATAGCAATTTGTTATTCTGTCTCTCGTGTGTTACCTAGTATCACTTGAGATGAGTCTACAGAAGCGATCAAAAAAATCCAGGATGAAATCTTAAATGATGATTATAGGCTAAAGTCTATAAATACAGTATTATTTCATATGTAACAGGGCAAAAGAGGATTAGTGGTCCAAGAAACAAAAAATGCTATTAATATAAAGCATGATAAGATTACCAAATATAGTTAGGCATTGGATCAAATACAAGTCACTTCTGAAAAATTCCTCCACGTTTATTTTAGGAAACTTCATGAAGAAAAGTGACATTTGACTTGCTCTTTGCTTTTATTTTAATTTATGCCATTTTAGAAAGGCAGTTTTAAATCAAGAGTATAGGGTACATAATTTCATTTCCTAAAGGGCTTGCATATTCTGTTCAAATTTACTCCAAAAAAGGGAAATACACAAAATAGCTCAGTCCTCAAAACCATAAACTGCATTGCCTATTCACCAAACTAGATGATCATTTTTGATAGAATGATGGGAAGGTTTTCATTATTGATTGATCCAATTTGAGAAATGCACCTATTTCCAAACTCCAGGCTCTGCAGGGTCCCTGGGGGAGGAGACAGGAAGGATGATGGTGTCTCCGCGAGGAGACTAGGGCCCTGAGAGAAGGCCCTAAGACTGCGAGAATGAGAGTGTGAGATAAAAATAGAAATGAGCCCTTCCACTGAGATGTCCAGCTGGGATTTGAACGTTACTAGATTACGTGTAGGATCTGGAATTCTTGTGCTAGAATCTGAACGCAGCAGTCTGTCAGCTCTCATGGGGGATCATAAAGACCCTCTCTACCTGTACTCACCTCGACGTTGAGTAAAGGACTCGGGACGGTGTGATGGGAGCGGAACAGTGCCTGCCACTTGTCAACAGCTTAGGTCATCCCATGTCTTCTTTAAGGTTTCTTAAGCATTTATTCTTCTCAGATGATCGTCAAAACACACTATTAGATATGTTTCCCCCCATTTTGTAAATTAAAAGGAAAACCTGAGGTGAAGAGGAATGGCACTCGTCTAGTTCAGATCGCCTATGGCCTACATAAACCCAGTGACTAATGGCCTACATAAACCCAGTGGCTGACACCTTCATATGTATGACCTCAGTCCCTGGGCATCCAAATGACTCCACCAGGTGCCACCAGTGGACAACCAGTTCTTGCTTCCGGATCTACAGCAAGCGTGGCACAGTTGCCCACTTCTATGGTCTGACGTGGTTGGTGGCTGTCACCTCTCCAGTTTCCATCTGACCTCTTGAGCTACAGGGTCCCCTGCACTCTCACAATCACTCCTCACCATCGATTTTGATTTCTGAAGCCCTTGGGGTCAGACTTGGCTTTCCACCTGTACCTACCCAAAGTCCCTTTCTGCTGTCACCTGATCACAGGACTTCAAGAACCTTCAGGTTGTCACCTACCACCTTTATATTTCCCTACCAGAAGTCCCTGAACAGTTTATCCATGGTCTTTCTCATGCTGGTAAAGGCAATTCCAGATTCTGATTCAAGAAACTTGGAGTTTTGTTGACTTCTGTTTTTCTCTTAAATTGATCTTCAAAGTTTTCACCTTCATTGTTTGTTTTAACATCAAAATGTGTCCATGATCTAGCTGCTTCTTGCTGACCCCACCAGTGGTTCAAGCTGCCGTGATCTTCCCTGGTTACCAAGTGAAATTTTACCCATTTTCTTTCTTTTTTTAAAATTTTTTTTATTTGTTTTAATTAGTACAATGACCTTGACTTATCATACATCTGAATCAGATGGGGTATAATTTCTCATTTTTCTGAGTGTACAGGTTGCAGAATCACCTTGGTCATGCAGTCACGAATGTACCCACAGCAATAATAATAAGAATGTCTATTTCATTCTACTGTCCTTCCTTTCCCCCCTCCCCTCCCCTCCCCCCCCCGTCACTTCTTTCTACCTGATCTAAGCTTTGACTTGCTCTTCCTTTGGCCAGTCCTGATACCCAACCTAGTCTGTCAAGTACTTAAGGCTGCAGTGATTCCTCTGCTCTGTGCCAAGCCCTCCGATGGTCCCGTCTCATTCAGAGTGAGGTTGTGACAATGGCCACCACGGGTATTCCAAACAATGGGTTCCCAGCACCTCTCTGCCCCCCTGCTCAACCACCCTCCCTGTGCATTGATGTGTCACACCACCAAGGCCTCCTGGACACACCTGAGACCCTCGATCCACTCCCAGCCCAGCTCCTGTGCCCTCCCCGATACCTTCATCCAGATATCCCTGGGACTCCCGCCTCCTTCCCTTCAGCTCTCCCACCAGAGCCACCTGACCCGAGAGGACGTCCTGAGCTTCCCCTGTCCCCATGAAAGCTCTCCTGCTGTGTCTTCACAGTCCTCCTTAGTTTTAATCCATAATGTGTGATATTCTTGATAGTTATTTGTGTGCCGATTTTTTCTCTGTAAATTCTGAAGTATAATATAAGCGAAGTTCCTCTCTCCCTCCTTCTCTTCTCTTTTCACCCAAGCCCATTAATTATTCCTGACCCATATTATAAATTCAGTAAATAGTGCTTCCATAAATTGTGAAGAAAAATCCTTTAGACCTCTATGTTTTAAACGTTTTATTTGCAGCCTGTACCCTCTGAGTTTCTTTATCTTATGTAATACTGAACACAAGTTAACCAGTTGCTTGGAAGTGTTGTGTAGTTATGTGGTGGAAAATCCCGTGTCGTTTGGGGTGGATATATAATTAGACAATTTTTGACTCATCGTGACCTCTGTCAGAGAATTTCAGCTGCAGGTTCTGAAGATGGCTCTCCTTTCCTCTCTAACACCCACCCGTGCCGTGTATTCTATTCTCCTGCAGGCTCCAAGTCCTACGCTCATCAAAAGCACACACCTAGAGGATTTTCAAATTCCATATGTGTAACTCCAAGAACTCTGACTCTTTTTCGCATGTTTGCAGTGCCCTGAGTGAAGCTGCTGTCAGGCCTCACATTTTGCCTGCATGTCTAAGTAATTTCACCACTATGCACACACCGTACATCCCTCGCTCTGCCTTTCTTGATGTACAGTTGCGATGAGGTATTACTTTCTATATCCATAGTGAAGTGGATTGGAAAGGGCTCTGGGACAAATGTCAGAACCCACCATTAACTTCCATTCATATATTTGTTCAACAAATATTCATTAAGTGGATGCTAAGGGCAAGGACACTTTCTCAGCCTTGCAAGTAAGATAAGACTCTGCCATCAAGGGGCTTTCAGGACAAAAGAAGACAGGTGTCAGTGCCCAGAGGGAGTGTCCAATAGCAGCAGGCATTTGATCTGGTGAACAGGCTCACATTCCTGAGCCTGTCAGCGCCAGAGCTGGCGTCTCTAGGCTCAGCACATTCACGTGCTGAGCAGAGGCAGGTTCTCCAGCAGAAGTGGGTGCAGAAGCTTTCAGAGAGGGGAGGTCGTGCGAGGGTGAGGACACTGCAGAGGACGCTAGGGAGGGAAGGCTGTAGAAAGGGCATCACGGGTCACATGTGCCGGGCAGCGAGGGGCATTCCAAACATCTTAGTAGATGAGCGACACAACCGTATTCACCATGGAAGCAACAATCCTTTCAGAAATAGATTGAGAGAATAAAAGTTGTACAGTGTGCCTGATGGGCGACAATAGCTCTACCTTGTCTGATCTCAGGAAGCAGGTGGATTTGGGACCAGCCACAGAGGCAGACAGGTCAGATCTTAGCAAGAGACTAAATACCAGGGAGGGAGGGAAACTGGAGGGGAATAAACAGATGACAGTCCTGGGGGGCTGAAGGGGGCAGAGGAAACTAGGGGTGGTGCCTAATGGCACCAGGGCTCTTTATGGGATGGGGAAAGAGTTCTGAGTTTGGATTACGGTGATGGTGGCCGGGGTGGAAAACACTGAGCTGTACTCACTAGAGAGGAATTCCAACGTCGTTCATCTCAGTAAAGCACTCTCCCTAGGAAGTCCCAGGCTCTTAGACTCTGTGCGACTGCTGAGCACATTTGCTGGAGACCTCAACTTGAGCAGGCGTGGAAGAGAGGTGCCCAGGGCTCCGATTCCCGCTCAAGGGCCAAGCCCTGGCTCAACCCCAGGGTGAAGCTTCTGGGTGCTGCCCTCTTCCAAGCCTGTTTGCATGCAAACAAAAGTCCTCCAACTCCGTAAAATTAATGAAATGCTTACACTAATGATGAATTCTAGTTACTTAACTATTAAGTTTTTGCATTTTCCAAGTTGACCTATGTCTGTTAGGGAAACACAAAGTTAAATAAAACTGTCTATACTATTGCATAAGCAATACCCATGCATTTATTAGTATTCTGAACTTCCAAAGGCTGGTTTGAATTCTCGTATAAGACAGAAAACTCATCTGTTGGTGGATATGTCTGGGGAATCGATCAGGCTACTGCACGGGTGGTTTATGAACAGTCATAGTTACCGCTGTGGTCAGTGCTTCAGAGTCAAGCATGATAATGAATGAAGCCTGTTTCTTTGGTGCGAAGCCTCCTGCAGAGGCTGTTTGGAAGGGAGGCTTGTGACGTGCAGATTCGGGAAGAGTCACCCAGGTCCCAGTGATCTGCCTGCCCCCTTGGCCGGTTCCTGACTCGCGCAGCAGACTGCGAAGGCAGGGTGACCCTGGAGCAGCAGAGTGCTGACTGAGGCAGCTGGGAGCAGAAGGATGGCATTGTGCTGAGCAGATGAGAATCGGAAATAAAAGGAGTGGGTGAGAGCAGTAGCATCCATATTCAGATCTGTTAATTTCCTTAGGGAAGGGCGGGAGTCCATTCCCACAGATGCTCTCGGCAATAAAAGATCCAACCAGAGGCCTGGGCCGTGTCACTGGGGATGTTCAGGTAAACATAACCGGTCCAGAAATGCTAGTTCTGGTAGGTTGCCACCTTGGGCACTGCGTGAAGTTTCCAGGTGGCTGCAGTCCCTGCTGTCCCCCACCCCTAGTGCTATATATAGTAGACACCGTGCTTATTTGGTTGGAAAAATATAATTTGTAAACCCAAACCTCGTCCTATGTTAGATAAGCACCATGTGGACTAGTTTTTCTTCTCTGGTGGTTATAAAGCTGAAGCATTTCACAGGACATAGCAGGCCTCACCCGAGATCACCCTTCTCAAGCGCAGCATGGTTGCCTCCCTCTGCTGGTCCCAAGATGCGCAGGTGTTTCCAGAGAGCAGCTTCCTCCACCTCAGCTTTGAACTTCCTCGTTGTGCACCCAGAAAATGGCTGGCTGGAGGTGGGAGTTGTGCTAGGGCTCTCCATCACATCACAATCAGGGCCAAGGGCCCGCTCCCCATCTCCAGAGCTTCCCTGCTCCTGTTTGGTCTTTCACAGATACTTACAGGAGACGTTTAATATGCAAGCTCAAGGCACTTCAGTAGGTGCTGCAAAAACCAGAAATGATACTCTGGAGGACTAGATCAAACATGCACCTGCGGTAGCCAGTGTGGTGGCCTTAAGGCTCAGGCAGAGGCACTTGGGTTCCCAGGAAGGGGACCTCCTGGTTGGGACACAGGCATGTGTTGTGCAGATGGGCAGCGACTTCAGCTGGGCCTTCAACCATCGTGACTTCTGGATGTGGGGGAGTCCATGGAGACATCTGGCCTCCTCCCTTTGTATTCATAACTTCTTTCTAATTTTGTTCTAATCTGTCAACATTCACTGTCAGGGAGGATCATGTGAACACAGGAGAGCTAGGCTTCTTGAGGTGCTGCTCTCCACAGGGTGGAGATTGTCATGAGCTATTAACTTCTAAGCCTCAGAGGTGGCTCCTGCAGGTAGAAGCACCAGGCCGTAAGTAGGACCTTCTACAATGCTGTGGTGAGCCGTACCCCCCAGATCCAGGCGGGTGTGCAAGCGCCACATGTTCGTTACCTTCTTTGCCCCTCCGCCTCTCACTCTTAGGAATCACTAATGCCAAGTTCAGAGGCAGAAGGGCGCATGACTGCCTCCTGTCCCACTTGAGAGCATTGATAGTGGGATCCTGATGCAGGGCGTGAGGACCTAGGACTCCATGGAATCACTCTATTGGAAGGCTTCTGAATACAGAGGACAGCTGCTCCTCGCCAATGTTCACATCTGCTCCCTCGTTGGTTTCCTGTATATTTTTTCTAACTTAAGTGCCTAACCCTGAAGATCCGCTCCAGCTCTGCATTTCTAATATTCTAGGGGTAAGACTTTAAGCGTCACGAAAAGCGTGGAGTTAGGAGGTACACAATTTTTCTGCTTTGAAGATGTTTCTTAGTACTCTCTAAGCCTAGTTATTGTTTTTGCATACAGCAGTTGTTAACTTGTGTCTTCAGTGCTACCTTCAGGAATAAGGTGAGACGGATGGGCAGAGCACAGGCTGGTTCCATGTATCTACAGAGTGTTCAAGAGGTCTCTGGTCCCGTCCTCTCCCGCTCACCAGATCTCGGCAGATGCTGCTGACCACCTGAGCAAGGACAGCGCTGGGGGTGCCTTTGTAGGCGGATGTCCCCCTTCCCTTCAGCAAAGACCTGCAAGCTCGGTGCCAAAAATGGCTTCTGTGCTGCTGCCTGCGGTGCGGACTGTAGGTGGTACTCGATGCCCCTTTTCAGGAAGCCTTTTCTCAAATTATCCATTGCACCTGGAAAGATGTGAAAGGTTAACAAAAAGTAGTTCAGATGATAAAAGTCATTGAAATTGGGCTGTATTTCACATTTTAGCAATTGCAAAAGCAAAATGGAACAATGAAAAAAAAAGTGTCAAATTCAAGCCAAAGTCAAATATGAAAGTCTATCACAGGATGCTGGCAAATAGTGTTCCATGGAGTCCCTCTCTTGGAAGGTTCACACTGACACCAAGTCTCCTTTCACTCCCTTCCTTCCCTCAGTTCCCGTCACCTCTTTACTGCTAGATAGCTTTCCTAGGTCATCAGTACTGCCGGTTCTGGGAAGGCCCGGCTGGTGACTTCAGAGTGTTACGACTCTAATACAGAGTGATCCACCTGGAGACAGGTTAGGTGCTGATGGAAATCCCCTCTTTTGCTCAGGCTTTTCTACTAGGTTTCCGTATCTACTGAAGAGAGAGCAAAGACATTCAGAACCGTAATATCCATCGCATCATAAATATCTTTTAATTAACATCTCCCAAGAGTATGCAGGCATAGGAAGCAATACGAAGTTCACGTTAAGCTCATAATTTAGGGTTATCTAGCTTTCATCCTGAAGTTGAGGCTCTGAAGCATTATAGGACTCGCATCTTACACCCCTCAGTTGTGTTTTCGTGTAGCAGTCACAGATTTACCTTTGGACTGTCTCATCCACGTGGCCACTGCCTGTTGTACTTAAGAGGATCTAATGACTTGTCCACCCTGTCCCACTTGTCCCCCCCTCATTGTGTCTTGATGGCACTGACATGGACTAGGGTCTTGCTGCATGTTTAAAAGAGAAAAGGCAGAAAAATTTGTAGTTTCTGCCATCAGGATCCCTGTGGTTCCCCGACCTGCGTCTTTGGAACAGAATGGTCCCAGAGCAGAAAGTCCTGGGATTTTGTTTTCAGTATTTTAAAGAAACTCAAGGAAGATGATACACTGGTCAGTAATCAAAGGCTGCATCAGCAAATGGAAATATGACATTTATTTTTCACTAGATTCATAATTGATGCAACTTACACTATCTGTTTTTGCAAAAAGAAGATTGTTCCTACCTGTGTTCAGTTATAACGGCGATGATGCTCATTAGATGAAATGCTGTTGTGCATAAGCGTAAGTTCCTCACAACAGCATTCTTCTAATGGTGGGAATAATTGATAGAAAATGTCAGTGGTGACAAGGTAGAGCCCAGGAGCTCACTGCAAACTTTCAGTTCAGAGGTCTTGCTTCTCATCAGCCTAGGCCAATGGATTCCATATCAGGACATTTGTTTACACCCTAATGTTAGGTTTTGTGGTGATTGTGACCGGTAAATGTTAGGTGCTCCATAAAGTGTGTTGTGTCACTTGTAGCTCCATGTTTACTCACCACACCAGCCTACCAGGTGCAGCAGTCCTGTGTGTGAAGACTCTGGTCTGACCGCAGCTTATTAGCTAGTGCTGAGAGACCACAGAGCCCGCACAGCATACACCAGAACGGGAGTCTCACCCGCCATCAGAGTGACCATAGAGATATGGGATGCATCATTTAGGAGGTGTAGCTTCTTTAATAATGTAATTCTGTGTTTTGACTTATATGACATTACATTTGGGATATTTCTTCATATATTCTTTCTCTGGGAATTTTATTTGAAAGTTATTCCACCTCCAAATGTCTTTTTTTTTTTTTTGGTCCTAGGGATAGAACCCAGGTAGACTTTGCCACTGAGCCACATCCCTAGCCCTTTGTCTTTCTCATTCTGAGGCAGGGTCTCACTAAGTTGCAGAGGCTGATCTTGACTTTGAGATCCTCCTGCCTCATCATCCAGAATCGCTGGGATTTCAGGTGTGTCCCACCGTGTCCAGCTGAATACCTTATCGCTGCACCTTAATCCAACATTGGCCAGCTGACTCATCCTGTGAGTCCTGGCGCTTGACTTGCTAAGCCTCCTGCACTGTGCAGAAAGACAGGGACACAAGTAGAAGGAGCTGTGTTCTTTGCACTTCAGAGGCTTATAATCATGTGGCCAGCAGACAAGCACCAGGTTGTAACTGGATTGGAGCACAACTTCTTCCTCCACTGGACTGCACCAGTGTGACATTGCTTCCTCCTCCACTGGGCTGTACCACAGTGTGACATCGCTTCCTCCTCCACTGGGCTGTACCACAGTGTGACATTTTAGTGGGGCCCTCACCACCTTCTAAACACTATTTGATATTTTATTGTTTAATCATGTTTCAGAATGATCATGTAACTGATGTTACTATCCCAGTTCAATAAGGAAGCTGAGGCTTAGAGAAGTTAATATCTTGTCCAACTCACAGTGATAACTGGCCGTGTGGTCAAATGAAAATGTGGTTTGCATCTGCAGCATTCTGAGGCATGGTTGTCTTGCTGAGTGACCCCATATTCACAGCTCCGAAGAAACCAAAGCATCAGTGGCCTGAGGGAAGGAAATCCATTCTGACGGGGGGGGGGGGGGGGGATTTGTAGTGACTCATTGTGGGTCATTTCATGGGTCATGAAGTTTTCCACACACATTCTCCCTCCAGGCTCATTAGTGTCCTGTGGACTGTTAGCATCACCTTCAGGTGTTCCCAGCACCTTCATCTGCCGCAGTCCGGCTGCATCAAAAGAACCAGGGGGTGACGAGCAACGTGTGTAGACTGATACAGCAGGAGTGGGAGCCGTTTATTGTAGGACGGGAGGGGTATATATACATTGCACACAGCTTATCTAATTAACATAAACTAGATATAGCAGTCAACCAATAAGGGATCTCCACACTTAATGGCTCGCTGGCGTTACTGCACAAACCACTCTGCAAAATGCCAGGCGCCATCCTGACTTGTTTACAGACCCTAACATTTGCCAGGCGCCATCCTGACTTGTTTACAGACCCTAACATTTGCCAGGCACCATCCTGACTTGTTTACAGACCCTAACATTCATCTTAAGGAGCTGTTGGTGAGGCTCAGAGAGGTGGCTGACTCACTGAGGTTGCCAGGGAGTTGGGCAGGGCTAGGTATGAGCTTAGGTCTTTGGTGCATGCTTTGTGCATACTGTGAAAGAGGAAGGAGCATCTGAGGTGGCAGAGAAAACACAAACTGTGACCAGGGACAAATGGGAAGCCATCGGTGGGGTGAGTGAGCTGCTCAACCGCCCTGAGACGCACAGCTGTGGCATCTCCTTGGGTTCCAGGTAGTGGTGAGCTGAGTCTCCCCAAGTATGGGTGGGGTGCACTAAGGAGCAAAGCAGCAGCTGCAGAGCCAGGAGGTAGCAAGACAGAGCACCCAGCGCCACAGTGCATGTCCCAACTGCACACACCACAGGAGCGTTAATGAGAGGTGCAGGAGACGGTGTTTTGCCCCCAGATGCCAGTATTAAGCAGGCAACTGTGTTGCGCACTTCCCAGCATGCAAAGATCAACCACACTAAGAAAACTTTAAAGTTTTTTTTTTAAATAAACATTTAATTAGAGACCTTTAAATCCATTGTTTGTGATTTTCCTTGCAATGATCAAAACATTTTTTGAGGATAGCAGAGTTTGTAAATGATAACTCAATACAAAGATGGCATTGGGTTTGGATTTTGTGCGAGGAGAGGACTCTGAGTGCTGACGCCATGCAGCCCTGGGTAACAAGGAAGGTGAGGGGGAAGGCTCCTGGCCACTGGGTACACTACAGAAATCAGCACTCAGCTCACTCTGAGGCTGCGACTCGTGTGTGCTCCTAGTCCCTGTCTGGAAGGAGGAACAGCACCCCAAAGGGGACGAAGTCACATTATTCCTTCGTATTTAGGGTCGCTCGGTGCTTCTGGAGTTCTGTTCCCAAAGTCACTGGCCACTGGTTGCAGAATCAGAGGTGAGACGTGTGACACGCGGAGCCGAATCTGCTCTGCTGCGAGGGCGCGTGGTGCCCCTCTCTTGCTGGCACTAGGTCAGCTCGGGTGTTGCTCATCCTTGTCTTTTCTGGTGGCAGTCAATAAGTGGGTGAATGAACACCTAAATAACGTGGGGTGGAAGTTAGATGGTGTCATGAAGGGGAGGTTGATGCCTTGAGAGAGAATCATGAGTTTCCTTCCTTGGCCTTGATGAGGGACAGGGGTGCTGTTTTAATGACAGCACCAGCTCTGGGAGGAGCCGTAGCCCTGAAGGAGGGAAACTGAGGCAGCGGCGTGAAGGGGAAGGTGGGAATCGGCAGCAGACAGTCAGAAATCTGGTTCCTGGAGGCTGCAGTGACACCCGGGTGGAACATTGAGAAAGAACAAATCGTCTGCAGTAATTGCTAGAAAAAATGATTACGGATTGTTTAATTCTTACAAAAATGGTATCTTGTGTACAGTAAACAATTTATAGTTAATGGAAGCATAAAGCTTAATCGTGGACACCAGGAAAGAGAACTGATGAAGAGCTGGCAGAGGGAGAGCGGCACCCTCAGGTGGAACCCTGTTTTGAGAGAGCGGCAGTCTGTTGAGACTGGGCGTGGGAGGGAGGTTGGCTCAGAGTTGTGGGTTCTAGGTGAGCTGTTTTAGAGGAAGGATGTGAGGAAGCCCCCTCAGGGATCAAAGCCCTCTGATGAATGCTTTCCCTACCACCACGGAGAGCAATAGATCACAATAAGAACAGATGCATGTGCTGATGGCTTGTGGACGTAGTCTCAGCATGCACCCCTGCCCTCGGTAGGCAGGACATCAGGGTAAAGTGACAAGCCAGTATGACCTCATCTGTGTGGCACCTCCATTTGGAGACTCTCTTGCTTTCACTCCCTGATTTGAACTGTTTGGTCGCCACAGCACTTAACAGTAGACCACTTGTCCACAGCTTCACATCCCAAGGTTAGTTACCTATAGTCAAATAATGTCTTAGAGTATCCCAGAAATTAACAATTCGGATGTTTTCAATTGCTTGTCCTTCTGAGTAGCAACATGTTGTACTGCTTGGCTTTCCAAGTAGCACCAGGAAATATTGTGCCACCCCCACCCCCCAGCTCCATCCTTCTCAGGATGTGAATCATCTCTTTTTGCAGAGTATGCACCATGTATATGCTACCTGCCCGTTAGTCACTTAATAGTCATCTTAGTTTCAGAGGCACTGTCACTGTATGGCAGTGCTGTAGTTCAAGTAACCTTTATTTTTCTTAATGACAGTTCCCAAGAATAATATTGGTGGTGGCAATTTGGATGTGCCAGAGAAGACATTAATTGTGTCCTTTTTGAAAAAAAGTCAAAGTACCAGACTTAATAAGGAAAGAAAAATAATCCTATGTTGAGGTGGCTGAGCCTCACAGTGAGGGCAGGTCTTCCATGCAATGTGAAGAGGGGAAAGGAATTTGTGCTGGCTCCGCTGTTACATTGTGGACTGCAAAGACCATGGATGCAGTGTGCAGGGCTGAGTGAAGACAGAAAAGGTGCAGGGAACAGCTTCAGTGCTCTCCGTGGTTTAGACGTCCCCTCGGGTCTTGGAACCTGCCTCCCTCCCGGGAGAATGCTGTGTCACTTGCGACCATCTGTTTCTTTTTCCATCTTCACTGTGTGCCGCAGTCCGGCTGCAGCAAACTAACGGGGTGGGGTGGGGGGGTGGTGATGAGCAACTTGTGAACATTGATACAGCAGGAGTGGGAGCCGTTTATTGTAGGACAGGAGGGGTATATATACATTGCACACAGCTTATCTAATTAACATAAACTAGATACGGCAGTCAACCAATAAGGAATCTCCACACTTAATGGCTCGCTGGCGTTACTTCACAAACCACTCCCTCTGGCAAAATGCCAGGCGCCATCCTGACTTGTTTACAGACCCTAACATTTGCCAGGCACCATCCAGACTTGTTTACACCCTAACAACTGTGTGGCTGCAGTCTTCAAGGCAGAGCTGCTCTTTTAATTTTATTTCCATGAAAAAGTGCGAGGACAGTGGCTGGCATGTGCTGGCCCTTGGGCGTGACCTGCTCGGTGAATAAGTGAATCAGGCCTTGAGGAACTGCTCACGTGAGCGTCCAGGGAGAGCACTGTGCACAGGCAAAAATTTGAAGGTTGAAAAAGTTTCACTTTTTCTGTTTTAAAGCCTTTCCTCCTTTGTTCCCCCTGGCTTTCACTAGTTGTCATGGCCACCTAAGTGACACTACACTTCACCATCACCCACTCATCCCACCTCCCGTAGTCAGCTCCTGGGGTCAGGTGAAGGAGATGGTGGAGCGGTGCCTTCGTACCCACTGCCACGCGGCCCCTTTGAGATTGTCGGTCTCTGCCTGCTAGCTTCATAAAATCGCTGGGATCTATTGGACATGAGATTGCCTGTTGAAGCCCTCATTAATTATCACTGCTTTCCGTCCCAGAGCCCCCTCTCCTGTGTGATCTTCTCCAAGCACTTCATTTTTATGAACTCTACTTCATTTCTTATTGAAAATGCAGGGTGGCAATGCCCGAAGAATCTTAATATAAAAAAAAATGTTACCCGAGCTGTGGAAGATGGGCTTCCAACACGTCCGGGAGGACCCCCCAGCCAGCACTCTGCACTGCTGCATTCTCAGAGAAGGGAGGTCTGTGGGCCTGGGACCCGTTCATCTGTAGAAGGCACCTTTCCTCACCTGGCAGAGTGCTCACGTGGCGCTGGGTACAGCAGTGATTCCCAACGGGAGTCAGGGCCCTTGAGCCGGCATGCATGTTGACTTAGAGGCCAAGGTCACATGACTTCTCTTGCAGATAGAAAAGTGGATTCAGAGAGATGAGCGAACAGCTGTAAAATTTCTGTAAAATTTCAAAGCATCATTTAGTAATGACTGCCTTTTAAGAGTAAGAACAAAAGCTGCGTATACAGCTTGCACTGCATACTAATCAAAATCTATTCATAAGGTTCAAGTTCAAACCTCACTGTGTCTAAATATTTTCATTATTTATTACAATTAGCATATGCATGATTCATGTTACCTGTCTGCCTTGTTTTAGAGCGCTAGTCCTGCCGAAGAGCACTTGAGGAATTGGACAAATCTCTCCCACTAGCTTGTGATAACAATCCCAGCTGAGCTGAGTAGCGTCAGTCAGCAAGGTGCCAGGCTGCTCTGCGTATAAATGCTCATTGGATGGGGAAACAGTGCGATGCAGAAATGTATTAATTACTATCTTAGAGGCAGAAGGTAAGGAAAATTAGTCTTCATGTTATAATTTGGAAAAATGAGTCATGATAGTTAATTAAGCTATCTAATACCTCAAGGCAAATGAATGCCTGAATCAATTCACAATTAACAATTCAAATAACCCCACTTTTAAAGTAGCCTTATAATACCTGTGGTTAAAATTGGAAGCTGAGGCTCTCGGTGCTGCTCTCACTTGCCTACACATGCGTGTGCAAGGTGCATTGAGCTACACACCCGCTGCAAGGAGAGGCTGTCTGCATCCCTTCTTCATGCCCTGCTTGGAATCCAGGAGGATACATCACACCTAGACAGCCCTTAATGAACTCTCAAAAATCACATTAGATTTCTCTTCTTTATCACCAGAGTTTATTGTGAAAATTTCCCCAAAAAAGAACAGGATGTGATGTTTAACGCCCTCAGCGCTCAGTGGCCGTCGTGGTGGCGCTGGCTCAGTCTGTGAACTGTGTGCACCTCCAGGAGAAGACCCTGGTGAGAGCCACCGGGCCCTGCACCATGTCTGCCCCACTGCCCCGGGAGGCATTAAAATGGACTCACCAAATTCAAAAGAAACCATCTTTGACAAATAACAGAAAATATAGCTTTAATTATTAAATGTAAAGGAACATGTTTCTTAAAATCTCATTACCTGGGCAAATCAGGGTTCTCATGTGGAAAACACAGATGATCAAATGTGTGTCCCTGTAATTCCCAGTCCTCTGTATCCTAAGTGAACACCCCCATGCTTCCACTGTCTGCTGGATCCTGTACCTAAATGGGTGAGGTTTCTCAGTTTTCCAGTGCATGAGCTGGCCTTTCGCCTCCTGCCTCCATCTGCAGAGTGGCTGCCCCGGCTCTTGCTTCCCTTAGTCTAGCTAGCGATGTGCTCATGTGCTCAGGTTCCCAAGCATCTGTCTCAGAACATCCATAGACTACTGGCTCTCTGCCTTGTCCCTTCCAGGGACCAGACTTATCAGACCTAACCCAAAAGGCGTCCTACCTTCTCTCCAGCCTAGGACATCAGGCCTGACCTGGGGTCCCCCACTAGTCCCATCTACCTCCGCCTGCCTGAGCCAGACTTCTGGAACAACCTTCTTAAGAACAATGGCTCCCAGGCCCACAGTACCAGTGGGGCCAGCCCAACCTCTGTGTTCCCCACCTAAAGCATTTCAGCATTTCCCACGCGGCAGCCACCTCCTGCACCGTCCTCCACCGTGGACATGTCCATCTTGCCTGGCTAAAACATTTGCCCCTTCCTGGAGCCGTGGCTTGTTCTGAGCATGCTCATTCACCTCCTGCACCTGCTGATACCACCATAACAGCTCAGACCGCGCCTCCTGGGCCCAACTCCCGGGACTCCTCCCCAGGCCGTGGCCTACTGGATTCTCCTCCCTGTCCACACTCTCCTCAGGAGTCACCTCTGCCTGCATACCTCGTCTCCACTGTCTCCTTCCACAGAGGATGCGTTCTCACTAGTGGGCGAAATTCTCAGCTCTCCTTCCATCCCCAGTACCTAATGTGTCTCCACGTGATGGACGCCTAGGAGACAGGCGACCTCGTGCCCTCTGGCCATCGTCTGACCTATCTGCCCCATTTGAAGACTGGCTGTCCTCTGAGATGATGGATCTAAGCTAACTGTAGCTGCATGAGTTAGATGCTTATAAAATTAGGCCCTGATTTAGGCCATCTGCATAAACAAGCAATGAGAGCATTTGCTCAAACATATGTAGGAGTCAAACTTTTTAAATCATGTGGTTGACGGTGGCACCTACTGGCCATGTACAATATTGCATCCAGGATCTATTGTGTTTATAAAAATGGGGGCAGAAGACATTCTCCTGGGAGTCAAGGGGGTGGGGGACTGTCATTGGCCACTGTGGTGTGGAGGTGGGCACGCCATCAAGGAAGCTTCTTCTGTCTCCTTTAAGAGCTGAAGGCCATTCTGAGGGACACGGACTCCTGTGTGCACAACCCTCTCCAGGGGGTAGGCCGGCCAACAGGGCAACTTGCCGTTTCAGAAGCTTCCACTGTAGTTGGTTGGTCCACCATAGATCCCACCCTCAGAAGCCAGAAGTCCATGGTGGTCAGAAATTGCCTGAGCATGCACGAGGAACCATGCACCTTGTTTTAGGATTGGTCTCTGTTAAGCCTACGCACATGCAGCAGCGCCTAAGATGCAAGCACACAGGACCAGCATTTCAGATCTTTATTTTGAGTCATGCTGTGCTCCATTGGAATGTAACAATCAGTTCATCACAGTCCTTATCTACTGTAGATAGCAAATTTAATTGGTATGCATTCACTCACCATGAAGAATACATAAGACTCACATACATACTTAAATCCAATGAGGATTGGAAAGTAGTCTACGGTCTCCTTAAGACGCTTTCATGTAAACTGTTGAAACTGGCCGGCCTGATAATCCCTCCTCGGGGATGATGACCACGACACAACAGGAATTCCCTCCCGAAATCAGGTTAGAGCTTTCTGGGCCAAAGCACAGAGCTCAGAGTGCACGAGCAGAAGCTCTCAGCTTGCCATCTGGCGGCTCCCACCTGTCCCCTGGCAAATGCACTTGCTAGGACAGGGGTGGTGCTTGTTGGCTCTGAGGGCAGGTGTCCAGGTTAGCGGGGCCACTCCTCCACAGTCCCGTCACCTGCCAACCAGCAACCTCCGTCCTCTTTAAGTCCTTATCTGTAGAAGGAGAGCACTGTGGCATGTACCTGAGAGAGGTTCAGGTACTTACAGGTGGGTTTGTCACATGCTATATACTCAGGAAATGCAACGGTTTTGATTTTCAGCCTCGAGCGCACAGCCAGCCATTCCCATCCCATCTGTGAACCTCCTGCCTCAGAGCTTTGGCCCTGTCCCCTCCTCCTCGGGAAGTCCTCCTTACCTCTTTGTGTGGGCGAGGTTCCTCATTTTTTCTCGGGGTCACGTCGTCTCTTCTGTCCCTTCCTGGGTGCATTAGCAGGTGCTGACGCCCACCATGTCTGAGGACTGGCCTGCCATTAGTCACCACAGCTGCCTGAGTGTGTTCAGCTCCACGGGCTTTGAAGGCTGAAACCTCTCTGGGAACTAGAACCAGGGACACTCGTTACTGGCTAATGATTTCTCTCCCCTCAGCCAACTCCCGGCGCCTCTGTCCTGGAAAGCACACACTGGGCATTCCACACGTGTTTGTAGATGTGCACAGATGTAACAGAGCACAGGGAGCAGGTGTGTGGAGGGATGGAGGAAAGAGGTCATCACTCCTGCAATTGCCTCTGGGGAGTCTCCTTCGGAGCCTGCGTATTTGGCTGGAGGACATTCGCTCTTGCTGGCCTCCCGATGCAGTGAGTGGACCTGCCTCACCTTCTCCCCTCAGCCTCCTCCTGCTGGGAGCACAGAGAGAGGGTGGGGGTGGAGGGAGACTCTTGGCCGCCTGAGGAGTTCCTGCAGCTCTCTGTAGAACATGTGGGTGAGCCTGGACGCCCAGGCCAGGCGCAGGCATCTGCTTCCAAAGGCCCTATGAATACCCGCTGACCACTGCACTGAAGTGTGGAGGAGTCAGGGCCATCGCTGGGCAGATCTCTCAACCTGAGAGTAAGTTTAGTGTCACCGGGAGTCCTGGGGTCAGCCAGATCTTGGTTTCTCTCCTAAACTGTATGAACCTTTGGAAAAGTTGCTTAAACCCTTTGAAGCCTCTTCCTTTCCCAAACAGGAAATGAGTACCATGCAATTACTGAGCTTTGGCATGCGTCAAATAAAATGGTGTATGTAGGATGCGTGGCACACCATAGGCGCCCATGCTGACATTCACAGGCATTCAGTAGATGCAGCTGTTCTGCCCTCTGTTATTATGGTTTTGCTAATAAAATTAAGGGTGCCCACAATTATACGAGTGGCAGCCATCATTGAAACTCTAGGGACACAGTATGACTCATGAGAGCCTCCGAGTGGAGCCCCTGCCCATCACACCCACCACCTGCCCTGGACTTCTCAGTGCCCTCTCCTCAGGTGCGGGAGGTGAAGGACATCTCAGTTGCTCTAGGTTCCTGTCCACTGGCCGCCGGCTGCCTTCATGCAGACTCCACGGTTTCTCTGTTTGAAGGTGTGTGGGGAGTACCCTGGAGCAGCCCGTCCACCTCCTGACCTCACAGGGCTGGACAGGAAGGAAGGAGGAGGTCACCATGTACTCTCTGCTGCAGCTCCAGGGGAAAGGCTGCTGCCTGCCGGCCGTCTCCCACAGGCAGCAAATAGCTTCCGAGCAACATAAGAAGGAAGTTCACCGAGAGTCCATTAAACTCTACTCCAGAGGCTTCTTCTGCTGTTTATTTATCCCGAGCTTCTCCTCCCGTCTCATTTCTATTCCTCCTCTCTCTTTCTTATCCGTCATTCACCTCAGAGTAATCTGCCTGGACTGTGTGGTGAGTTGGGCTTTCATTTCTTAAGGAGGCAAGATTCCCCTAAAGCCAAGATGCCTGGGAACACAAGGTTTTCAAGAGTGCTTTCCTGGGTGACCACCTGGTAATGGGTGAGTCATGGCTCATTCTGGCCCTATCATTGATCTATCTATCATCTAACTGTCTGTCTATCCATCACTATCTGTCTATCATCCACCCACCCATCTAATTCGAAACTACCTAATTATGTTCCTCTTTACATGGGACCGTAAGCTCCTGATAGTCCTTTGTCAAAGCCAGTAACTTCTGGATCCCTGCATGTTGAACATCCAACACTTAAAATCCCTTGTTTGAAAAGAATAATCTTCTCACATGAGTTCAGTTTTTTAAAATTATTTTACAGCTAAATACTGTTCTTTAACATTCTTCTATTATCTATAATGTGCCCAGGATTTCCATACATGCTGGTAGTGAGGACATAGGAACAAGAAAGGGAGCCGCCATCTCACAGTTATGATTTGTTTTTTCAAGGTCTTATTTATTTATTTATTTATTCATTTATTTTGTGTGTGCGCACGCAGTGCTGGGGTGGAACCCAGGGCCACGTGTGTGCTAAGGGAGCACTCCAGCACTAAACTCATCCCCATCAAATGTGGGTTCATTTGGATGCCCCCGCCTAGGGCTAAATGAGGTTGCAAAGTAGAAGGAGATTTTCTCTCTCAAAATGCCATCATGGAAGCAAGACTCCTTATACACTGTCAGTTGTTCAGGACTGACACAGGCCTGCATGGAGCTGAGTTTGTGGTGTCCCTTGAACACCTGGGTACTGGGCAGTGCCTGCACACTGTGGGCCGTGGCCTTGGGATGTGACCAGTGCACACGGGGTCCAAGCAGCCCATCATGGGGACTTGGAAGACCCTGTAGGGTCTGTGAGGGAGCTGTGTGCAAGTTTCCTTTCTACAGGGAGAGGCCTCCTGGGGACAATGGTGGCTGCCTGAGGACTGATGAAGGATGGCCTCTGCTGCACCACCCTGAAGTCCTTCGTCCCCAGTGGAGCGACTCACTTTCTGCTGTCAGAGCTGTTCCTTGATGGGAGTCTGTGACAGCTGTGAAAACTGGTGTCTGCTGCAGACTCAGGACTTCCTTGGCAGTGAGATCGGTGCCTGCCATGGTTTTGTCCCTCTCTTGTTAGCTATGAGCACGTGTGCTGCCGTTGCAAACCTTTAGTGCATGCACGTTGGTTAAATGAAGAAAGAGGCCAATAGGCCAGTTTCGTAGGGTAGAGCTCATGAGAAGATATTGCAAAACAAACTCTTTCACTGAAAAAGAATATCAGGATGGTCTTAGTGTTTTGCAAAACTGGGTCTTGCCAAATTGAGAAGTCTTTGTTAAAAGATTGAAGGGAGGAGAAGTTTACTGGATTTTGGTTCACAATAGGCAAACTCAGTCATAGATAAAAGGACTCAGATATTTTAACCACCATTTAGCCATCAAATCTTATTGGAGAAAGGTGACCTATGACATCATCATTAGTTATTAATATCATAGTGTGATTCTAATGGTCGTTAGCATTTTGAGAAGCCCTCATCCATCAGGGCAATGCAAGAGGAGCAACTGTGAGTCCGATAGACCAGCCTGTGTCTTCTCTGGGTTGCCAGCTCTGAGCCTGGGCTGGTATCCTGGAGACAGACCAGCCATGTCCTCTTGGGGTCACCAGCTCTGAGCCTAGGCTGATATCCTAGAGACAGACCAGCCATGTCCTCTTGGGAGCTGGACTGGTGTCCAGGAGACAGACCAGCCATGTCCTCTTGGGGTTACCAGCTCTGAGCCTGGGCTGGTGTCCCGAAGACAGACCAGCCATGTCCTCTTGGGGTCTCCAGCTCTGAGCCTGGGCTGGTGTCCAGGAGACAGACCAGCCATGTCCTCTTGGGGTCGCCAGCTCTAGCCCTGGATGGTGGACACTCTGCAAGTGCCGGCTTTCAGGTATCAGTTAGTATCTGCCATCATTCTCGTCCACGTACTGAAAGGTGCTTTGGAGCCATGATCTCACTAAATCTTCACAACCCAGCCAGCCTGGCTGCACCCCATTTCCAGGTGAGGAAACTGAGGCATGTGTTTTCTGACTTCTCTGAGAACAGACCAGTGGTGGAGAGGGCTGAGCCAGGCCCCCTGACCTGAGGCATCTGCTCTCCTGCTGCCTGCCTTGCCAAGCCCATGACAGCTGACACTGGAGGTGGTGCAGGCTTTAACCCACGGGGCTGCAGGGGAGAGGTCTGCATGAGAGGCAGTAGGCAGGACCGTCTGCAGTGTGGGGTGTGCCCTGGCGGGTGGCCTACAAGTGCTTGGGAATCAGACTCCTAGACAACAGTGAACAAGAAGGAGCCTCACTTCCATTACTAATTTGGCTGAGAGACGATGAGGTGCCTGTGGTGCCCCTGGATGATGGTTTTCTTAGGTGCCTGAGCAGAACCATCATGTTCCAGGTTAATCTTAACATCGGGCTTATTTTGCCTTATATTCTTTCGCCTGTAAGAAAAATCAGCAAATACGTTTACATAACTTCCACTGAAGTTAACAAAATACCAAGGGCGTGGGGTCTGTTTTTTTCAGATAATAACATGGACTTGGCATGTAGACTATTAAGTGTTGTTAGTGCTGTTACACTGAAGTGAGCTCTGTACACATGACTGGCCATCAATTACCTTGTGGGTTCACTTGCACTGTTGGAAAATGGACTGCATAATTCTGTCCAACAAAGTTGAAAAATGTTTAGCCATAAAAAACAAACAAAACGACCAGTAAACTACTTTTGATTGTAACTGGCTGACATATCTAACATGCATTTTGCAATACAGGATTTATTATTATGTGCTTGTTAAAATTTTGTATTTTGATCCTTATATTTTTAAAACTCAAAAAAACCATAGGATTTGTCATTATTTATTGTGCTTTGAGCAGTTGTTTGAGGAAAGCAGAAAAAATATTAAATACCAAAGGGTAAGTCAATTAAGAAGTTGAATAGGTTGGAGCTGAGAATCGCACTAACATTTCTCAGGGGGTCTAATCCTAAGCTTAGGTTGTCAGTCTCGAATACAAAATCTTTGGGGGAAACAGCACACGCACAGGTATAAACACAATCTCTCTGGGTGTAGCGATAATGAAAACCAACTTATTCCTTGGCTGGTTTTGGGGGAGTCAGGGTACAAGCCATAAGCTGACAGTGCCTGAAGACTTAGCCATGCAATCTCTGAGACGTAAGCCCTAAGATGAAATGCAGGCTACACTCTCATTGATAAAGAAATCCTTCATATGTTTTCAGAAATGTTCCAAAGAATCATGCAGGAAATGTACCAGGGTATTTTGAAAACCAGTCAGCTTATCTTAAGTGCATTTAATTTTACTTGACTGAAGAGATTTCTTCAAAGGAAAGAGAATCTCTGAGGTGTTGTCTGCCCTTTTGGACAGCCAGGCAGTTGGGATACTGAGGCAGACTGCTCTTTGTCCTGTTGCCCAGGGTTAGGGTTAGGATATAATGGAACTGGAGCAATGAAATAAATATCCATTGTTAAATCAATGTAAGTTACAAAAACAAATGCAAAAAAAAAAAAAAAAAAAACAATGAATTTGGGTGGGTAACTTTTCAGTTTCTCAGTTCCATAGATTGCACAGGAGTGAAATCTTTGCTTTCTTGATCTTTTCTTTAATTGCTTAATTACACTGGTTGATTAATCCTAAAGACAAAGGCATTCCAAGAAGACAAATTTAGATTTTTTTTTTTCTATTTTTAGTGGACTAGAAACCAATAAATACAAAGCTATGTGTGGTTAGTGGGAGATCCTCCAGCACTCTGGGTTCCCGGGTCCCTGCCCTCCAGCACCCAGGGCCACAACCACGCCAGGCTGGTTCGACTGAGCTCTTCAGGCTGCTCAGGTACTTTCCCCAAGTCTGGTTCCCTCATCTGGAGACTGACAACAGGACTTTCAGGACCCAGCAACCTCGGCATTAACACGTGCCTCCACACAGCACAGCCAGAGTCCATATTTGTTAAGGACTGGGTCTTTCTCTGTTTCCCAAGGCACACGGTTTTGGACCAGAATTGGCTTTTGACCTTGGCTCCGGGACATGGTGGTATCAAAGACCCGACTGAGAGAAGGAGGGCCAGTGGGGGCTGGCGGCAGAAGCGGTTCCCTCTGCCTTGCCTCCCCTTTGCTCTGCCACCAGTGGTTAAGAGATGCCACACCTCTGTGAGGGGCTGAGCATGATGCCTTCCAGGTCCATCCGCCTTGCTGTCCATGTGGAATTTTCCTGCTTACGAAGGTCATGCTCTTGTGGGCAAGCACCCATGCTTTAACCCACTCACCCAAGATGACCCATGAGAGGCTTCTGCTTCTTGGGTGCTGAGAGCAATGCTGCAGTCAGCCCTGCGTGCTAGCAGCTCTCTGAGATCCTGGTTTCACGTCTTCTGGTGTACCCTGGGAACGAGGTTTCTTCATTACAGGGTCATTCTAGTGATCTCCACCGTGGACGCACCACTTTATATCCCTACCAACAAAGACACTCATCCTGCTAATCCTGACCGCTCAGCACTTGTTAAATTCTGGTTTTCATCATGGTGCTCCTAACACGAGTGAGGGGGTGTCTCACCAGGGTCTTGCTTTGTGTTCCCCTCATACTTAGTGGTATTCTGCACCTGTTCCTGTATGGTTGGCTGTTTGTGCATCCTCTTGGAGAAATGCCTTTGCAAGTCATTCACTCATAGTTCATTCAATTAATGGTTTTGCAATTAGGTTGTAGAAGTTCCTTTCCTATCTTGGATAGACCCTTAGTCAATGGCGTGACTTGAAAAGACTCTTCCCATTCTGTAGCAATCCTGTGCCTTCTGTTGACTGCTCTGCTCTGCTCTGCTCTGCAGAGCCACTGGTTTGACCTAGTCCCTCTTGTCTTTTTGCTTCTGTTTCCTGTGCTTTTTGATCCTACGTGGATAAAATAGGCAAAAAATAAAATAGAAAAAGCAGACACCTAGAAGCAGCGAGTGCACTGTGGTTTCCAGAGGCCGTGGAGGCCAACGGGAGAGGTGGGGCGGGGTGTGGACTGGCGATGCACAAGGCCCTTTGTTCATGATAGTTCTGCAGATGCGCCACTCGGGGCGTGCGGCCCTGCACACTGGAACGTGTCACAAGAGCAGAGCTGAGCTGTCCTTGCAACCAAGATCTAAGGGGGAGGATGAACGGTCAGGAGTCAGCCTTAGAAAGGTGTAAGGAGCCCCAGAGTCAGGAGTACTGTGTTGGCCCAGCACATCTTGCTTTCAAACCAAATTCTTCAGTTACTTCAACTTCCGTGTCCCATGAACATCTCACTTTACATTAGCATTCACATGGCAGTAAGGGCCATTATCCTGTGGTGACAGTCTACTACAATGACATTATTTCACCCGGAAATACTGACTGTTTCTTAACTATTGACTACACACCTGGTTGTTTCCAGCAACCAATGAGATATGAATTATTACTCTGGTGGGTGTTTGTCTCTGAGTGACAGGTTGCAGAAGCACTGTGCAGGGGAAGGCCTGGGTGTCCACTTCCATTTATTTGGATAAAAATATGTAAAAGACATTGTGAATATTGCAGTGAGACTCTCTTTATTTGTTGCACACACACACACAAACACACACACACACACAAACACACACACGCACTTCACAAGCTGCTTCTTTTGAAATGAAGAAGACTGCTGTGTTTGAGATTATTTCTGTGGTTTAATCATTAATAGAACCCTCTCTGCCTCCAAAATACTTAAATTAGAACGGCTGTGTTACCACTCTGCTTACAAACCTTCCCACACCTTCGATAAGTAGCGCACTCTTGTTAATTACGCGGCGATCGCTCTGCTGAGGACCAGGTGAGGTTGGACGGCACGGGCTTCATCACTCTTCACAATAAGTAAAACCTTGGCAAACCATCAGTCTTTCCAGTGTCCACCTCACAGCCAAGTAGCAGTGAGGACTGCTTCAAGCTGACCTGTGCCCCAGGAGAATGATCAGTTATTCATCTGCCCAGTTGCCCTATCACTGTCCTCTTCCCTGGCCCATCTAGATGCCAGCAGAGAATTGATTAATCTCCATGGTCTGTTCTAGTCCGATGTTTTGCTGCCATGACTGAAGGATCTGAGCAGACCAACCATAGAGGAGGAAAGGCTCATTTGAGGGCTCAGGGTTCCGGAGGTCTCAGTCCACAGAAGGCTGGCACGATTTCTCGGGGCTCAAGGTGAGGCTGAAGATCAAGGGAAAGTGTGTGGCAGAGGAAAATAGCTCAGGTCGTGGTGATCCAAAGCAGAGACTCCACTCTCCTGAATCAAAAATATACACCAATGCCACACCCAATGCCCACCTCCTCCAGCCACCCCTGCCCCTTCAGTTAATCCCATCAGGAATTAGCTCCCTGATTAGACTAAGGCTGTCACCCAATCCTTTCTCCCCTGAACTTTCTTGCATTGTCTCACACGTGAGCTTTTGGGAGACATCTCACATCCAAACCACAACAATGATCCAAAAATATGTATCTTCAGGCAGCAATTATATTTCTCCACTTTCTTACACATGTGTGAGCATTGTGGGTGTGTTTGTATGTGTCTGTTCCTGGGTGTATGATTGTGCTTCTCTGCCTTGATTTGAGCTACTGTCTGGAAGTGCACTTTCCTTTCTTCGCTTAGTGAGATTCTGTTTAGCTTTCAAAGTTCCCCTCTGATACTAATCCCTTGTCTCCTCTCAAGCACATTCCTCTTTCCTCTCTGCTGTCCCCTTTCTCACCCACCTCCCCAAGGGCCACCTGGCCACCCTGACTGCACTCACCCCTTGTAGCCATGCTCCATTGCATCAGTTCTCCTACAGAATGAGTTGCACACCATCATTATTACCGTCCTCCCGGGGCTCTTGCATACTGTAGGATGTAGCGCCCCGGCTTGCCACCCTTCCGTGAGGTCTGAGCCTTACTCTGTAAGGCTTTATGGGTCAGGTCATTCCTGATGACTTCATTTGCATGGTTCTAATCGATCCTCAATTTCCCTGAGCACCCCATTTTACCAGGAAGGAGGCAAATTAAGGTTAAGAACATTAAAGTAATTTTCTCCAAGGTGACACATCCATTTACTAAATACCAATTGGTCCCTCACCACTGCCCCCCACTTTTCCTTCACATATCAGAAATCTCTAGGATTAATGGTCCCCTAAAGCCACCAAGGGTTATGAAATATATCAAAAGCCATTTAGCAAAAACTTTATTTCAAAAAAATGTAAAAATTTGAGAGATTTGGATTTGTAGAATATGGAGTTAAACCTTACAGAGGAAGACATGACTGAATTCATGAGGCAGAACCAGAAGAGATCTCAGTGAAACTTCTTCACTCTTTTACGAGTTCTCACTTGTGCAGTAACAAAATTATGAATATAATATTTTAATGAATCATTGAAAACCAAGTCATCATAAAGACTAAGATTTGGAAGAAGAAATTAAAAGTCACCCTTGTTTAATTTCTACTTTTCAACATTAAGAGACATAGGCTTGAGCTTTATATAGATAAAGAATTGAGTCATTTGAGTTAAACCCAGGAAAAGCCTAGGGCTTAGCAGAGCCGACAGGAGCCAGAAGTTGTCAGAGTCGCTGCACAAACCACCCAGCAGCTTCGACTAGACATCAGCAAGCTGTGCTCCATCAAGACATCACTTCCATGAAGTGAGTGGACAGAGCAGCAAAAATGCATTTCACAGACACGGTGCTGGAAGGAGAAGTGGATACGGTGAAATAAAATTAATTACTGGATCCCCAAATGGTTGCCAACAGGACCATCAGAGACAAAGTCAGAACAAATTAATTATCAAAACGAAACATAGTCACAGAGGTACCCAGCGCCTTTCTCCAATTGACATAAATATAAAGGCAAAGAGACAATGAATATGATAAAGGAGAAAGTTATTTAAAGGACAAATTGCATATGGTTTCATAAAACTGAGGGATGTGCTCTGGAGAGACGAAGTCGACCAAGCAGAGGTGAGATCAAGGCTGCTTCAGTAATTATCAATTTGTCCTTGTGAACTCTGACCTGTAGGAGACAATATTGCATGCACTCCATTATATTTCCATGAAAACCATGGGGAAATTTTCTCAAATATCTTTATTTGATCATATTTGCGCATTGCCAATAATTCACTTGATCTTAACCTTTCTAATGCCTATTGCTTTTACAAATAGTTTGTTAAGTCAAAAGCAGGTTAATTGCCTGGTAATCCCCTGGCCCAGGTGAAAATCTCAATCCAGTCGTAATCCTCTTACACTGACTTTTACTCTTTTTTGAATCTTCCTAATTGCATATAGAATATTGTTTGAAAAACTGTTAAACTATCAGGGGAGGTTGAAGACACACAACACTGAGCACACTTCCCCCCTCACTAAGCATAGGTAAGGTTCTGATTACCTACAGAGGGTAAGACGTCAGTGGTATCCAGCTTGTAACGCAGCAAGAGCCATCATCCTTCGGTATCCAGCATGGTAAAAATAAGTCACCAACTCACACGAGACTTTCTCTTACTTTCCTCAAATGCATTGACTCACAGTCAAATCCAGAAGATTGCAACGTTTAATCTCAGAGAAAAGATGGAAGTATCTGAGTGCACGGTTAATTTTGCCCTGTCTGTCAAGACGGGGCACATTCAGGGTGGTGAAGGCACCCACAAGAAATGAAGGGTGAAGAGAAGGACAGGGTTAGGGCCAGTGACAGCGGTGGTGGCATTAGAAATCTTTTCACAGTACTTCTTGGTTACTCTTTTCAACTTGGCTTTCATAACATACCTGAGGTTGACTAGTGAATGTGCTGACCTGCATTCTCAGCTTCTCGTGGGCTGCAGAAGTTGCATGGGCTGTGGGGGGGACAAGAAGCAGACCCATGACTGACTTGCCGCTCCGAGTTCACATTGCATTTGGCAGCACACACCTGCTCAAGGGTTGTGGTGTCAACGTGCTGTCTCGGGAGCCACATCCTGGTTACAGCACGGAGTTTCTCTTTAGCTTGGGATTCAACCAGCACTGATAGAGCACTTTCTTCAACGTGGTCAGGTGTCGCCACTGGCTCTTTCAAACACAAATTCCCATTAGGTTGAGTAAATTTACCTACTTTTCTGAAAGCAAGGGCTTCATAAAACCCTGTAAGAATAGCACTGATTACTAGGGGATTTCAACAATGCTATGAGCTCTTTCCATGAATTGCTCTAAGAGGTTTCATAATACAGGTAGAATGTGCATGAAATATGAGAGAAGTTTATCATCTATAGCATATTATTTCACAGTGTGACTTTTTTTTAACTTAAATTGCTATGGAAATTCTCAATAAATGGTACCTAAATTTGCTTTTGGGGGAGATAAGCACCTTTGTGAAGCACATTTTATTTTTAAGATAAAGTTTGCATAATTAATCATTTCTTAAACTGGTCAGACTAAGTTGACACATCTTTCCAAGCTATTCATATGTCTCTCAATTCAGCAATATTTCCAAATGGAAACTGCATAATAGTCCTTGATATTGATAAAAATCTTTTTGCATTCTTGACACGACTGAGGTGTCACAGTGACCTGGTTTCAGATGAGAGGAGAGGACAGGCTACTCAGGGGAAGCTTGGTGTCTCACCCGATGCAGGTCAGACCTGAAGCGTCAGTTCCGCTGGTTTTCACCTTGGAGGAAGGACTCTCTCCACCGCAGGCTGCCCTCCTGCGTGAGTGGGGGACGTGTGGGATAGCAGCATCACACCCTCTGTGGCAGAACAATTTCACCGTTTTTTCCAACATTAGGAAAGTCAAGGTTAAGAGAAGAGAGCAACACAAAGATGTGCACGCCCAGGGTCCAGCACACCTGCACCTCATCCACACACAGACATGGGGAAGAACCTCCCTTCTCCAGGGACTGCCGTCCTCCCAGGCTAGTGCCCCGAGTCTCCGTCAGACAAGCGGGGCGAATGCTGGTGCAGCTGGGCACAGAGCTGGGTGTGATCCTCCTTCCCAGGCTGCCCAGCTTTCCTGGAGAAGCCACATCGATGGAAAGGATCAGAAAACACCTTCTGGAATTACCTGAATTTCCAGTGTAATTGAGTAATTTAGTGAAGTTTTGCCACAATCACTTATTGTCATGCATTCCTTGGGTTAGTATTTTAGGACATTCTCTTATTATCTCTCTGTCGTTCTGACATTGACCATTTTCTCATGGTTCTACGATGAGCTTTCACTTACTACCCAGGGGAAAGCCATTGGAAGAGTCGTTGTAATTTATGCTGGCTTATATTTAGATTTTAATTGCTGCATAAGCTTATTAAAATGGGCCTACACAAACAACGTGAGTGCATAGTGGTCATGTATCTTTCATAAAGCTTCTGCGTATGCAGGCTTACCTGTTGGTGATATTCAGTACTTGGTATCTTTGCTTTGTGCACCCAGACCATTGCTTCCGTCCAACAGCAAAGAGCAGTTGAGCCCCCTTAGCCACAGTTTTGCTTTCCATAATTTCAGTTACCCACAGCCAACCAAGATCCAAAAATATATGTGGTGAATTCCAGAAACTAAACTGTTCACATGTGTTAAGCTGCATCTCTTTCTGATCAGCATCATAGAATCTGCTGCTGGCCTACTCTGCCCCACCCAGGACATGAATCGTTTATTTATTTATCTCTATCTCTATCTATCTATTTATTTTTATTAGTCTATCCACACGGTATATGCTACCCACCTGGTAGTCATTCAGTAGCCATCTCAGTTATCAGACCAAGGGTCATGGCATTTCAATGTTCAAGTAGCCTTTACTTTATTTAATAAAGTCCCCGAAGTGTAAGAGCGGTGAGGCTGGTGATTTTGTGACAGTATATTCTTAAAATTATTTTACATTACTAGTTGTGGTTGTTGACCTCTTTCTGTGCCTGGCTTACACATTAGCCTTGATCATAAGTAGGTCTGCACAGGAAAATATAGCCTGCATGTGGCCTGACACTGTCCAGGGTTTCAGGCGTCCCCTGGGACCTAGGGACATTGCCACAGGTAAGGAAGTCCACTGCACATCACCCTGACCAGGCCATAAGAAGGTGTTCGCTGCAGCTGGGGAGGAGCTCCACATTTGCAGAGAGGTGGTAGGAGGACGCCCATTGCGGTCCCAGTTCAGATTCTCAGAGGGCTCCTTGGGCCAGAAGCACAAAGCAGGGGGCGTAAGTGTTTTTCTTTCAACAGGAAGCTCCATAATTGGAAACCTAGGTGCTGGTGAACAGAGCAGCTTTACAGGACTGCCAATTACAATGAAACCAATTAGTTGCTTGGCTAACAAATATTTCAGTGTTTTCAATTGAATGTGTGTGTGTGTCTGTGTGTGTGTGTGTGTGTGTGTGTGTGAGTGAGTGAGTGTGTTTTCCCTGAAAGAGCTCTATACAAACATTTCCAGAAAATGCATTCATTGCTAGTACAAAGAGGTCCATGGAGAGAGGAGACAGGAAGATATTTGATTGAATACGTGATATCCCAATCTTAAGAGGAGAAAAATCGGAAGATGTTTACCAGGATGCATAGTTTTATTCAACAGACATTGAATGCTGAGAGGAAAATAAAGTCAGAATAAATAAAGGATAATACATACCATATTATTTTGGCACACGTTGGGTGTACATGTAACAGTACTATTTTTTTTTTTTTTTTAGAAAAGAGTTGGGAAATTTCATGTGTCCTATAAACATTGCAGAATAATTACATACAATGAAACAAATTGGAGAGGTCAAATTATTTCTACATTAAATAAATGATATGAGTTCTTCCTGTGGGCGTGACATATGTCGTCTGATGCAATGTTTAGAGCACAAGAACAAGTTTTCGATGACATGGTTTAAGTTACCGTAATTGTGAAATGCTGAATAATATATATAGTATAATGAGTTATTATTTTTGTTAAAATGGTGTATATAATACTGTATGTGTCTAGTATTCATCAACTACTATAGTACTGCATACATCTTGGGCAATAAAAAAAAAAAGCAAGTGTGTTTCGGTCAATGATGCAACAGAAGGAATCCATATGCTGTGCATGCTTTTAGCTCTAGGAACCCCATAGGTGCAGGCTGCCTCAGCACGTGCTTCTCTAAGGGGTTTGTCTCCTAGGCCTTTATGCTTCATCAGCCATGGAAAGCAACAGTATCATCTTCCTCTGATTTTCAAATGAGGAAACCAAGGCATAGTCTTAACATAAATCAAAGCTTGGGAATCAGACACATAGTTCTAAATCTCACCCTCACCAGGTAGCAAACCGAACTTTCTTTAGTAAACAGTGAGACTCCTTTGATTTTATCTGTGAAATGTGAAACTACATATATCCTGGGGCGGAGCACAAATAAAATGAAACTACTCTGTCCTACAGACTGCCAGCGAGCAGCAGGCATTTTGTCCTTAGGGCCAGGGTGGCGGACGGTGCCCCCCCCCAGGGATTACCCCTCTACCCAGGCTTCCTCATTCCTCAGGCCTGGGTCCTGCCTCTGCGGACGTCACTTCCTTCTCATGAGGTTGTTATTGATAGATGTTTGAAAATATTCAATCAGGAGGACTCGTGGTATTTGAGAATCTACAGATGACATTAGTCACAAAGCTTATTCCATTGGTGATTGGCCCCAAGACTTACAGTGCTGTGTCCTGTGCTTGGTTTGGTGTGATTCCTGGGTTGATTACAACACATTTCTGTTCGCACTGAGAAAAATGATGGTCACAACAAAGCTCACCCGATATCCTTATAAGTAATATATGACACCTGAGTGAAATTTAGCATTTTAACACTACTATAATACTGGAGTTGACAGGGTGGAACGTAGTGTTTGAGCAGATGTTATTTGTGGCTGATTGTTCTAATTTCCTATGCCAACACTATATCAAATCATTAACTATTTTCAATTTTCCCCGAGTGATCCCATAGTCACAGGCTTCCTGCATTACCATATTACTCCCGATGATTTATTTCTAATCACAAGGAGAGTACATAGTCAGCGTGATAGCTGGATTGCATTAATTTGACTACAAACAAAGTGACACAGTTTAAAATATTGATTGCAATAGGGTTCTCTCTTCATCAATACGCCCTGTAAGGCAGTTGATTTAAGCGTGTGATTAAATTGTTGGGTTTGATTCACAAATTGTATTTTGATTATATGAGAAAATGGAAAAAGTGAGAAATCACCATGTTAGGTTGAAAAGGAAACCACTCCCCTAGGACAAAGCCATGATGCTGGGCCTGTCCCGTGGGACTGGGCAGGGGGCTGGGTGAGTGGGCCCAGGGCCAGCCTTCTCCCGGGGTGCCTTTCAGTCTTGCCTCCTTGACGTCACACTCCCTGCCGTGACACTGGACAGGAAGTGAGCTCCCAGCAGGCATTGCTTTTTCATTTGTTTAGAGATTTTTCCTTTAAAACATAAATATGAACATTAAGAAAGGACAACTTTTCAATACACAGTTGGTTTGGGCAGCCCTGGCACATGTGAGTGGCAAACCCTTCCTACTTCATCACTAAGCACAACTCTAGATGAAAATTGCCTTCCTCTATGTGTCTAACTGGATATGACGTAGCCCTAAGGATATTTACGTTTATACGCAAATACCTGCTGCAGGTACACACGAGCAATACAAATGTTTGCAAGGAGTAACTGTGAACTGCGAACCCTGACACGGGTCTCCTCGCGGGAGTCCCGGCGCTTTCTCATTGGTCTCTGCCTTTTCCTTTCCTCTGAGATGGTGGCCGTCCTCTCCGGGAAGCACTTTTGCTAGCAATAAATAGGCGTGATGATGTCAGAAGCCCCAGAGGAGCGGGGCTGTTTCTAAGACTCCAACTACCACCCATGGTCAAGTCCCCCATTCCTGACTGCAAGGCATGGCCATCTTCAGCCCTAGCCACGTCCTGCAGCAGCCTCCTGTTGACCTCTGCAGTCCATAATCCTTCCCCTGCAGGAGTCATGTCCTCTTCCTGATGGACACTCCCGGTTGGAGCCTGAGGTTGAGGACACATGCTTGCCACTATCTACCCAGTGACTTAACTGTGCGTGACACACAGAAGGCCCAGATGGACACTTGTGCTGAGTGAGAAAGAGAATGGAACCACAGAGTGACCACCCAGCACAAAAGCAGCCCCTGCCTCAGCCGACAGAAGCTCTGCCCGCTGGACCTGAGTGGGCTCCGTGTCTGCTCAGCTCAGCCCCCTGCACCCGGCCCCCACCTGTGCCATCTGGGCACCTGCTGGGCAGTGTCTGCATGCTCTTTCCTCTCTATCGTCTTGGGTCTGAATGCTCCTTTGAGCAACTGGCCCACCTTCCATGTCCCTCTCTTGATCCCCTCGCGAGGTTGGGTTCAGGGGTTAGCTCCCCGACGGCCCAGGGGTTCAGGACTGCTCAACATCCAGCAATCTCACTTCTCCCCAGGACAGGGCAGGCTCCTCTGGGAGCCGCCATAGAGGCATTGACTAATTTAAAACGTTAAATGGACAGATACCTGCAGTATGTGTCATAACAGTGTAAACTCCTTGCCGTCAAGATGGAAGCCTGGGGCAGCTCTCTTCCCTGTGCCCACTTTCGGCCTTGGAGAAAGGGAGGCATGGGACATGTCTGTCTATGACACCAAAGGACCAGATGGGAGTCCCTTGAAGTCTGGCCAAATCAGTGTTTGGAGACATCTCTTCTCTCACATCCCAGCTTCAGGAAACTATGTATGCCATCCCATAATATCCATTGATTCATTTTCTGTTCCCCAAACCCTCAAAAATAGACCAGAGCCAACAGCCATTCCTGGGTATCCCTGGGGGAGGGGTGCCGGAACCCACCTGGAGAGCAGGACCCCTGGGGCTGGGTCCTCACTCACAGTGGCCTCGTGTGTACAGACAACCTCCACGTACCCTCCTGTGGGAGTTCCAGACTACACAGGGCATCTACTATACTGCAGAAGCTGTGTTAAATGCTGCCGTACTACATTATTTCATGGATATAAACAAGGAAAATTGTGTTCAGTAGACCCATTTTTTTTTCAAATAATTTTGATCTGTGGTTGACCAGCTGACGTCCGCCACAGACGCAGAACTCAGGATCTGGAGAACCCAGTGGGGTTGTGTGCCAGCCAAGCCCTGACGCAGAAGGAAATTTAAACTATGTTTATACAATTAAAACATTTTAAAAATGGAAAATGATTTATGTGAGGATCCATACTCCTCCTGCAATAAACAGATATAATATCAAATTATTGGTTTCTTTGACAAAATATATAGTTGTGTAAGTAATTTATTTTTATTTTTATTTTTTTAATTGTAGTAGGACACAGTACCTTTATTTATTTGTTTTTATGTGGTACTGAGGATCAAACCTAGCATCTTGCACTACTATGTGAGCATGCTACTGCTGAGCCACAACCCTAGCCCCTATATACCTAATTTTATCCAATAAATATGAGCTAAGTATTATCCAACTAACGATTAAGAGTTCCCAACACTCTAATTTTAGTTGCTCTCATTTTAATAAGCTGACCTTAATAAAAACAGCTTTTGGGAGTTCAGAACAATTTCCCTGAGAATCTCTATGCGGGAACAAAATCCCAAGAAAACCTGGCACAGGACACTTCTGCATGAGCTGTGGGTGTCCGCTGTGGTCACCTGTGTCTACCAAATCTCCTGGTGACACCCAGCACACAGTAGGCACTTGACAAATGAGGTTAGAATAATGCTTCATTATTGTCTATGTAACCTTCAATAAAAATTACTATTTTAAAAAATATAATTAATCTAATATTCCTGCAATTTACACAAAACACATTTTATATTCCAGGAAATAGACTGAAATCACAATGTAGGTGCTTACAAGTTTTGTTAGAAATCATTCTCTGAATGTCATTTAAGTTGAAACTATTCTATATTACTTTCTTTTCTTATTTATTTATTTATTTACTTACTTACTTATTTTGCAATACCAAGGATTGAACCCAGGGCTTTGCATATGCTAGAAAAGCATTCTGTTACTGAGATATACCCCCAGACCTTTTTAAATTTTGAGACAGGGTCTTTCTAAGTTGCCAAAGCTGGCCTTAACCTTGGGATCCTCCTGCCTCAGCCTCCTGATAGCTGGGATTACAGGCATGGGCCATCACCCCCAGTCAAAACTATACATGATTTTCTCACTGAAATGTGATGGTGAAGTTTATAAATGTGTTCATCAGCTGTACAGCCATCACTGTTGAATTGATTATTAATATTTGCACATTCTTGAATTATTTCCTCAATGATACAGAACTCCCGACACTGAGGAAATTTCAACAGGAAGAGTGGATCTTGCGAAGGCTCCCCTAGGCTTGCACTACCTGTGTGGATGATGTGGAGGTGAGGAACCCAGTGGCAGGGGACAGAGTTCACATTCTAGAATGGTTTTCCTGGGTTTGGGGATGTTTGGCAGCATCCTCAGAGGCCTCAGAGTCACGAGTGTTCCCAAGAGGCTGCATGGCAGTGGCTTGTCCTAGCCACACTCTGTCCCGTGTGGCTGAGGTTTCTGGGTCGCCACAGGGCATCACCCCCTTTGCAGTGGGATGCTCAAGTTCTTAGGGCTCTGGAGACCCTTTAGAAAAGAGCAGGGAGGGTCTCCAGAGGTGAAGGTTGAGGAGGGAGCTCCTCCCGGGCTCCTGGGGAGAGCTGGTTCATTCACTGCTATTTGCTCATTATCATTAGGATAAAAGCAAACCAGAAAGCTTCTGGTATTTATTTTTAGATCCTCTCTGTTGTATGTAGGAGGAATCCAGGAAACGAGTCCTATTTGAAGGCTGAGTTCCACAACATTAAACTTTTGTTTTAAGATGGAGTAGGTGGCAGTGTTATGTTCTTCCATTTTTGTGTTTTTTTTTCCCCCAGAATCTTTGCCAATTTTATTCCTCTTTATAGTGAAGGCTGCGGACAGGAGTGATTCACTGGCATTTCATATTTTATTTTTCTAAGCATATTTTCTTCTTGCATATATATTTGCAAGACCAAAAACATGCAGTATTACTTTCAGCCCATAAATTGATCAATGAAACCTTTGTTTGTTAGAAAGAACTTAACATATCTTTAGAAATAGTTTTTCTCAACTGTGTAAATCATGCATAAATATCTACATCTGCTAAAGGGATCTTAAATATGGGTTTATATTTTGTTGCTTCTTGTGGAACCCAACATTGATGGGAATTTTGACAAATAGGAAAAGACTTTTTTGGGTTGGTGTGTGGAATGGTTCATTCTTACAATTTTGACAAGAAGTGGGGGATTGAAGACCTCTCCACACTGACTATAAGCACTGTCACTTGGCTCTTGAGGGTGTGGTAAAGTCTACTGACCACCTGTCAATGACAGTGATCCCCTCCTGAAAGATGGGGTGGCAGACATGTCTCCCCTGTAATGGCAACTCATACAAACGCACAGGAACACAAACACAAGGTCTTTATATTCCGGGGACTTAGGGAAGAAAGGCTCTCCTTGGAGCAGCGTTTAACCCTTCACACCCTGTTCTTTGGTAGACTGCTGTATGCCCAGTAGATGGGGAATATTTCCTGTCACGATCTAGGCTGCTGCTCCCCTAGATCAGAGTTAGAGTGAAGTGACAGGAAGCAGAAATGTCCCCTGACCTCAGCAGTTCATCTGTGAAGTGCAGGTCTGACTGAGGTGAGCGTCTGGCTGTAGGAGAGCGGCAGAGGGACAGCTGTGTTTATCTCGCTCCTGCACGCAGGCCACCAGTGACTTCGGCGAAGGAGATAACCGGCTGTGTCCTCTTGCTGAGGACCCCTGTCTGGCTGGGTGGGGACTTCTGAGGGCACCGTTGTGTAAAAGGCAGGCAGGTGAAACCTTGATGTGCTTTAGCCTCCTGCTATAAAAGAGAGCTTCCATTTTCTCTGTATATTTATTAATAAAAAGCATCATGTATCTGTATGGCTTATTCTAAACTCACTATCGGAAAATTCTACCAGGAGAAACAGTCAATTCATTAAGGAATATTTCTCTGAATTGAAACAGCTGTGGCACTGAATTTCACTGTTTCTTAAAAACCACATCTTTTTTTAATTTCTCTGCAAAACTTGGTATTTTAAACCATATTCTTAAAATAATCTGGGTCTTGGAAAGAGACTAAAAGATTTCAAGGAAGGAAAGAAATGAATGAATCTGAATCTTCCTTTTGTTTGTGTAACTCAACGAACCTCTAGAAGTACTTTCTACTTCAAAACACAGGTCTGATGACCAGAGCTCCCTCGATATTTTGAAGTAAATCACAGCAACCGTGTTTGATATCTTAATTCATCCTAAAGCATAAAAGTCGCATTTATTTCCTCTCTTCTAAGAGCGTGACTCCTGTGGGTCTAAGTTATTGTCAGCACTCCCCAGGTTTAGTAAGTCTGCCTCTTTTGAAACAGTATTCAAAAATGGTCACACATCAATAAATTCATGTAATTCAACACAACATGTAATTTCCAAAAAATAGCCCTGATAATTAAAACTACAATGGACTGATGTTCAGGGGGGTTTGAAAGAAGGAACTTCTTGGATTAGGTCAATATTCTCAATTAATATTCGCTCCTACATTTCTTATTTAAGCAGATTAATTTGAAATTCAATGAAGCACAGACGGCCCCAGTGCTTAGTTAGCCTTATTCTTCACAACCACCTGTCATGAGAAGAGGCTGAGGGGGCCATGATTCTCGAAGCCACCATGTCATCTCTTCCTCACTCTACCTTCTTCAACGCAGCCCCTTTCTCTGGAAGGTAGTGTCACCGGCTGAGGGGATCTGATCTATCCCCTAGTCATGGTGGACATCCATGAGGAAGATGGTACAGACAAGCAAATCCTGGGAACAAAAGCCCCCCCCACCCAGGCTCTTGCCCTCACCCCACCCAGTCCTACCCCTCACGTGGCAGCAGAGGTAGCAGTTGATTTCTTCATGTCATGTCTCTGGACTAATTTACAAAGCTCTCCTCTCCATTTTTTACTCCATCTATTATTATGTAGCTGATATGCAAGGAGCTTTGTCAGGCTGTTTCAATTTCTTCAGAGTAAATACATTGTTACATACGAGTTATGAAAACTTCCAGTTGACTGATTCTCATTAACTCACTGGAACAGGATAAAGATTCTATTAAATTACCTATGCAAGACAAAATTATATTATCTGCATATTTTCCTCAAATCCCAATTAGAAAGGAAGAATCATCTCTGTGAATTCTACCAAGTGTTAAAACAGCTTTAAATCACATCAAACATATGCCAGGAGTTTCCATGAAGAGAAGCTGTGACATGTCTCCTGTTTAGTTCCCCTGTGTCTCTCGAAGGTGTCATCAAATTACTAATGGCTATGAAATAAATTACCAAAGGAGAAAACAGAAATGGCAAATTGTTCATTCACAAAAGAAAAATAAATTCAGCAAAATTTTAATTTGATTATGAGAAAAACAATTTGAATTTTATAAGCTACATTGTAAATCTGAAAAAATAACTTCCACTTAACTAAATGAAGGTGATTTGATATTATCAGTTATTTGAAGTTTATATTAAGATAATTCAAAATTGTACAAAGTGATAAGGCTCAAACATTTAGTTCATGTTTTTGTGTATGTAAAGGCTATTGTAATCATGACTAGATTAGATAATTATAACTTTTTTCACATAACATTGGTGCTGGGTGTGTTAACCTCCATTCTAAGCACTTTATACATATTAATTAACTTGAGGCTCCCAACAACATTATAAGAGAAATACTATTCTTATCCCCACTTAGAGAAGAGGAATTATAAAGAGGGGAGGTAACTGGTTTAGGTTTACAGAGTTAGTAAAACATTGAGACTTGAAGTCCACAGCAATTTGTTTTACTCCCAATTAACTAGAAAGGAGAAATTCACACCAGACTTGAAAAGTTGGCTACAAGAAAAAAGAAATAAAATATTGCATGAATAACTTATACATTGGCGGTATGTTGAAGTAACAAGTATTTTTGATACATTAGGTTAAATGTTACGAAGTTCAATTTTTTTTTCTTTTACAATTTTTAAATTACGCAATTAATTAAAATTACATATGTGAATTGCATATTATTTCCATTCAGAGCATAGATTTACATTTTAGTCTGGCTCTAGAGATTGGACCCTTAATGCCTCCTATTCAAGAAAGAAATGAAGTTTGAGATTTACATTTATGACTAGTGGCATTGTCCTAAAAGTCTCTCATTAATTTATAAATAAAGTGTTCTTGGGTTTCAGGTAATGTTTGGAGATAAGAATGGTAATTCTTATTGCTCAAAATAGGGATCTGATAGGATATTGGAGGCAACTGATTCACCCCATAACAATACCTAAGAAACTCTCTATAGGAATGCATAGTATTGTTAATAAGCATAACATTTTAATTAATTTTCTTATCGTATTTCAAAGGTATTTTTCCTAATTTATAAATCTGTATTTTTACTGCCAAAGAATAGTCTTTGAATTCAGATCATAATGAGATATGCATTTGTCACCAAAGTTCCCATTAGTTGACCCCGAATTCACAGGCTAACTACTTTACTGGTAATGTAGTTCATGTGTTTCACTGTCAGTTGGATTTGGCAGCCAGTGGTCATGAGTCCATAGCCATCTGCTTTGGACTCAACAAGAGGGGCGGCAGAGCATCCTCCGTGACATGGGCAAGGTTCTGCTGCTCCCTCATATTCCACCCCTGACCCAGAGTAACCCAGCTCTGTCGTCTGGAAACACAGGTGAGGTACACTGGCCTCACCCTTACTTAGAGCTCTGGTAAGAGAGCTTTGATCATGAGGGTACTGCCACTTTATGTCTGACTCCTAGCCTGGAGGAAAGGAAAGACCGTCCTGAGATTCTAAGTGAACTTCCCCCCAGTGTTTTCTCCCATCAGACCGTCTGTCTGAGGTCACATCTGGGAGAGGAGGTCTTAAAATCCAGGGGCTTTAGTGGGTCAAACGATGTGCTCAGAGAGTGCTGGGCTGCTGGCTGTGTCTCCTGGGACTGCACCACATCTGTATGACAGGACCCAGGAACAGGGCTCTGACCCCTCCTCCAGCACAGGGAGGAGTGGACGTGCTTTGTTCCCCAGGCAGTTCCTCGGGCTAAAGGAAAGTGCTCTAGGGAAGTCCCAGGAGCTTCCTGTCCCAGGCCACTGGTTTCCTCCTCCCTCGGAGCACTCAGAACAGCACAGGTCCTGTAAGGTGTTCTACGAAGGCTTGCCTCAGGGACAGGGGGTGGAAAGATGTATCTAGACACCTTCCTTTCCATAGTACAGGTAAACGGCTCCATCTGCACAACGGTGGTCAGATTGTGGGGTGCTTGTGCCCCACAGAGCAGCCCAAGACCACTGCTGCCCGAGTGGTGCCCGCGGTCAGTGATCTCTGCACCCCCAGGACTCCAGGCTGAGCGACTCCAGCAGGTGGCTCTCGGGTGGTACTGTCCCATGGTATGTAAATGCCAGGGCCCAGCAGCAGGAGTGTCCAGCAGGCACTGCTACTAAGCCAGAGGCACCGTCCAGCGGTGAGAATAAGGGAGTGCCCGGTGGGCTCGAATTTCACTGCTCGGGAAAGGCTTCCTGGTGAATTCCTGCAGACTGTGGGCTTCATTAAACTTAAAAGGGCATTAGAAAGAGAACTGGGAAGAGCTTTTAAAATATGCACATTTTCTTGATATTAATGTCAGTAATGAAATAGTTTACTAGTAATATGGTAGCAGGATTTTATTGAACTATTTCCTTTATTTCAAAAATAGAACTAACAAACTTAAATACAGGTATGATTTGATTATTAAATTAATAAAGCTATGGAAGATATTTTTCTATTTAACAGAAGATATCTATATGTGCATTTACACTTGTATGTATACATAGGTATAGGCATGTAATGTATGTGCATACACAAGTTCATATTGTCCATGGATAACCAATGTCACATTCAACTATCGCCACCAAATTGTTGAGTAACCAACCACTCTGAAACTTGACGGGACCTCTATTCATCTCAGGCATGTGGCTTGTCTGGCCTTTGGTGGGTTCCAGCTGGGCTAAGCTCAGCGTGGTCCCAGGGGTAGCTCTCAGCTCCCTCTGCACTGGGTCTTTTATTTTTTGTGAGATGAGCAGCCACCTGGTGACGTGGGAGGCTCAAGAGACCAAAGCCTCTGAAAACACAGGTTGGAATTGGCACGCTGTCACTCACACCCTGGGTCTTAGCCAAGGCCAGTCACACAGCTTGCCCAGACGCATGTGGCTAGAGATTCTGGGAGCACAGTTGGTTGGTTGTGGAAGAAGCTGTGAGAGGCAAGGTACAGGGAGTGATGGAATGTGGAAGGACGATGTCACCCCCCACTGTCAAACACTCAAGTTTCTTAAATACTCTTCTATATTCAGGTACTAGGAAGCAAGTGTCTTTTGTGATTAAAGAAAAAAAAAGAATGGAAAATGTTTAATTCTTTCCATATTTTAAGATAAGTCTATTTAGGCAAGATGATATTTGAAGCTGTTTCTGTTACATGAGTCTCACTATAAATGAAAACATTACATAGAATTGGAAAATAAACAGCCCAGGAACTTCCCAGCACTCCACTTGCCCATCCTGTGCCTGTGATGGGCGTGGCAGTCTCTCGGCAGCCATTTTAATGTTTTTTAATGATATTTTCCTTTCTTGCTCATTTTCCTGAAATCCATAGACCAAGCATTCAAGATAATTACATATGACTAGATTATGGTGGGTTTTCCAAATGGAATTCATTGGTTAATGAATGGTTCTAACAAAACGTATTCTGCATCTACCATGAAGGGGATGTGACAAATGTAAAAAGACATCTTTTCTTTGTTTGTCTTGAGAGTGATTTTAATTACTACTTTAGGATGAGAAGAGAAAATTAATTTCCTTTTTTAAAAGTTCATTGTATTTATTTTCACATTTTCCCTCTCTGTTAATACGGCAGTAACGTGTCGCTCAGCAGGTGCTCTAGATGAGAGTAGTAATTCAGTTTAAGCACAATTATTGCCATCTGAGAGTGGGGAGGAAGGTCCCTACTGATGCCCACTCCGTGAGAGGGACTTCTGATGTCAGAGGACTCTGTCTGAGGCTGGGGGATCACTAACAGACCAAGTCACACTGTTGCAGAGTGGAAGGACAGGGCTTCCCATCTGGGGGGACTCTGACCACTGCCTCAGGGTCCAGCCCTGGGAATCGGGTGTGTTTGCCACTCCTCCAGGAGTTGGTGTTGTTCTGTGTGGAGTGGCCATCTCATATAAAATTCAGACACCACTTTCTAGAAATTTCTACAAAGCCAGGTAACCAAATGTCTTTGTTGTGCTCCTTTCAAAACTAGACAGAAGGGATCCATGGAAGATTCTCGAAGTCCAAGTTTCTATCCTCTCCCTCTCTATTTCCCCAGGAGGGCGTGGGCAATCCTTTTGTTGATTACTAAGTATGAAAAAGAATAGTGCTTGGCAGTTAGACATCTGTTGAAGGCTCAGACTTACATACTGGGGGTGCTCAGCTCCCTCACGTCCTAACCTGTGGCCAAACTCACGTTTCCTGACATGGTGTGCCATGATCCAGAGCGACCCTGGGTTCTTGGTTTCCCGTGTCGCAGGCCTCCTTCCCTCTGGAAGATGTCCTCTTTGAATCCTCCCCAATTGCATGGAATGGGACAGAGTGTGAAACCTGATCAAGTCATAACAGGATTCCATATTAGGTCAGGGTTTGTTTGACTTTAAAATAACGTGTGCTGAGGAAGATGCATGAGATGTAATGAGAGCGGACTTCCCTCTGCTTCGGCTCAGTGTCTTTACGCCCATCTGAAACCTTAGGCAAGTGGGTGAGAAAGGTTGAAAGGTGTGATCAGGTGAGTGTGGCAGAGAGATGGCCCAGAGGACCAGATGGCCCAGCCAGACTTCCAAACATTGGCCTCCCAGCTACACAGGAAGGACTTGGTCATCCAGAGGATGAGACACCACAGATCTGCAGAGCCAGTATGAATATATGACTACAAACTGGAACATTCCTTTGATATCCAAAGGACATGAAGCTGTTATGCAAGTGAATAAACAGTCCACTGGATATATACACGGAGTGCAGCACCCACGTTCTTGGAATATGATTTTAGGGCAAGAGTGATCTCAAATATTCCCACAGAAATAACAGACATCTAGAAGAACAGGCCCCAAGGGCACAGCTAGTGAAGCCTGAAGTTGCATGCTACGTGGTGATATCAGTGTGACAGACAGGTACTTTAACCAATCTCCAAATTTTAGTTACTCTACTACAAGTTTGTTTTCAACTTAATCCTACCTTCCTTGGATGCAAAAGTATTTCATGTGTGCTTACCAGGAAGCAGAAAATAATTTCATGTTAGTATCTCTTTTTATTATTGACAGTGCTATTTTTAACTGGTTTATGTTTTAGACAAGTACATGTAGGGAAAGATTGCTTACACTGCGTGTCTGATAATGAACTGTTCTCTGTATTTGTCAAAAGGTATCAGGTGTTATATATCACTGAGTTATATTTCTTAAAAACATATTGTATCGTGTAAATACAATAATTCGGAGACACTTTCTGAATGTTTACATATATTTCATGAAGCAGTCATATCAGTATAATGTATAGCACATATATTTTTGTGTTTCTGATTTTTATTCTTTATTAGTTCATTTTAGTTTTACATAATGATAGGATTCATCTTGACATAGTTATAAATGCATGGAATACAAATTGTTCTAATTCAGTCCCCAGGACTTCCCCCTCCTCTCCCCTCCTCCTCCTCCCTCTCCCCTTCCCTCTGCTCTACTGATATTTCTGCTTTTTCTTTCAGGTGTTTTTAACTTAGTCTGTGTGGATATGCACAGTGGGAGGCTCACTGTGGCGTAGTTTCATGTGTACGTAGGGGAGCGAGCTCAGCCTCATTCTGCTCTTCTTCCCCTCTCCCTTCTCCCCTGCCTCCCCCCAAGCCCCTTCCTTTACTGATGTTTCTTCTATTTTGATGGAATCCCTGCACCTGTTTTTTTTCCTCATTTTTTTTTTCTTTTTAACCTTCTTCTCTTTTTTTCCTTCCTTATTTTGGACTAGCTTCCACATATCAGAGAAAGCATTCCACCTTTGACTTTAGGGACTATCTTATATCACTTAGCAGGATAGTCTCCAGCTCCATCTGTTAACTGGCAAATGCCAAAGAGCCGTTCTTCTTTGTGGCTGAGTAGAACTCCATTGTGTACACCTAGCACATTTCCTTCATCCATTCATCTACTCATGGGCTCCTGGGTTGGCTCCGTAGCTTGGCTCTTGTGAACTGTGCTGCTAAAATATTGATGTGGCTACATCACAGTAGAATGCTGATTTTAGATCTTTTAGATAAAAAACAAGGAGTGGTATAAGTTGTTTCCATTCCTAGTTGTTTGAGGACTCTCCATATTGCTTTGCGGTCCTACCAATAACATATGAGTGTACCCTTTTGCCCACGTCCTCACCAACACATTATTGATAACTGCCCTTCTGACTGTGGTGAGATGAGTAACAATATTTTATAATTATATCTTTCTTAATCTCCTTTCTTTCTCTGCCTTCTCCCTCATTCCTATCTTGTTTTTCTGGTGATGATATAAAGTAAGTAAGGAGTTGCTTCTTACACTAAAAAATCCTATTTATACTAAAAACAGTAAATGATTAGCAATTTATCCAGTTATTTCAGAGAAAGATTAGTAATATGTTTTCTTAAAATACTGGCATTGAAATCAATGGATTTTGTAATATATTTTTAATCTCAGTATGAGGGATTTTTCCATTTAATTGGTTCTGTTCGGTTCATTTCCTGACTTCAATGATTCTAATCATTGGTCCCATATTTCCAGACCTTAGAAGATATGTGTTTTAAATCATCTGCTCAAATGCCCTGAATTTAGTGCAATTTCAATATTTACTTCCTCCAGCCTCACAGGGCATCTGCTGGTAAACGAAGCCCTTTCACATCACTCTAGGGGGAAGTCTAAGACCTGAACTAATAGCCGGTCACCCCGAGATGCAGCCCCACACGGAGGCTGTCCTGTGGATGTGGGGTGTGACTTTCCAACTCATGAGGTCATGTTGCTGGGTCTGTCACACAGGAAGCGGCCACGCTGACACAGGGGTTCCTTGGGAAGGACGCATACCACCCGAGTGTCCATCTCATTATGGGCTGAGCATGGTCCAGCCACTTTCTTAAACCCTTAGCACAGGGCTGCCATGTAACCCTCACAACAAACCCACCACACGGATGTGCTCATGGGAGCACAGATGTCCCATGAGATGGAGGAGGTCACATGCAGAGCATTAAGGAGAGGAGCACTGAATCCCACTGGAAGTGCCCTTCCGTGAGAGGAGATCATGCTGCGATTCAGAGGTGTACCCATGTGAACCGGCAGCAGTGGGGACGTCAGGAAAGGGCTAGGCCTCACTTTACGGACGGTTTTCCTTTGAGTGGCACTGGGTGGAGTTCAGTGGACCCAGATCTTTCAGTAACTAAGACCTATAAAGGAACCTATCAACCAGACAGCCTCTATTTGATGAACAAACAGCTGAGAGTCGGTGCATGCCACTTGCTCCTGATGAAGTTGTGCTCTAATGAACGACAAGATGCAGCTCTGCCCCCCCCCCCCGGGGGCCTGTGAACCCATGCCCCCCCCCCGGGGCCTGTGAACCCATCGTAGAAAAGAGGAGGGGCCTCCTGACGCAGAGATGGAATGTCTTCCTTGACCTGGTTCCTAAAGCCTGGTTCCTGTCCCCAAGTCCACCTCCATGAAGCCATTGCTGTGACCTGTGGGCATGAGCTCTGCTACTGATCTTCTCTGGAAATCTGCGTAAACTACAGACCATAACAATAGCTTTAAAAGCTGGAAACTCGTCCTTGTCAAACATGGAGTGCCCTCCTGTGCATGGACACCTAGTTAATACTGGGGAAGAGCCCACCTCAAACCCCAGAGCACCATGCCCGCCTGACCTTTCAAACACCACTAAGAGGAAACTCTTCTGCAACGGACTTTACCATAAACAAGGTCTCAAGATCCCTTTCTGTTGAGTCAGAGCTGGCACCGGAGCAAACAAAATGGCATCTGGGGACTTTAGGGCCAGATCTAATGGCATAAGGACTCTGAAAATAGAATTCACTGCATAAGCCAGGACCAAGATCAGTCGATCGCATCTTTCTCCAGTGGCTAAGGTCATACAACTTGAAAAGACATGGATTCCACGTGTTTTCCAGAAATAAATGTAGTTCAATGGCCTCTACCTATGCAATCATAAAATTTTCATATATCAGGAAGTAAGGATGAATATAATAGAAGTTGGCTCAAATATTAAACTTTATCTTTGGAAGAGAAACTCAAAATAAGAAAAAAAAAATCCTCTTATTACTAGGGCATTAGAGTTACCAGAACCAGGGAAATCCAGGTCAAGAAACTGATGGGAAACCTACAGACATGTGAATTGAGTGAAAGAAAAGTAAATGGGAATCCTTTATAAACTGTTTTGAAATGATGGACTCTCTGTTGCTTGGAAGTTCACTATCTGTCCCTCTCAAACAGAATCTAATTGTTATTGTTTCATTTTGTTTTTGTTTCTTTCAGAGTCCAGGATGAGATAGTAAATGTGGTTAAAATCAATCCCTCCAGCTAACTTACTCACAGGCTGCTCCTCACCACCATGCATGCACACGCACACACACACACACACACACACACACCAGTGTCTGTATTCCAGCTGTTCCTCCTTAGACTTGGGCGGAAGGTCAATGGTGAGATGAGAAGCACAGGACCCTGGCTAAGGCACTGTGCAGGAAAAGGAGATGTGCGGGCATTGGCCAAAACCACTATTGCTGCAGAGTGAACACGGCATACTTCAGCAGAGGAGATCTGGAGTGGGAGTGCCTCCAGATACCCTTAAAACTCTGCGGACAGCTGAGAGTCCCTGGTTATCACGGTGCTCAGACTAGCTGTGAACTTACACGGACTTTGGAAACGTTTGTCTATGACATGTCGGCACCAAGGGAGCAAAATACAGAGCTTTGCTTCAATTGCAAACACAGTAAAAATGGAAGAAAGGTGAGAGAGATGCAGAGAATGTTGAGCAGTGGTGTCTTGCAGTTGTGCCTGAGCATGGCCTAGCTGATCCAAACAGGCTGAACACAGGAGTCTGGTTTTTTTTTTTTTTCATTCTAGAAAAGAGTAGCTCCATTCATCTCCCATTTGACTCACAGATTTTTATCTTCTGTCTTTTTTGTTGTTCTTGTTGTTTCACAGGCTTTTTTCATGGTTTCTTTTCTTGAATCTTTTAATCTTTGAAATCTTTGTTTTTCACTGTGCAGTTGTATGGAGTACCATGTGATGCTTCCTGTATCACACGTATGCATGCCGTAGTGTTCAAATCGGAGCCAGCATGTCTTGCCGTCTCACTTCTGTGAGGTGAAAGTGTTCCAATTCCTTTCTTCCAGCTCTTTGAAATCTACCCTGTGGCATTGTCTACAGTGGCCCCACTGAGTCCGTTCTTAGTGAATGTGGTGGGTGAGGGTTGCAGGAGGGTCTTGGTGCATATTGGACAGGTTCATGACATCGCTGCAGACAGGGTTGTCTTCAGAGCTCCAGATGCTACAGAGCACCTGCACTTGCCAGGACTGCAAGGGTGAGATGTGAGGGTCACCAGTGGGAAAGATTTCTCTCTGTCCTAGGAGCTGCTGACCCTCAGAATTGCACTGAGGACTCACCCTGGCCCCTGAGGTCAACCAAGAGGTGTGCTCTGTGCCTCAGGTACACATGGAGGGGGGAGTGCGGCCCTGTCCCTGCCCCTGGCTGTAGTCCCTCCCAGGTCACCTTCCCCAGCTTGGGTACAGCCTTCAGCCCAGCGGGTCGGAGGTGGCAGCAGCAGGAACCTGCCGCCTCAGCACTGAGCTGGGCAACCTGAGGCTTTGATGACCTGGGGGCTGGGCCAGAGGCCCCTGTGCTTCCTCCTGGTCCCCAGATGCCCAGGGCCTGGTCACCAGAGAGTGAGTCTGAACGTCCCTCTCACGGGAATGCTGGTCTCAGTGCACACCTCTGGTGAATCAGACCTAAGGCAACGATGGATGACTTCTAACTTGCCTTTTTCAAAATTAAATAAAAAACCTACACACAGTCTGAAATATCTACTTTATATGAATAAAAAACCCCACTCTTCAATTTCTAACCATTCAAAATAACTGCTGTCATCATTTCGTCTGTCTTTCTGTTGTTTTCCTGTGCTGATTGAAGGGGCCACTTCCACGCGGTGTGTGAGTGTGCGCGTCAGTTTTGGAAGCTGAGTGTGGAACGTGTCACTCCATGCCTGTTGGGTGTTTGTGTGTTGGCTTGCGTGGAGGCACACAATGCTCAAAAGAACCCCCTCACACCTCTGTCGGCACCGTCCCTCTCTTTATTGTCACACGGTTTCACCTGGAGCTCGGGCGTGGAACCCAGGGCCTCCTGTACCTGCTAGACAAGCGCTTTGCTTTGAGCTGCTTCCCCAGCCTCACTTTCATTTTCTACCCATGAAAGATCTTCCGATAAAGAGGCCTGCCCGGGCACAGTGTGAAGCCACTTGACACACAATGCCAAATTCTTTAGAGAAATGTTCACTGACTTATTCTTCTGAAGGCAGTGGAAACAAAGTCTCAAGTGCCCTCGTATCCAAGTGAGTGCTCAGAGATGACTCTTTTAAATCTTAAATAGTTTGGTGACCCTGAACTGCCCCCCATTGCTCTAGTATATACTTCTTTGTTTACAAATCGCGTGGGGAACCTCCCGGAGACTCCATGGTCAGGGAGGGCTGGCCAGTTACCCTGGTGTTAGCGGCTGGTGCCCCCTTCCATTCACCTTCCTGTTTGTGAGCCCATGGGACAGCAACCTTACTCAGTCGTATCTCTCATATTGATTTTTTTTCTTTTTCCTTATTGATTTGTCAGTCCCTTCTTACAGTAACCTTATCAAATGGTGTCTTTCATTTCCTGAATTGGTCAAGATCCGGGAGCCTGCGAGGGGAAAGCAGGCATTCCCAGGGATGGATTGTAGTGTTGACCTATGAAGGGCTGCAAAGTCACGGGCAGCGGTAAGGCCGCTGACCAAGGGTGGCGAAGCCTCCTCGGATGGGTAACTTTAGTAAACGTTGGCCCCATGGTGGACTGCAGCAGCGAGGTGTTCTACACCAGAGCACCCTGTGGGGCTAGCGGCAGAACACACAAAAGAAGCCTTGACTCGGGGGAATCGGCCAGCTCTAAGGAAAGCCTGGGAGGAAGATGGGCAGAGCTTTGAATCACACCTGACCTCTGTCCCTTGACTTACAAGCCTGCTCTGCAAACCCCACGGGAACTTGTAGCACAGGGACTTTATGTGGCTGTGCCAAAGCAGGGGCAGATCTGGAGGTAAACCAGGAGTGGCCGTCACAGGCACCTTGCACGAGTCTGTGTGGCCTGAGATTCTGCTTTACCTTCTGTTTTTACTTATGACCATCGTGGTTACAGATGACTTTATGGAGCTAAAATGACCCGTTTCTCCCTCATTCTAGTTTTGATGTTCTGCTCCTCAGGTCTTTATCAGCATATTGCATTAATTTGATACATATATGTCCGCTACTTTTTGAAAAAAGATATATTTCTAGAAATTATTTTGGAATATGCTAGAAGAAAGAATGTTTTTCTCCCAAAAGTTTAGCTAGGTTTTACAATCGGTTTTCATTAAAAAATATTATTACCATATATATGAGCCAGTATCTTTTTGAGAACTTTCCTGTAACTTGTATGTCAATACTAAGCTGTTTTCAATTTTGGACTTTCTAACAGATGTTCTATTTACTGTGAACGCCCCTTTTCCATTACATAATTTCTCCCTTAACAATTGGAATGCTTGGGGTTATTAAGAATGCTCTGCGATTTCTATTAGGATTACTCTGCGTTTATAGATTTGTTTGGGAAAACTGCATTCTATGAATGCTCTATGTATCTCTATTTGTTCAGCCCTTTTTTTACCCTCCATATTTTATAAATATTTAAGATATGTCAATTTTCAATCACTGAGAACATGGCTTTATAATTTTTTTTACTTGATAATTTGTACTTTTGCTATCTGAGTAATTTTACATTTCTCTAACTGATTAGTCATGGAGTATCCTAATGCTATGTGTTCCATGCCTTTATTTTGTATCTACACCATTTTCAGATGTTTTTTCATTGCTAACCAGGTACAGGGAAAGCTTTCCTGTCACTACCAAATAATGTTCACTACGTCAACAGCTTCTCATTTATCAGATCTTAATCTCTCCTCTGCCTCATCCTCCAGACTCCTCACTTTGAAATTGTGCTTATTTTGGCATAAACACCAATTATGTTTACAACATAGAGTCCTGACATTGATTTTTAGCTTTTGAAGTGGCAGCTTCATTCCCAGGTCCTAGACGCAGCCTCATCAATAGATTTATTCTCTCATTTCAATCCAGGGCACTCTCTCCACTCCAAAGGCAAGTGCCGTATAACTTTTGATAATAATTTTACATGATGGATTAGTTTTTGATGCATCATTTGGGATCTGTCCTACTCTCATGGGATTCCGTCACCTCCCTGTCCTGAGCCTTAGTTTCCACTGTCTCCATTTCATGTCTTCTCTGGACCACTCAGTCATCTCTGTGTGCACATCTGATTCTAGCCCCAGAACTGTTACTTCTAAGAATCCCCTGCAGAGCTTAGAATGGTCACTATAGAAAGATTATAGAGGTTCCTCAAAAAACTAAAAATAAAATTACTCTGTGATCACTAGAACGTGTTTACCCCAAATACATGAAATCACTATCAAATAAACATCTGCACTCCCATGCTTGTTGCTACATTGTTTACAATAGTGAAGATACAGAAGCCACCTAAGTGTTCCTTAGTGGATGATAGATAAGGAAAATCACGTAGGCATCCAATGAAATGCTGTTCAGCCTTGGAAAAGTAGAAACTCCTGTCATTTATGATAACATGGCTAAGCCTAGACGACATCATGTGAAGCGAGGTGAAAGCCCTCTATAGAACACTGAAGAAAGAAATCAAAGAAAACACACGAAGGTGAAAAGACCTCCCATGTTCATGGATAGGCAGAATTAATATTGTCAAATTGCCATACTACCAAGAGTGTTCTATAGAGTCAATGCAATCTCATCTTAATACCAATGACATTCTTCCCAAAACTAGGAAAAAAATCTTTAAGTTTGAAAGAACAAGAGACCAAAATAGTCAAAGTAATACTGAATAAAAAGAGCAGTGCTGGGGGCATCACAATTCTAGACATCAAATAATACTGTGGACAACAGCATGGTACTGGCATCAGAATAGGCATTGGAATAGAAGACACAGAAACAAACCCACAGAGTTACAGTTATCAACAAAAGTGTCAAAATATATGTTGGAGAAAAAAGTGCCTTTTTCACAAATAGTGCTAAGATATCTGGATATCCATACATAGAATGATATTATATCCCTATCTCTTACCCTGCACAAAAGTCACCTCAAAATGCACCAAAGACTTAGGAATTACACCAGAAATCTTGCAACTGCTAGAAGACTCAAAAAGCAGAATGCTATCAAATTAAAAAGTTTCTGCACAACAAAAGTAACTATTAAGAGAGAGGAGAAAGAGCCTACAGAATGGGAGAAAATCTTTGCCAGCTGCTTCTCTGATAGGGGATTAATATTCAGAATATATAAATAAAGACCTCAAAAAAACTTAAGAGCAATATCAAAAATAATCCAAACATAAAATAGACAAAAGAACAAAAAAAGAGATTTTTTTTCAAAAAGAAATACAAAAGGCCAAAAATATATGAAAATATGTTCAACATCTCTAGCAATCAGGGAAATACACATCAAAACTACACTAAGACTTCATCTCACTTCAATCAGAATGGCAATTATCAAGAATAGAAATAATAATAAAAGCTGGTGTGTTTGTGGGGGTGAGGGTGGGAGCTGCACTCATACATTAGACTGTAGACTAGTATAAATACTCCAAAGGCAGTATGGAGATTCCTTAAAAAGCTAGGTATGAAGCCACCATATGATCCCACTATCTCACTCTTTGGTAATTATCTAGAAGAACTGAAATCAGCATATTATAGAACTACAATCTCCTCAGTATTTATAGCAGAACAGTCACAATAGATAAATAATGAAATCAACCTAGATGTCCATCAATAGATTACTAAACTAGGAAATTGTGGTATACATAAAAATGGATTTTACTTGACCATCTCTTCTTTAAGAATGAGATTATGGTATTTTCTGGTAAGAAGATAAAAATGGAGAACATCACGTTAAGTGAAATAAGCCAGTCGAATAAAAATCAGGGGGCAAATGTTTTTTTCTCAGATGTGAAAGCTAGAGCAAACAAGGGCAAGAAGGAGGGGGAATCAGGTAACATAAAGATATAGGGACGAGAGTGGAGTAGAAGGAGGAGATAGATTAAGAGGAGAAAGGAAGAATGGGAAAAGGGAGGAGATAGAGAACAAATATTTAAAAATCATGTCATGTGCATATATAAATATTCCACAGGGAGTCTCACCTTTATGTATAAATGGAAAGAACCAATAAAAGTACATAAATAAATTAGTAAAAGGAAGGTCAGTGGAGCAGAGAAGGGAGAATAGAAGGGGGAGGTAGGAGGAATGGGGGGAGGGCAACATGAATTGAAGTACAGTTCCAGGCCTGTGCCATCTCAGGAGGAACCCAACTACTAGCATAACCATAATGCTCCAGTAAAAAAATAGAAACAAGCCAGACACAGAATGACAAACTCCACAGGTTCTCGCCTGCACGGGGAAGCTAAAAATGTTGAAATCATAGGAGCAGAGAATAGGGGTTTTGGGGGGAGATAGTTGTCAAAAAATATTCAAATGCGAGTTTTCTAAAGCTACTGCTCTAAAAGAAGGAGGCACAGGGGCCAGAGGCACTGCTGTGTGGTTTAGCGCAGCTGAAGGGCGTGTGACACTCTTGGTCACCCGCCATCTTCCCTGCTGGAATGCCATCTGCCAGATCCATCAGCTCAAGGGCTCTCTGAGCCTCACAGTGAGTGATGCCGCCCCAGGTGGCCTTCCAGAGCCACCTGAGGTGGCCAGTGCTGCTCTTCTGTGCACCCCCAGACACCAGGGGCTTTCAGAGTCTAGGATGTGGATCTCTCTGGACTTTCTGGAATGAGAACCTCCTCCTCATTCCAGAGAGTCTAGAGAGATCTGCAGCAGCTCTGCTGGTGAGCTGTGTTGTGAGAACTTCCCTTGGCTTTCCGTTAGGTATATTTATTTGGTTTTGTGAGACAGGAAAGGCTGCAGAGAAATAGCTTCTCATCAAGCAATGATTATTTAAAAAGTTTCACAAACTTTCCTTAGTGGCAGTGTTTTGGAACAGGTAAGAGCAGATCTGTGGTTCCATTTACAGCTCATTTGTGCTTAATTGAAGAACCTTCACCCAGTGCAGCTCTTATGTGGTCTGCCTGGTGGGCACTGAGGGCCAGAGGGCACACATGAGGACCAAGTTCCCGGGATGGTGGAGACCCTCCTGGCCCAGTACTGCCTTCCAGTTCAGCACAGATAATTAACTCCCTTATTTACTCATTTATTCTACAATATTTGAGAAGAAAATGCATATTGCTGTGCTCCAAAGAATAGGAAGTTTGAAACACTGCTTATGAAAGCCTTGACAGGGGTCAGCACAGAAGTGTTTTCCGGTGGCCTTGACTGCAGGTCTCAGCATGCAGATGGCTCAATCTCTTCCTGCAGGTGGGCATCGCCACCAAGCCCTGCCCGGAGTTTTGCTATTATTGTTCTTCCTCTTGTGCTTATTCCACCCCCTTCTTCACTGTCTTTAATGTGCTCAACACTAAAGAATCCTGGACACATGCTCTCTCTCTCTCTCTCTCTCTCTCTCTCTCTCTCTCTCTCTCTCTCACACACACACACACACACACACACATACTCACACACACACACACACACACACACACACACACACACACACACACACTCACTCACACACACACACACTCACACACACGCCTGTCTTTGGCCTTCCCACCCAGCTTGCCCAGACGCCACTCTTTCTCCTCCTTCACCGCCATCATGGAAATGATCACATGGCTCTCCTCCCACCATGTTGGTGACTGGCACCTGCTTCAGCTCCTGATGTCGGACATCAGTGGTCTCCCCTGGTTCAAACCTCCCTCCTGGAGATCAGTTTTCCTAAATCACAGCTTGAGATAGAGAATTCTGCTCGGCATTCCTCAGAGTCCTCAACCTTGAACTCAGGTTTCTCCACCGTGGAGCTGGAGTCTTGTCTGGAGGAAGGCCTCCCAGTGTGTCCTAAGGGCTGGCCGACTGGTGGGGGAGGCAGCGGAGGGAAGGGGTGGAATGTGGGGCTGCCCCTGGCTTAGTGCTGTGGGCCGGGGCAGAAGCCCAGGGGAGTCTGAGGAATGAGAGAATGAGGGCATCTCCAGGGCATCAGTGGGCGCCAGGAGCCAAGTGGTTTGGGGTTTGAGTGGAGAGGAAGAAAGAGAGAACGTTAAAAAGCATCAAGAAAATGTTTTGTTCTGAGGGTGTGGCAAAGAAGATCATCAAATTTGATGCAGTGTTGACTCAAAAGATGATATTAGAAAAGGATTTTCTTATCTACTTGGAATAGTCAGTCATTTGTAAAGAAATAAAGATACCAAGTTGTAACAATAGTTCCAAGAATATTAGATGGTATATACAGTACAGTAATCTTCAGAATATTGAAAACAAGAAATGTGATCAAAATTATTCACAGGGTTTGCCAAAAAATATAAAAAGTAGCCTATTATTAACAACTGAAGAGAAAAGTATTAAAACTAAGTTAATTAACTATGGTAATTTGTAAAGATACTATATTAGGGCAAAGTTTCTCTCAGACTTCTCCATTTCAAGGAGAAATATAAAGCCAACATTCAGGAAAGTACTTCAAGGAAGACAGAAGTACTTTGAGAAGAAGCTGCTTTTGAAATCTGTGCAAAACACCCCACAAACCTTTCAGTGACCTTTTCCTGCTGGATTGCTATTTGCTTCTCAGAAGCTCAATCTGCAGAGCACCTGTGGACCTGGGCTGCAGCGTCCCCCAGGCTGGGGCTACGAAGTCCTTCCCAGACCACAGCAAGCCCTTGTAAGACGCAAGCCTTTCTCAGAGAAGGAGAAAGAAGGCCCACATCCTAATGGATTTTGTTTGCCTATAAAAGCAGCTTTCATTTTGTTAGAGCTTTGTGTCCCTTTGAAAAAATATGGTCATTAACCGTGCCACACATTAATGAATAGCTTTTTGTCAACAAGTTTCAATCAAGCATGACACTTATTTCTCTGCACAGGTGTCCAAGGTACAAGGAGATACAGTGGGAGAAGGTGGGAAAGGGACGGGAAGGTGCTAGGGTGGAGTAAGAGAGGGCCAAGAGAATGGAGAAGCTCAAATTTATCTCCATTTCTTATGTAATCTACAAATGCAATGTAAATTATTGTTAAAATGTTAAGGCTGTAGAAATAGTATGAATAACAGCACAATACACCTCTTCATATTGTCACTTGATAAAATGTATTTTTCAATCTTAAACAAATGGGTATGTCAGACCCTGGGAACAGGATGGAATGTTAATCATTGCCTACTGTGCTTGTTTCATTGCTGGTTACTCCCGATTACTAAATGCTCAAGGACTGTCAAGGTGAGAGAAGTTGGTTCTTGCCTTTCCTGGTTTCCTGTAGGTTTTATGTACCAGTGCCTACACAATATTCCCCAGCCTATCAGATGCTTGCTGCCAAGTTCTGCAAATCCTAATTTGAAAGTTGCATGTGCACTCGTATTTCTTCCTTGGCTGGCACAAGGCAGAAAACAAGTGGAAAAGTAAAGGTCCATCTGAGATTCCTACGTAAAAGTCACCTCAAGAATTCTTGGCTATTTTAAATGTGGCAACAACAGCTGGAAAGTGTGGTACCCAGTGAAAGAATACCCCATGCTGATGGGCATCTGTGCCACTGAGCACAAGTGTTTGGCAGCGCTTCCCGGAATTGTTCCTTTGGTCCTGAACACACTGATTATGAACGGAGTCTTCCATGTAATTACGAACAATTAGACAGTAGTAGTCTGAAAGGCTGTTGGAAGAGGTCCTGCTCTCCGGTTCCCTGCACACAGCCGCTGTCACCTGTGGAGCGTGGCATGTGGCTGGACAGGAGCACCATCACTCACAGCAGTGACAGGATCCACAGGCACTGATGGAGCAGGAATAGAAAACTCAGAATATTCAAAACAGCTGATGAGTTCAAATATAGAATGATTTGCTGTACTACTGCTGAATATTGAGTGGATGTGCAAGGATCAGATGGCTCTAGAATCAAAACTGGAGTGTTAATTTTTTTGAAGCAAATTACTTGCTGCCTGTGGACTATTTTAAGGATTTGGGAGCCGTTGGGACCATGCATTCCTAGGGCAGCTGAGGAGTTCACATGTCCTATTGTTGCACTGTGTTCAGTTACATAAACCTAACATCTAATGTGCCTGTTTTCTAGATACCTATAGGAAGAAGGGAAGGGGAGAAGGAAGGTTGGGTGGCAGGAGAGTGTCAGAAGCACATAGGAGGAGATTTCCAGAAAGAAAGCATCCAAGCCTCTGAGGGTGGAGTTTCTTATTGCCAATTTTCAATTTCTGTAATGCCATCCCTGGGTGCAGTGATCTAGTGTAAATGTCACCCTCGGGAAATGTCACCCTCAGGAGAATGTTACCTTTAGAGGAATTTTTGAGAAATTCTGACTTGTGTTTTCTTAGAAAACAGGTAGTCACAGTGACTTGTAGAGAGAAACCCATGTGTGTGTGGGGTGTGTGTATGTATGTGCCTGTGTGTGTCTATGTGTGCGGGTTGTGGGTGTGTGTACGTATGTCTGTGTGTGTGTCTATGTGCGCATATGAGTGTCTGTGTGTGTTGGTGTGTGTCTGTGACTGTGTGTGGCACGTCTGTGTGTTAGTGTTTATGTGTGTGACGGTGGAGTGATGAGCGTGTGCAGGACAGGCTTGCCCCTGCAGGTGATGTAAAGAAGGCTCACTATCCTAAGGTGGACTCAAACCATACAATGAGCACTATCTTTTTTTTAATATTTATTTTTTCATTGTAGTTGGACAAAATACCTTGATTTTATTTACTTATTTTTATGTGGTGCTGAGGATCGAACCCAAGGCCTCACAAATGGGAGGCAAGTGCTCTGCCGCTGAGCCCCAGCCCCAGACCTGGTCACTATCATTTTAATTAAATCTACAATTTTTGTATTTTTATGTATCAATTTTTAAAAAATTGAACTTAAAAAAATAACTAAAGTAATGAATTTACTCCTTCCTAGGCAAGAGAGCTTGCTGGCATTTCACTCCGTCAGGCTCTGGAGGGTGCCAGACTGAGGCGGAGGTCCCCTGTCTCAGCGCGGGCCTCCTGCAGGCTGCCTGGGTGCCGGCGGCTGCACTCCTCCTGGGCTGAGTGTAGTGGACTGTGGACAGCAGCCCGCAGGCTTGTCAGCACCGTCCGGCAGCCAGGCTTGACTTACTGCAGTTCCTCCGACGAGCCTTCATAAATGCGCTATTAGTCTTCTACCTGAGCATTTGCTTTGCAATATCCTATATTTCAAGTTCAATGAAACATCAAGTAAACTGAACATTACTATTAAAATTCATGCTTTAAAATTTCCGAAGCCAGAATAATCTCACTGCTTTGAACTCTCCATATTTTCCATACCAGTTTGTCAGAGTAGAATATTGACTACTAGATACGATGCAACTGAATACTTTCCCAGAAGACCTGTGGTGGTGTTGCTCCTGGGGTTCTCTGCAAGCACCCAGGAAGTCCCCTGCTCGTCACTACCACTCCCCTCTATGGCCTTGAGCCTTGGGGGAAGGGTGACAGCACTTTCAGAGGTCATGTTTGGGGTCCATGATTTTTTCCTAGCACAACAATCTGGTGACTATCTAGAAATGTTGTTCTGCAGGTTGGACTGGAAGACAAAAGCATATCAAAAGAGATGAAAAAAATCGAGACTTATATTCTGTAAACAAAATATCATGGAACACAATGGCATTTTCCCCCAGGTTATGATAGTATTTGTAGAAGAAGAGAAATCACCTTAACATGTGCTCATGAACAATGTTGTCTTCATTACAATGCCATCAACTTTTAACTCAATTATTCCACTCCATCCTTGACAGTGTTCTGAAATACAGTAATTCTAGAATAAGACTAGTTTGCTAGACTTGAAGAATGAAACACAAAGCACTTTACAGTGGACTGAGGAAAATTCTCAGTTGCTAGCACCAGTATTCTGGAGATGCTCATGGGTCCCATATTCAGGGTAGGCACATATTCAGGTAGGGCTATGGCTACATATGTTCAAAGGCATTTAGGAGAAAAGACACTGGCATTTATCCAAAGCCAACCAGGTGGCAGGCATTCAAATGTTATCTCATCCACTCTCAGTGTACATGGCTATCAATTCTGAACATGAGGGTCTGAGAGCCGCTGTCGCTGTGCCAGTCATCTACGTAGAAACAGGGCTGGGACTCGTTCTCCGTTGTCTGATCTTGCAGCCTCTAAACCACAGACTTTGTCTCCTGCACTAGAGGCCAGGGACACCCTGAAACAGTGTCGGGCTGGGTTTGTGACTTCCACCGCAGGGAAGAGTAGTTGAACACTGGCCACATGTCAAGCGTTAGTCTAAGTACATTACATGGTATTTCATTTTTCAATTAGTTCTTACAAGAATCCTGTGAAGCCATTTTCTTCTGCTCACCTAATCCAGTCTGGGGGACTGAGAAATAAAGAATTTGTGGAGTGAGGAGTCTGACCCAGGCCGTCTGACTTCAGAGCTGATCCTGAGGGATCACTGCCGTCTAATCTCAGGCTGCACCTGTAGCCGCTGTCGGTGTTGTGCTGCTGTCACCCCCTGCCATCCCCAACACAGGAAAACTCGAGGCACGGGCCAGCCCTGGAGTCAGAAGGAGCAGAGAGCTCCCGGGATGTGACTCACAAAATTTGCAGTACATTTCAAATACAGCTGCCACCGCAGGTCCAAAGTGATAGTTCCCATTTTCAAGTCGACCAGGCTGAGGCTCAGGGTGACCAGCACTCTCAGGGATGCGATTTCATATTAGGAGTCATCAGTAATTAGAATGATAACTGTCTTCTCTAGTTCATTCCTCCGTACAACAGGAAGGTTGTACTAGGCTTGAACAGGATGCCCAAGACATTGCCTTAAAAATATTCCAATAACAAAGAATCTCTGAAACGGATACTGGCTAAAGAAGTGGTTTTTTTTTTGTTTGTTTGTTTGTTTGTTTGTTTTTTCCTATTGATTATTGTTTCATTTAATGGATTTCCATTAAAAAAAAAACCCACTCATCTTCTATGGTCTGAATTATATAAACCTGAGTGTTTTAGAATTTATTGCCAAATTTATGTATGACTCTAGGTTTGGGGCAAAGACTGAATATATGTAAAGAAAAAGTATTCTCGTATTTTGAATAAAACCAGATAGAACAGAACTGGTTTAAAAATACTAAAGATATTCTATATTGGATTCAGATCAGAGAGAGACCCAAACGTTATGATAATAACATTGATGTTTCCAATGACACACACTGCTGTAGTTGAAATGGTCCCTAAATATAAGTAGCTTGCCTAAAACAGAAGGCAACCAGCTGCCAGTTTGCACCTCATTGCCAATAAAGTTAAAGGAGGCGTCTGTGGGGTTTGCAAAGTCAGCAGGAAGCCCCTGGATGCCCAGACACCACGTCAGAAGTGAGTACATAGTAATTCCCTTAACAAATGCCTTTTCTGCAGCCACCCCAGGGATATTTATTTCTAGAACAAAGAAAGAAGAACAAAAATGAATCCTAAGTGGATATGTGTTTAATTCCTCAGTGAATCCAGTTGGTGCAATAAGATTCTTGCTTAAAAGCAAAGGTGGTGACCAGGAGGAGGCGTCAGGCTTAAAACTTATTCTTAAAATCCGTTTTAGAACCAGATGGGCTGTTTATCTTTCCCCTTCCTCACGCGTCTCACTGCAGCATGGCTGTCTTAGTAGCATTTGGATAGTTTGCTGGCTGTGAAGTGCTGGCAGGGCTTTCTGTTTCCCTGGCACCTGTGACCTGGAGGAGCCACACTCAGACCTGTGAAGCCTCAGTCTTTCCTGTCATTGCTGGGCACCTCCATGCAGAAGAATGACTGACAAGTGTCCAGCTCTTGGTATTGTTAGTGCCAGGGTTCAAATCCAAGGCTTGCTGTGTCTTAGGATTGGGAAAAAGACCTCTTATCATTTCTAAGTACCAGTTTTCCCACTGATAAAATCATTGCCTGAGGTTTTTTGTGAGAATTAAAATACTGTAGCATATATGATGAACTGGTACCAAGTAAGTGCTTGGTGAGGGCCAATCTTCCCTCTATAGGGTCTCACAGTTTGTGTTTCTTTGGAAAGCATGGTCTCTACCACAGAGAGCAGCAGGCATTGTACTTAGGTGTCAGCCAGGGACAACTCTGCCACCAGCTCAGTGTTGAGGGGACAAATGTGAAGAGCTCAGCAGCTCCAACAACCAAGCTCTCTGGCCATCGTCAAGGTCACCTGCTCCCCATGCCTCTCCTGGTCTGCGGCTCTAGCAGGGCAGGGGACTTTTGGAACCCAATTGCTTCTGGACTGCATTGGCCTTGCAACACCAACTCGGGCCATCTCCACACCAGTTGTCCAAAGGCCATGGTGGCACCCGTGACTTGCTTCCCCTGACCCAGGCAGTGTGCTCTTTTGGAATGACAATGGTGAGGTGGCATGCTCTTCAGTAAAGGCCTGATGGGCCAGGTGAGGAGTCCTAGTCAAAAATGGTTAAGGAAAACTTTTCTTCTGTTTTCCACATGATTTTTTTAAAAAGCACAAACCCTGAGAAATGGAAATCATGCAGGACCAGGAGAAATGGCTCTTGCTGGTCATTATATAAATATCCACTTCTAATAATTCTGTGACCGGAATTGATTTCAGGATTTCCAATACCAGTTGAAACTTGAGGACTTCCATTTCAGTGTTGAGTATTTTACCATTAGTGAGGCTAACTTAGTCATCTTTACAAACATAAATTTCCAACACTGTCGGTAAAAGGTCTGCTCAAGGGCTGGAGAAAGACCCTGGGAATTTCAGCCTTACTGGCCTTGGAGTCTGCCTGCCAGCCCAGACAGCAGTGCCTAGAGCCTTCTTTCCATGTGATCTTTGCAGCAATGTCTGTTTTAAGACCAATGTTAACATACAAACACGTCATCCTTCATTCTGTCTGCCACTTCCTTGGAATGTACATAAAGATCTGTGCTCTTTTTTTGATAAAGGCATGATGGAAATTGAAAAATAATGGGGAAAAACAAGGTGTGAGAGAGGAAAAAAAAAGTTTAGAAAGTTGGAGGGGACAGCTTCCTGTCATCTAATAAGATATCTATCCACCATTAGAATTTAGGGGTAAAAGTTATTTTAGCCACTATTTGGAGATAAACAGAACAAAAACAAAAACCTCACCTCTGGGCCATGAGTTTTTCTTCCATGGCAACTCCTTCTGTTACAGTCCACTAAATGACCCTGTGAGAGAATTTTCCACAACAGGAAGCTCCATGCTTTCATACTTGAATTGGGACTGGAATAACCCGTTGTCGAGTGAAAGGGAGATAAAGTGCGTTTACTGACCTCGACTTCAGTTACAATGCACCACGATGTTCAGGGATGCCAAGGAAAACCTGCCCTTTGTAAGAACGAGCCTGTGCTCCAAGGAGCGAGTCTTCATCGACCAACTCTCCTTTGTTCCCTGTGCATTTGACAGGCCTTCAGTAGACGTCAGGTGGCAGAGACTGAGACCTACCACACTCCGTCAGAAAGGCCTGATCGATACCTGTGGTCCCGTGTGCCACACTGTCCATGAGGCACACCTGTTAATCATTCCAGCCAGCCCCTGTCCACCTCTGGGGCCACATTTCATTCCTGGTCCAGGTCCACGCATGGCCATAGACCAGGCAAGCATACCTGGGCTGATCGGGTGGAACTGCCTGGGGTCAACGTCTTTGTTCCACAGTCACCCGTAGGGCAGCCCCAGAATGGCTCCGAAGGAGAGGGGGCTTCCTCACAGGCTCCACCCAAGTTCGGGGGCTTGGCATTTGACGTTCCCTTGAGCACAGCTTAGCTTCAGCTTGTTTTACTTGTGTGTAGAGATGCCTGGAGCAGGGAGCTGAGAGAAAGGAGGCATAAGAGTGTGACACTGTCACCCCAGAGAGGGACAACCCATAGCAGGCCTCCCTGACAGAGGCAGGGACACCCCCAGTTCTCACGAGACCCTTGCTCTCTCCCCTCGGGTTCCGTGGTGGCAGGTGGTGGATCCTGGGCCACTGTTCTGACCAGGGTCAGCACAGGTTCCTTCGCACCGGGGAGAAGGTGTAGGCTTTGGATGCAGTCCACTCCTCCTGCCTCTGGCTGGGAGGCCCTGGCCTGGACAGCGCTGCTCCTGTCTGGGTGCGAGGGCACCGTTACTCCCTGCGACTCCGAGTTCCTCATGCACATCTCAGCTTTGGTTCTTCTTCTGTCAATCGGTGTCCTCTGATTTCCTGCCAAATGGAATTATTCTTCTCATCCATGCAAGGCCTGATGATAAGTGTATTTTAAGAATCTATAAAATTTCAGGTGGGGAGATACGTGTGAGGATTACTCATGTGTAAATCTGTGACTCCATAACTACAGATTTTACTGATTTTATACTCTTTTATAAAAATTTGTTAAAGAGGTTTGAATTTATACTTACAGTTGATGCTGTGATTATCAGACTCAACATTTGACTTTGCATTTGGTTCAGATATTTCTCATCTGAAGTTATTATTGCTTTAAAAATAAAGGGAAGATTTAAGGCCTTTTTTTGCCAGTAAAAATCCAAATATGGTATTTTTGCCTCTAAAGGTAAAAGATGCATATCATAAAATTTTGTGGTGTTAATGTGTTCATTGAGAAAGAAGCTTGAGGCTTGAGTGATTCCAAAAATCAAATTGGTGGTAAATATGAAAATGCATATTACCAGGAATTTTGGTAACTAATACTAACTAGAAAATGATGGAGTCAAAATCTATGCATTTCCACTTTTTTTTGGTTTCAAATTAAAAAGAGATTTATGACAAGCTCATCTGCAAAAGCATGAGTCACAGTAGCTACTGTGCAAAAATACACAGTAAAAAATAGCTGTACATGCATGGTTTATTTTCAATATCTGCAAAAATATAGGTATTTCTAAGCTCAGTAGTGCAAAACTAAGATGTCTTAGCATATATTTATAGTTTATCTATGGATAGATCAAAATCTACAATTCTGATCCTTAAATGAGATTTCTTTAAACTGGCAACATTCACGTTTTTTGTATATGGCAAAAATAAAATAGTGACATCACTTTGAACGCCATATTCTCGCTGCTTGCATTACTGTGATTTTAAATAGATGGTGTAGAGTGGGCTGTGGATAGAGACTGAGACAAGAGGCGAGGTGGGAGGGGCTGTCCTGGAGTCAGACATTATCTTATTGTTGCTTGCACGTTTTTATAGAATTTGGTTTAAGTCTTGATTTTCCTTTACTCCCTGAGACCCCGGGGGAAGTCACTCAATAGTCCTAAGCCTCGTTTTGTCACCTACAATATGGGATCCTGGAGTCATGAGTTTCCTGGTCTAGTGAGAAGGGAATCATCCTACAGAACTGACCGACTGTGAGTAGAAGCCATACAGTCAGCTTTCGTAAGACGCCAAGACATTTGCATACAGAGTATCACAATGGCTCTTCATGGGCCATCTCATTCCATGAGACAAATTGGACAAATTGAGGACCCTTAAGTGTAGGGTCTCAGGTTGAAGAGCAGTCACAACAGGGACAAGGAGCCCAAAGCTGAAACGAGACGCCCTGGACTGCAGTTCTCCTACTGGCCTCGTTATTTCTACGCCCCTGTGGTCTGCCTGTGGAGGGCTGGCCTCTGGGCCATGCTGTTCCTTGGAGCTGACCAGAGATGAGGTGGGGGTCACATCTCCCGTGTGCAATGGCGTTCTTGGACCAGGAAGGAAAGGTCCCTCTGGAGAGGCACCTAGCTGATCTTGTGTCTCTGATGCCTGCCTAGCCAGGAGGAGACTGTGTCCTGACAGACACTGTGCCTCACCACACAGTACCCTCAATCCATGGTCTTTCCTTGCACGTATCAGTGAGTTGGGCAAAAAGCACAGCCATCATCGTGGTCACGTGACACCAGGCCTGAGCCTGAAGGCAGCACCAGGCAGAAGCATCTTTGCCAGAGGGTGGGACCCAGGAGGGAGAGTCCAAGCCAGCACTAGGGGGCAGTGTTGGCAGGTGACAGCCACCTTGTCCAGGGAAGCTGTCCGTCCTTTGAGTAAGGGATGATAAGAACTGTCCACATAGAAGTCTCATCATGTCTTGTGATTAAAACAACAACAACAACAACAACAACAAAACACAGTTACATTATTCAATCTTCGGCCTTTTGGGACTTAGCATGATGGTCTCCAGATCCATCCCTTTACTGACGAGTGTCCTAAAGTCATTCTTCTTTGTGGCTGAGTGATACCCCATTGTGTATGTATGCTGCATTTTCTTTTTCTATTCATCTCTTGAAAGGGGGTAACAAAACAGAAGTTCAGTGGAGTAGACGAGGGGAATGAAGGGAAGGCTGGAGCCACGGCTGGATAAGGAACAACAGTGGAGGACTCTGAGGTGGCTTTCCTACGTGCATAACGTGAATAGACCTCAGTGACGCCCACCATCATGGACAGCCACAGAAATAAATTTAAAAATAACTGTAGGTAAATGGTAGCCAGATCAGCAGAGCAGAGGAAAGAGAGCAGGGGTGGGGGGAGGAAGGGGAAGGGGAGGTATTGGGGTCTGTCTGAACTAGAGCAAGATATAGTTCACTCTTTTATAATTATGTCAAAATGGATTGTGCTGCCGAATGTGATTAACAACAAAACAAACAAACAAACAAAAGCAATCACACCAGGACCTTGGTGATGATGAGCAGACATGGAATCCCCTTCCCTTTTCTCCAGTTAAAAGATCTCTGAGAGAAATAACCACTATGGGGAGCAGAGTGAGCTCCTTTGAAATATCAGGTGGTGACATCTAAGTCACTCCTGCTTTGAGGTCATCATTAGCTAAAGGTCATGTGGTAGAAACAGAGGCTATCTGGGGAGGGGGACAGTCTGGGCTCCCAAAAAGGCCTCAGCCTGCCTGTTTCAGGATAGCTGTGAAGATGGTCTGCAGGTTTTATTCACGTGATTTCCTTTTGTGCACCCAGTAGGTTGTGAAAGATGCTGACATCTGCCCAGGGTGCCTGTGATGTAGTCAAAGTTCCTAAAATGTAATACCACTGCGTATTGTCCCCAGACGGTACCCTGGGGTTCCAGGACTGAATCACTTGGCTCCTCCTGTTGTTAGAATGGAAGAGAAAATGACGCTTGCTTAGAAGGCACAGACTTATGCACCCACACATTAAACTTTTAGAGGAAGTCAGGTACACTTGTTTTCTTATTTAACATTAAAAACGAGGTAGAGGGAGGAAGACAAAACAGGGGTCTGAAGGGAAGAGTCTGGGGACAGGCTTGGCAAGCTGAGGACTTAAGGATCAGAACGCCCAGGTCTTCAGGGCTGAAGGGCACCCGCCAGCCTCCAGTACAGGATTTCTCTCTTATTCACACTTCCCTGGGGCTTTCCACACTCACATCTGGATTTTTCAGTGATAAAATGTTGCAGTAGAGACAATTTCTAAAAGTACTAACCCATGTGCCACAGACGGCCGAGCATGCTGGAGGCGCTGGGCTGGTGGTTCCTAAGGACACAGAGTACGACTTTTTTTTCTTGACATTTCTGCCCTTGCATGGTGGGCCTTTCCCCTCACTGCATTGTTTAGGATTGCTCATAGGGAAATGAGGAAAATCAAAATAGTAATGAGCTTCATAAATACCCATTGTTGTGAGGGTTGTCCTTCACACTCCGGTGTGGCTTTTAGTGAAGAAGGTTTGAAAAGGCTTTTATCCATTCTTCTTGGAAAACTATCCTTTGAGCCAGTTTAGTTAGTTACACTTGATTTTTTTAAAAAATAATGATATAATATATATGTGACAATATTGGCAAACCTTGAAGAATTCTACAAATGCAAAGCACTGAGAAGTAATGTCAGGTCTCACATGATGCTGGAGAACTTTAACATAAAAATATTAGATAGGATGGCATCCATTTTCCGCTACTGGAAGATATTTTCAAGTTGGAATTTCAGTTAGTTAATAAAGAGGGATTCTGGAGATTTTAAACTGAAAACAGGTTTGACATGTAGATGTAGCCTCAGAGAGGAACTTTGTTTCCAAATACAGGTATTCATCTAGAGATATTAATAAAATTATCAGTCTGGTTATTGCATATCTAGGCCATTATATACCTGCATGTGGATAATGCTCTAAACATTAGCATCATGGTGTTTTACAGGAAAAGCACATTGCCTCCAAATATTCTGACTCTCAATTTTTATTCCTCCATATACTTTGTAGCAGTCCCTAACAGAAATGTATCTCTTTTACATCTCTTTTGCTCTTAGAAGCATTTCTTTAAAAATGCCCAATTCATTCTCTTAGATGAACCATTATAAGAGCTTTCAATTCTAAATAGCAAAAGTACATACTACATGAGTCTATTTATATAAAATTCAAATATCAGATGGATGCCTTTGGATGGGATAGTCTTGGGGCCCAGGGGTACTTCTGGTATAATGTGACATTCTGCCTCTTTTGCAGGATCCTAACTATATATATATCAATACCACCAATGCATTCATTTGTGAAAATTCATAAAAATGTTATGATTTATGTACATCTCTTTAGGCTATGAAATAAAATATTTTCTTATATTAAAAAAAAATAAAAATAAAAGTAAAACTGGAATAGATTGACAGAAAGCTGTTCATTTGGGTGAAGCTGGCCACCCTAGATTGGTCATCCCCAGAAAAGTGAGAATCCACTGTCCTGAAGGAGGTGATACCTGGGCATAAACTCTACCCAGGGAACTTCCAGGGGAGTCTTCCTTGCAGAAATTATCACTGATTTGTGGAGGGATGATATGCTCTATGCCTGTGCTACATCTGTCACAGTGGTGAGGACTGTACATGCATTTTTCATGCATAGAAAATGCATTAAAATTCATGGCCAACATCTTGGGCCCCCAAGGAACCATAGGGTCTCTAGTAAGAATACATGCAAAGGAATTAGGGAGAAAAAAGGAACCTAAGATTTGTGGGGAAATATTCAAAAGAATGAAGGTGTGAGGCCATGTATAATGTTTCCCAAACTACCCTGAGATTTTATTTGCAAAAATAGATGAACAACCTATGCACCATAGTTTGCAAATCCTGATCTAGATATTCACCAATAAGAGTAAATGAGGATATTAATCCACATAAGAAATCTCAATCATGTGACGGCATTTCATAATAACAAAACATGTAGCTTAGATTTGATGCCTATTTCTACTTACTTATATGTACAATATAGCTGTATGTGTATAGTAGGCTAACATTTTAATTTGTTAGAATTGCAAATATGTCTAATACCTTGGAATTTTAACTTTGAATTGCCACCTAAATGGGATATATAAGTACTGGCCACAAGCTTAACACAGTGGTATTGGCCACAATTCATGCAACTGTGTCTCAGCGCAGAACCACAAGTGTGTAGTCCATAGTTCCAGGGGGGAAGAACCACTCAGTGGCTCAGGAGTGGGACACACACTCACCTTGCTTGAGACTCCTAGACATAACTCCTAATGCCTTGAAGACATGGGCTTCTCTGGTCGTCTCAACTCTGAGTCCAATTGTGTTTATATGTGTGTGTGTGTGTGTGTGTGTGTGTGTGTGTGTGTGTGTTGCATTTTTGAAACACACGAATATAATGTTTTTAAAGCAATTCTCTAAAAAGATTCCATAGGTTGTTGTATGTATGTAGAACTAGCTGATTGAAAAGCATTTAAATCTTAAACTATTTTTAATATGTCATGTTTAACGATACAGTCGTTTGTTTGATTATGTATAATTCTGATTTTTATTACAGTGACCTTGGTGCCCCTGTTTCCTTAATAGCTGAAACCTGACAGGAGACACACTTTGGGCCAGGCGCTCCCTGTCTCTCCCTTCCACCCTCCCTCAGCTCGCAACAGACATCTCATCTGGCAAAGGCACTCCTGTTGACTAGACCAGCTTTCTGGCTTGACCCACCTGCTGAGTCAATTAGACTTAATTGTTTCTTTCCCTGCCTTGCTGCCTGCTCCTGGGAGAATGCTCTGCTTTTCAGTGTGGTTGAGCTCTCTCTGGTAAAATAACAATCACAAGGTAAAGCAGGAAGTTTGAATCCAATCTTTTTAATTATCTATCTCAATGTGGAGCTCACTGCGAATACATTTTCTGGCAGCGCCATTATGAATGACTGATCTAAGTAAAATGTTTCTGGTTAAACTGGGCCGGAGTTCATCATACACAGCACAGAAAATTCTCTAGGCAGGAATCGATCCCACAGTTTGTAAGGATCAACTAAATTTATTTCTTCATATTTTCATGGTTGGGGATGGAACCCAGTGCCTTGGGTATGCTCCCCACTGAGGTATAACCCAGCCCAGGAAAAACTAAATTTATACTGACAAATAAATCTTAGCTTATACAGTGCTTCTACGAACACCAGTGTCTTCATTCTTCTCAGTAACTTTACAAAAGAAGTGTTACTATCTAATTTTAAAGACACTAGGCTGAAAATAGGTGAATTGCAGAAGCCACAAAATTAGAAACTGCTACAAGAATAGAATTAAAAATTGAAATTGCCTGTCTTTGAAATAATATGCTTTGTATTTGATAACTGTTTCAAAAATATAATACTGAGAGTAATTTTATTTTGCAATATAATTAAAATCAGAATTAAGCCAGGGCTCTGTAATTCAACCTACCTGATTTTCCTCGGGGCTTTTATCAGCTAGTAGCCACAAGTGTCCTGTTAAATATTTTCCATGTAATGATACCTCCTCGAGGTGTGGTTAAGCTGGCAGCTTTTTGCTGAAAAGCTACAGGGGCATACCAAAACGCACACAAATGCAGTACTTTCTTCCCCAGAGGGGGCCTGGAACCTTCCAAGCTGGGTCCTAGTCACAGCCCTTCATCCTGCTCTCCAGGATTGTCTCATAACTGAAGGGTCATCACACGTCACCAGGCATCGTAAGAATGATTTAATTGTAGTCAAGTAGTGGCACCATGTGATTTCAACAATTGTTGAAATGGTGTAGGCGAAGGTGTCCCCCAAAATCTCCTGTGTGAGAAAATTCAGGAAGGTTTAGAGGAGAAGTGGGCGGTTATGAGAGCCTTAAGCCAATCAGTGAATTAATCCCCTGACTGGGGTTACCTGAGTGGTCACTGCAGGCTGGTGGGATGTAGCTGGAGGAGGGGGGGCCTTGGGGTGTGCCTTTGGGGTGTGTATGTGGTGAGCTGAGCTTAGGGTCTCTGTGCTCTCTGACATGATCTCTTGAGCTGCTTCCGCCACCACATCCTTCCGCCATGATGCTCTGCCTTGCATCAGCGCCAAGGAAGAGAACCAGCTGTGTATGGACTGAGGCCGCAAGTCCGCGAGCCACAAGATAAACATTTCCTCCTCTAGAACTGTTCCTTGCCGCAGTCTGGCTAGACATAAAATCACGAGCCACTCAAGCAGGAACAAACTTTATTATTTGAAAATGCCGCCAATGCCCCATATGCCCCCGGGAACAATCCCGATCGACTCACACTGCGTTCCCCCTGCACCCCAGAGGAAGTTCCTCCCCCGGAATTCCCTCCTACTGCACTTCCCCAACCAATGGGAACTCTCCAGGAGTCCCTTAGCAGGCCGAGGTGGACAGCAGGAGTCCAATATCCATATGAATGCAAATCTTAACATAATCATATCATCTCAATGGCTAGCTGGCTTCACCTTTCAACCAAAAATGCCATGCATCATATTACTTGGCTGTGGCTCTTAGCAGTTCTTGTCAGGTCTTTGGTCCAGCAGCAGAAAGGTTGACAGAAAGTAGTGTCATATTGTACTTCCTGTGGCTTTAACCTTTCAGGGTAGATTTGAAATAAGTCCAAGTTTCCCCTTATCCTAACGTTTGTGAAATTCCGGGGTGCCCCAGCTGGGGCAGTGTGCTCTTTTCTAATCCCATATGGCCAAGGCCCGATCCTCTGCAGAGGGTTTTGCTGAGGTTTTGACCTTAAGTGTCCTGTGGCACAGGCTGTTCCCAGTCCCCAGGCTCTGGGGGCCACATACCCATTTGGTAGAATCATTGAATTAGTCCCCTGAATGGGATTAACTGAGTGGTAACTGAAGGAGTGCTGGAGTACCGGTTTGCACCATGGCTTTTCTGGGGTGCAGGGCCAGGTTTCTGTGGGCTGTCCTCAGTCTGTGGACTAACCCAGGAGGCTGGTCTTCGCCTCTTCTCTGTCAGCATTCCTGCTCCTTAGGGTCCAACCAAAGTCAAGGAAAACTTTCTGGTTGAGTTTTAGAGGACCCCTTCTTAAGGGGACCCCTCCCCCACACACACATCGCAGAGATGTGTGGTGGACAGGACCCTCTCTGGAGACCTGCGTGTCTTCCTGCTGCTGTGGGCCACTCCTGCAGCGCTGCCTCTTATGCTCTGTCTTTGGGAGGTGGGACTCAAGTCCCCGAGCCACTGACTTCTGTGTGAGTGCCCTGTCCTTTTCCAGTGTTTCAACTTCTTCCTGGAGGCTCACCCTATTCACATCTTGTTCCTCTCCTTCTGCTTCTCATGAAAGTTCAGAAATTCTCATGCTCCCTTTGTAAGACACTTTTCCACCAAGATTACAGAGGTCCTCTCTCTGCTCCCTGCACCTGTCACCTTGATTCCTCCCAAGATCGGCTTCTTGACCTGATTTGATCTTTCTGATCTCTCTGTGATTCATCCTCAGGCTCCCTCTTTCTACTTTAGGTATAGTCCCAAAATTGGAAATGACAAAGAGACGAAATCCTGTTCAGTGTTTAAAATAATAGGAGAATGGCTGCAGGTTCCCAGGGCAGCTGGACTTGCCGGTGTTATTTTAACTCTTTCCTTGCTCTTTGTTTCGTATCCAGAAGGCAATAGGTCTTGATCCAGCCTGTTTATTCTCCAACTTATGTGTTGCGTTAAATCCATATTAATGTACAGTTTTCTGGACATAATGATACTTTAATCCTTTCAGTACAGTGTGAAAACTTACTTTATGGGATATGTGAATAAATATCAAGCACATCGCCATCGATGGTCTTCATTGGCTCCTGTACCTACGACCGAGATCAGTTTCTATTTCTTGAGTTTCTATTTTCCAGACGGGCAGGAGTAAGTAAGCCTCTGTTTTCTGATCTCACTCATCCTTTTCCTTTATTTCTGATAAATCTACCTCCATTACGATAACTCACTTAGGAAAGGCAGTGCAAGTGTTTCCGTTTCACCTCTTAGGAATGCTAGCTGTTATAAAAGGAAGGGAGAGCAGAGCAGACGGGTTGGGAGTTGCAAACTCCGTGGAAAAAGACCTTGGTGAGTTTCAAACCATCACGATCTAATTTCTTTCTAAAGTTTTTTTTTTTCTTTCTAAAATTTCTTTTTTTAAGTTTCTGCCTTGGGAGTTTCCAGCAGGTAGTGTAGATGGCTGCCATGAGTGGCGCCCTTAATGTCGCTGTATTTGTATCTGAGGAGAAGCAGTCACGTCCACGATGCTCACTCGACTTAGGTACCAGTGTGCAAAGAACGATCACCAAGGCCACAGGAGAGCAAGGCACGTGGCTGCAGGAACCCAAAGTGACCAAGACGGAGACGTGAACACAGCACTCAGGGTGAAAGCAAAAGGAACTTTCTTAAAACAGAATTATGCACATGGAACGAGGAAGCAGTCCAAGATGCCCAGTCCCAGAACTCCGAGAATCTCGGCCACACTGCCCAGGCTCCCAAGAGCAGCAGGACGTCTGTCAAACAGTCAGTGCAAAATCAAGAAGCTATTTGGATTTGGTTTAATTTCTGACTTTTGAGGACCCAAAGGCCCCAGTCATTTTTGAAGACAGAGCTTCCATCTTACAAAAAAGGCTGGTGTGGGTACCTCTCGATCATTCACTTGTCGGTTCTCTGGCTATGACTTAACATGGGTCTTCACGCAAGTTCATATTAATTATTCAAAGGAGGAGTGCTTTACCTAACTTCAGATTTTTTTTTTTTTTTTTTTTTGGTACTGAGGATTAAACTCAGGGGCACTCGACCACTGAGCCACATTCCAGCCCTATTTTGTATTTTATTTAGAGACAGGGTCTCACTGAGTTGCTTAGAGCCTCACTTTTGCTGAGGCTCGTTTTGAACTCATGATCCTCCTGCCTCAGCCTCCGGAGGCCCTGGGATTACAGGCGTGCACCTGGCTGACTTTGGATTTTTGAATCTACTAGTTTTTTATTCAATATTTCCCCACAGTGCACGCCACCATTGCTAGCAGAAAGTACATCTCCAGTGTGAGAGTTTACTCTCCAGGGATCAGAGGGAGCTGAAGACAAGGACAGGAGCTCTGGCGTCCCAGCGCCCCCCTGCCTGTTCTGTGGGTCACAAGCACCGGGGATGCACATGACCTTGGGTTGCTTGTGATCCTGCACTGGCCTGGAAAACAGGAAACAGAATGACCCTTGTCTCCCTGGGTGTGCTGAGAGGTAACGGGTTGGTCCTGTCAGGCAGAAGCTCCATGTCATCCACACTGTCATTCCATCACTGTTACTGATGCTGGGCCCCTCGAGGACTCGGATGAGCACACAGGTCTCTGGGGAGGACAAGGCCTGAGGTGGCAGTCAGCCACGTAGTCAAAGTTCTAGTCCTGACCCTGATTCCAGTGAATTCTGAAGTTGTGTATTCTTAACTTCCTAAATGGAGACATTGGGGGATCTCAGCACCTATTTGTAAATATGGGTGGGAGACACCAAAACAGTGGCGGACCTCTAGTTCTCTGGTTTATGTTTGTTAAGTTGCCTCCGTTTTTCAGAAGGCATATCAGTGTCATAAACCTCACGAAGAGGCCTAATTCTACATCCACTTGGAATCTTGACAACACGGTGATGATGCTGTAGACTTCAATGCTGCGTTCATATCCCATGGAAGAGCAGACTCGAAGCCTTTGCTCTTTTTAAAATTGTTAATTTAAAAATTATGATTACATTGAAATAAAGCATGTTCCCAGCAGAGTTACTTTCCTCCACACTGCCTTCATGGAAACGCCGGGCCTCACTCTAAGTACCCCTCAGGTCTCAGCAAGCCTCCATACTCTGCCCGTCCACCCCATCTTGCAATGAACCCTTTAGATGAAATATGAGTCTGCTTCACAGTGAAGCATTTGCTTTTGATGAAAATGTACCCTTGTTGTTTTCTTTACAGTTGTAATAATAGCTCCCAGGTTAGGAAATGGTCATCAGTCAAAAAAGATGCCAAAGCCCAGCCCATAAGGTCCACAGGCTGAAGCCCAGGTCCGGTGACCACACTGTGAAACACTGCCTGGCTGGACCACTTTCAAGGTAGATTTAGATGCAATTAGTGCTCAGATCTTCCAAAAGGGAGAGTAGACAGATTTTCAAATGGGTCCTGATCTAATCACGGAAGCCCCAGAGGCAGAGACCTTTCTCTGAGTGGAGTTAGAAGGAAGCTAATGTACAAGAGGCAGGCCTCTTCTTGAAGCTGAGGGAAGATTCCGAACGGGGAGGGCTGGGTCCCCACTGCAGGCTTTGGGGCTGGGGAAGCAGACACCCCAAGAATCTGGCTTTTCCTGAAATGCATGACAGCCAGCAGGGAAGCAAGACCTCAACTCTGCAACCACCAGGCCGTGAACTGGGCCGCTGACCCAGAGGCTCATGGAAGCCCACGCCACCATAGCCTGCAGTGAGGAGGCAGCCTGCGGACACCCTGGTCACAGCCTCATGTGATGTGGAGGATCCTGACCTGCAGGGACTCGTGAGCCTTGGTGTGGACTGTTGCATCTGCTGCAATTGTCATGGCAGCCCTGTAAGCTAGCTCTGAGCAGTGTCCCTCAACCCCTTCGCACCACAGCAACGAACACAGCCCCACTCACAGGCTGAAACCTCGTGAGATGGTGTGCAGTTTTAAGGAAATAAAGGCCACCTTCAAGGCCCTGATGAACATGGAAAGTCATCGACTGTTGGCATGAGATGAGGATCGCCTGAGTCTCCCACCCTGCACCCCTCAACAGCAGGGTGCACTTGGCACAGGGTGTGGTGAGGTCTGACTCTGCTCTCTGGTAATCTGACTGCATAAAATGGACAGCATAAATCAGGACTTCAAGTAACTTCCGACACTGAATTACTCAGCATTTAAACACTCTGAATCTTTTCAGGATTATTTTCCTTAGAGTGGAGCGTGCCTAGCGGCAAACTAATAACTTCTCAATGTGTCACTAATGCAGTGCTAGAGGCTTGGACACCACAGAGCTCCTCAAGGAAGGCTTCTATTTAAAATAACATCCCGATTGCAAATTTTAAAAAGAAATGCAAGTGTCTCTGAAATAGCAATGCAATTTCCCTGAAGAGTGCCCGTCGCCTGTGTTCTTTTTGATCAACCCATTTGTTGTCAGTGGTAGAGACCTTCATGCTATCCCGATGTAGCACAGAGGGCTGGCCTGAGAACTGGGGATTGGTTGATGGTGGATTTCTTTTCTACCCAGAGCCTCCTCTAGAAAATGACCCATTCTTGGGCAAAGCACCTGCTCTGTCTGCTCTGGGGTCTTCTTCTCTCTGCATAGCGGGCATTATCTAATGTCTAGGGAACCTTCTCCCACACCTCCACTTGACCTGTGTTTACTGGGCCGACACATGAGATAGTTAATTGTCTACAGTGAGAAAAATTGACATGATGTCTGCGCTGCAGTGAAAGAGAAGCACTAATCAAAAAATGTATTCACACTGTTACTGTTGGTGGGAATGTAAATTAGTACAGTCATTATGGAAACCAGTGTGGAATTTCTTAAAAAAAAAAAAAAATAGAACTACCATGTGACCCAGCAATTCCTTTCTGGGTATGTGTCCACAGAGTGCCTAAGAGACAGCAGCATGCCCAGGTTGACTGCAGCACTGCCACAGTGACCATGGCAGGAACCCACCTCCGTGTCCACCACCTCGTGAGTGGATGGAGAAAACGTGGGCAACAGATGCGATGGGACACTCTCAGCCTCTCAACAGAAGGGAACTGTGTACTCTGCCACCAAATGAATGTGCCCAGGACTCTCTGCGGGTGAAGTAGCCAGGCTCAGTAGGATGCACACCAGGAGCACCACTGGTCTCTCTCAGAGTGAACCTGAAGGACGTTGAAGCCTGAGTAACTGGGTCTGGTGGCCCAGGGGTCGGGAGGTTCCGTCTCCCGCCCATCACCTTGCTCCTCTTGGGCCTGTGGAGGACAGCACCCCATGGTGGGAGCAGGAGGCAGAAGGTGCTCATGGTGCAGCCAGGAAGCAGAGAGAGAGGAGGGGCCAGGTCACACTGGCTCTAGGCTTACTTCCCAAGGTCCCTCTGCCACCATCAGCAGCAGCCCGTAGCACATGGCCACTGCAGCACCACCGACGAGGGCAGAGAGGTACCACAGTGGGGGACGGCAGTGAGCCCCCCAGGCACCCAGAGGAGTGGCCCTGGAGACAGTGGGCAGCTGAGCAGGGCTGGAACTACAGTCAGTCATCAGGAGGACAGGAGGGAGGGGAGGAGGAGGCAGGAGCCCTGGTCACAGAACACAGTCCAGAGCGGAGTCACGGACAGGGCCGGCCCCAGACTGTGCAGCTTCTGGTTTTAGAGGAAAAGACTTCCCTGTTTTCTTTTATTGTTCTTTCCTCTCTTCCTTCCTTCCTTCTTTCCTTCCTACCAATTATGAGGATTCATGACTTTCATAAATAAGAAAATTGGGGGAGATGGTAGTTATTTCTTAAAAGTACAAAGTACATAAGGTAAACTTCTTTAAATGTCTAGTAGAAGCCCTGAGCAGGTCCTGAACGGCCTCAGGGAGGAGCAGAGGCCTTCGGCTGCCCAGGCCTGCAGGCAGCTCTGAGTCCCCCAGGCCCGCCCAGGCCTCTGCCTTCTTTTCTACCAAATGGAAGTTCAGATTAGAAATGCTCTTATAATTTTACTGAGTAACAATTCTTTTGGCAAAATAGTAAAATTGCTCTTTGGAATTGTTCCAAATTGTTCTCTGGTCATTGTTTTTATTAAAAAGAAAATATTTGAGCTATTGGTTCATACTTTTGTCAAAAATAATTGCCCAGATTTTTTTGATAAGTGATCTTCTGATATTCAGTTACTCTAAAGTCTCTCATCTTGGAATTGAGGTTACCATTGAACTCAAACTGCCAGACACAGCAGTGTTAGTGTACTGTGTGGTGCCGTGTCTCATGCAGGGTCTCCTCACTGAATAAAGTCACACTGTCCTTCATGGCATTGGTGAATACTATGAACAGGTGCTTATTAAGCATCCAGAGATGATTCTGTCAGGTCCAATCTCAGACACTTGACATCTGTGCCAGGCGCCTTTGAGTTCTGCATACACATTGCTTCACTTTGTCTTATCCACCAGGCGGGGAGGTGTGCGGTGGTACCATCCAAACCTCACTGGCAAAGGCAAACTCCAGTGGCCAGGGGAGTAGTCAAGGTCGTGGAGCAACTGAGTTCTGAGTAGGATCCGTGCCACCACAGAGTGCACCCTGCTCACCATTTTGCCTCACAATCCCTGAAAGATGCCACCTCTAAAGGGCCTTATCTCTGAAACATCTTCAAAGACTTCGTGAAGACCTCACTGTAATGCAGGTTGAGCATCTCTAACCCAAAAATCCAAAGTTGAAAATGCTCCAGAATCTCAAACTTTAATGCAAACATGATGCTCAAAAAGTTTCAGATTTGGGAGAATTTTGAATTTCAAATTTCCAGGTTAGCAATACTCACAGCAGTAACATCTATGCAAATAATCCCAAATTTGCAAAACCATAAAATCTTAACACTTCTGGCCACAAGCATCTCAGATTCACTGATACCCACTCTGTGATGTTATCATGAGTATTCATTTATTTATTCCCATGAAATGATGATTCAGCCACATCAATGAGGCATCAGAAACCGATCTCAGATTTGCCAGAGGATTCAGGCCAGCCAGCACAGGAAACGGGAGCCTCCGTAAGGCGCCTTCCCTCCCATTTTGTTATCCTTGCTCCCTTGGAAGAGGTGGGCCAACGCCCCTGAGCAAGCACAGCAGCTTCCTGAGCACAGCAGTACTCAGGCAGTGCTCAAGGACCTCAGGTAAATAGCTTCTCTGGAACACAAAACCTCCTCCCCGGGCATGGTGCATCACAGATGGCAGACATCAATCCTTCCCTGCAGAGAAGAGCAAACAGGGTCAACCCAAGAGGGCACTGTGCTCCTGCAGCCAAAGCACTTGGTACACAAGGGGCACAGCATGTGATTGTGTCCAACTTTGATTGTGAGGAACGCAGCTGGGCCTCAGGCACGGTGGGCTGTTGTTCCCCACGTTAGCCACCACTGACCCAGCCGGCCCCGAGTTCTGAATGGAAAGAACACGGGGCTTGACTCCTCCCCTTCCCCACTTCCCTGCTCCTGGGTGAGACTCATCAGGCACACACGCATGTGCAGGGGTGTTGGACCTGCACCCTCTCAGTGACTAGGGGCTGCTGCTGGGGATGTGGTCAGAGAGGGACAACAAGAGCCTCTTTTAAAAGTCATCCATCACAGGCCTGCTAATGCCCCTCCCACTCCTGCTTTCTCTTAAAATCAACTGGTAATTGTTTTTACCGATTGTGATTCAACCTATAACTCTGAGAACCTGCTGGTCCCATTCAAAGTCCTAAAGACACGAAAAAGATCACTAAATCAAATCACGTACCTGGTACGCTTGAGTGGAGTCTTAATGTCTAATGCTCCAAATGCCCTGCCATTCTTGCCTGTGACCTTAAGGGTCTCGGAGTGTGCACTTTTGCAGAGAGCTACGTGGAGATGGAGAGACCAAAATCAGGCCCGAGCAGCAGAGCTGGGCTTCCCTCCCCCAGCCAGGTGTCGGCAAAGCCTCTGCTGCCTCTATCTCCATGGTACTCAGGCGACAGAGGCTTTTCTGTGCTAGTAATCCAATATCTCCAATCATTCCTGGGCCATCACATCCCTTTGCCAACTCCAGATTTTCTACAAATAAAAGGGTGAGAGGGATTCTACTGCAGAGCTAACGTTTCAAAGCAGGGTTTGTCAAAGCTGTCATTGATTTGAATCCATGCTACATATTGCCAACACGGCAGTAATTAAGAAATATTTTCTTACTTAGCATATCCCCTTCCTCTCAAAAATGCCTGTTTACATGGTGTAAATAGGGCCTAATTTTTCAAGGCATTTGAAAGAAATCAGTATAAGGTTATTGAATGCACACACTCATACATATTAGAATTCACTGAATCAATAAAGGCTGAGCTCCCTTAATCCAGAAATCTGAGATCTGAAAATCTGCCAAATCCCAAACCTGTTGAATGCAGACACGACACCACAAGGGGACACTCCACCCCAGACCTTGTGTGACAGACTGCAGGGAAATCGGAAATGCCCTCTGACATTACCTCCTGGCCACATGTGTGAAATGTCCCTGGGATATCTCATTGTCTTCCTAGAAACCTGAAATCTTTCTTGTCCCAAGCATTTCAGGTGAGGAATCCTCTGCCTGAGTAAGACCTATCCAATTAAGTTCCATAGGATCTCATTCTTGCTGCATGCCAGTGTATCCCCACAAACCAGCACTGACAGAGCAAGGGGTCAGTTAGTCTGAAGCCGGTGTTGAGTGCATCCCTCAGGACCACGGATGCCCTGGGGTGCCTATACTCTACCACTGATCTCCTTCCTTGCTTGTTCATTCAATAAGCACTCAGAAAGGCTTGCTGTATTTAGGTGAGGTTTTTAGGAGACAGGCAGCAAGCCTATCTCTCAAGCATCCTGGCCAAGGATTGCAATGAACTCTGCAGCACAACATAGTCTCCTTTTTACATAGGTTCCCGTTGTCTTTGCTTTGCATGAGCTCAAGTGAACTTCATGCAGTTGGATTATTTGTGAAGCTCTGTAGCCTTACATACACCAACTGTCTCTTAGCCTTGGAGGAGTCTCTCCTTCAACCTACATCTCACTTCCTTTCTGTGTCTAGCACCTTGCTCCAGACCCCCAAAGCTGGCCCTGAGAAGGAACAGGGCAGTCCACAGGCAGGATGTTCCTAAGGTAGCCGCACTTCACATTCTCCACACGCCCTGCTTCTAGGCAACCACGTGGCTGAAAAACGTGTTGCATACCTTAGCATTCACTCAAATATGTACTAAGCATTTTGTTTTAAAATAGGACACAGAAATATTTCTAGAAGTAGATTCACTAAGCTCTATTCTTAAACTATCTTTGCATTTAATGACGAACATGATTTTAAATACACAAATAGGTGGGTGAGTTATTTGAAGGGATATGTGTTAATGCGTGGTCTATCAATCTGGTTTGGAGCCAAGAGCAACAGCCCAATTGCCAAGCTCCCAAGAGCATTCTAAACATGATTAACTTCATGTCCATCTATCTTTTCTTCAATCTCGTATTTGATTTGTTCCATGAAAATTCTCTTTTATTCAAAATCCAACTCAGATTGTGAATCCCGATGCCTGTCCTGTGAGCACAATCAGAACACCCTTCTCCTTGTTTTCCATACCATCACATGGTTATTTGAATGTATTTTTAGCAAGTTTCCACTCTGACCTGTGTTGGCTACTCGTTAGTCTGATCCATCGTCCCCACAGTTGATGAGTTATTCAGGTATTTGCATTCCTCTCCCCAGTCTGATAATTTTGAACAAAGTAGGCATCCAGCAAGCAAACACTTTTTGAAGTTTAGTGAACTACATGCAGTTGAATTATGCTGGGACACAACACAGGGGATTATCTTCAGAAATTATCACCTGCAATCTGTCATCTGACCGTTGGATGGTGTATTCCTTCAGTCTTGTGGAAAAAGATGAACTGCAAGCCACCTCACTTGCACAAGGATTTTATTCCAAAAATTAGAGTCATTTGTTGTCTTAGCTTTGTTAAAAGTTGATGTGGAAAACCCCATCATGACCTACAGGAGAGGTAAGAGATACACTTTCCTAGTGCAAAATGGAAGAATGTTTTTTTTAAGACAAAGAAGAATAATCACAGAATATTTTGGATATAACGATGTATTTTATTTTTTTAAGACCGGGTCTTGCTAAGTTGCTGAGGCTCGCCTTAAAACTTGTGATCTTTCTATGTTGCTGAAATGATGAGTGTGTGTCCTGGCTGCTCCTGGCTGAATTTCCCAAACACATCCCATATGCTGCAGATACACGAACATCCTTCGGGTTTGAGGGTGGTGTTGTAAGACACTTCAAGGAAGCACAGGACACAGTGTCCTCGCTCTTTGGAATTCATCCCCTTTGGGAGAAGCAGTGATCGTGGCCATAAATCATGCACTAAGCAATAAGTTACTGAATAAAATAAAAGTCAGAAGGCGAAAGAGGTCACTGGCCATCGAAATCCTGGCTCTGGAGAGCCGCAGGGGAGAGCACTGTGAGTGGTGTAGGACCCCACAGAATCCCAACAGGGCTGTCCAGGGACACCGATTTGGAAACAGGAAGAGAGGGGACTCACTCCCAGCAAGGCAAACACAGTGGCCACACGGATGAGCCCGACAGACATGGTGGCCAAGAGGCAGCTGATCCAAGAGGAGGAGGGGGCTTGTTTGGTCCTAGATCTATCGTAAGAAGGTGTCAGAGTAAAGGAGAGGTGAGACACTGAGATTTAGACTGTGTGAGAAAGAGAGAGAGGTGAAGTATCCTCTAATGGAAAAAAAAGAGTCTTCACCTTAGGAAACACGGATCAGAGAGGGTCGGGAAGGAGAGGGCCCCAAAGAGGGTGACGGGGGAGGCCCCCTCTTTGTACCCCAGGCTGCTCAGTGTAAGTGATACCCCTCTAGGTGACACTTCTCTAGGAAGAACATCATATTGTGGAGCCATTTCTATGTTAAGTGATGAACACCAAGGCTCACAAACCAGATCTACGGGTGTGAGCGAGAGCCCAAGACTCGGGCCAGCTCCAGGCCTGCGTTCTGCGTCCCACCCACACGCCACAGCTCAGCTGTCTGGGGGGTCCAGAAATGTGAGCATAGAGGAGGATTGCAAGAAATTCAAAACAGAGTCCAGGCTTTAAACAGAGGTGTACACATACCCATCCCAACAGTGGCACTTTTGAAAACACAAACTTTTGTTCCCTAGTCTCCTCCCTTGGATATGTAGAGAAAAAAACCTCCATTATTCTGTTTCTGCTAGAAGCAGGGTTAGAAAAATGATGGGAGAAGATGGGCTGGAGTGTCGACGTGGGCCTCAGAGTGTTTGCTTCTGAGGCCACCTCACAGGGAAGGCCGTCTGCCTCTCTCGCTGCCAGGGGCCAGCTCCTGAGGGTTTGGAAACATGGTCAGAGAGGAATGGAAAGCAAGCTGCTTCTGCCGTGTACCTTTTCATGTTGCTAACCCAAACCAACGCTGCCATTTAAAATGAAGTAAAGGTGTATGATTTCAGCCATTTTCCTGGCTGTATAGGAACTGGTGATGCCTTCGAATTTGAAGCGTGATCCAACCTCCATTTTGTTTTTGGCAGCATCTAGCTGGTGGCACTTTGAAGTCCACAGTTTACGTTGCACTTATCGACCCTCCACCTGTCCATCCATTGTCCATCATCTATTATCAATTCATCTCCCCGTCCATCATCTTTCTATTATTTATCTATGTCTGTCTATCTATCTAGTTATCTATCTATCTATCTGTCAGTGTGTACTAGGGATGGAGATGAGGGACACTTTACCACTGAACTACATCCTCAGTCCTTCTTATTTTTTACTGTGTGACAGAGCCTCACTACCTTGCCCAGGCTGGCCTCAAACTTGTGATCCTCCTGACACAGCCTCCCAGGGAGATAAGACTACAGATATGTGCCTCCACACCAGACTTCTATCTATTTAATCATTCTGTATAATTCTATAAGTCTAAAATATGATTATTGGAAAAGGTTCACACTCTCCTAGTTTGGATCTGTAAAGTACAGTTTGTAAAAATTCTTACAATGGTAACTCCTTCAAAGGAGAAATGTTCCTGCTTTTCATAAGCAAATTCCCATGGTGACCTCCCACATGAAGATAAAACCAAAGCTACTACAGTATTGTTTTCATCAAAAAAGGTAGACTTTTTTTTTTTAAGGAAAATGTTTTGCAACAAAAGTGAAGCAGTTTCAGGATTAAAATTGCATTAAAAATAACAACAACAAAGTGATATATTTAATGTCATCATTTTTGAAGCATTACCTCAAAGCTGACATCACAGAAGCCTCACCACGGATTCCCAGGAGCTCGAGAAGAGAATGAGGAGAAAGAAACCAAAAGATGCAGGAGAAAATTGTCAGTGTGGTCTTCTCACGTATGACTGGATCTGTGTACAGTTGGGATGTGAGACACACGTTAAGGACGTGGCAACCATTTGCCTCCAGCAGACAAAGATCTTCTTCTCACTGTTTTAGAAAGCAGTGGTTTTAAATTGATATTTTTAGAGAACAGCTTGGCTGGATTCCAGTTTGGGCAGAACATTTAATTTGAAAAATTTCTATTCCCTGGAATGCTAATTGTCTTTGAGCTCAATACCCTCAGAATACAAAAGATAACGTGAAATTATCTGCAATTTGTTTGGACCCAAACTTGATAAAATTGTGAAAAAAAGTAATATGCTGTGAACTTATTAACCCGTGATTGCTCCTTTGTGCATGGATACTAATTCCTAGATGCTCTGATCTGTATGATATGTGGGCAAAGGAATAGCCTCACGACCCCATTCATTTCCCTAATCTCTGCACAGTGCCACTAACAGGCTGCCTTCCATTAGCTGCTCTGAAAAGGACACTGTCTCCCACGATTTCAGAAGCAGATGTTTCACAGAAAAGGCAGGAATAATGTGGGATCTCATGTGGAGTTTACTACTCACTTGGAGATGGAGGCTGGACACAGGCGGAGGACACTGCTGGCCTCGCAGTTCTTGGACCTCTGGCAGTGCTGCTTATGAAACTCACCCTGTGGACTGTGATTTCCACCAGGGTCTGAGATCTTGACACGTCCCAAGTAGCATGAGGCACACTAGGACTTGTTCAGACTTCATATTCTAAAGAGTTCGAGGTTACTTAATGATGGCTCAATCTCGTATTTTATTTAGATCTATTTGTTTTCCTTCAGGGAAATATTTCAAGTGGAAATCAAACTCCAGCCATTAAATAAAATGAATGCTGATCTTTCAGATGCGTGTTATATATTAAGAAACCATCACATACAACTCTTCAATGTCTTCCAGAAGTATCCTATGGCATGATTTCTACCTGCTTAATAACATCTTTAAGTCACAAATTATGATTTGAGTCTCAGGGACCATTTAATCCTTTAAATGGGGTTGGGAACAAGGGACCAAGTGTCACGGATTTGTGTATTCAGAGAGTAAGCAGTGGGGGGCACGGAAGCACTTTCCCCTTCTGCAGCGCCCAGCCGCACGGAACATGAGCAGCACAGATGGGCAGTCCTCCGGACGTCACCCGGTGAGGGCAGGCCTGTGGCTCCATCAGGAGGACCATGTACTGTGGACTCCATTGACCTGCATCCTGCTCTCAGTGCAGGCTGAATGAACTTCCTGGAAACTTGAAGTAGGAAGGACTGCAGAGGAACAGGAGATCCTGGTGTGATCAGGGTGGAAGCAGCCTGCAGGACAAGCATCATCATTTTCTGTTCACCAAGCAGAGGGAGCACAGTGAGGACTGATCTGCCCTGGTCCAAAATAGCGTTCCAAGAGAAACCACAGAAGAAGAGTCTTGAATTCAGCATTACCCCCCAGGCCTTGAGCTGGTGTATGGTTTCCTTCTTATTTCTCACACCCCCTTGGTTTTCCAAGTTTGACACTGGATTTGGCTTCAGCTCTGCTCCTCCAACAGTTTTCTTCAGGGGCTGGGACACATGCCGCGGACCCCTCTGGCAGGTGTTGGCTCCCCAGGAACAGTCTGTTTTTGAAGACGCCACCCTGATCTGACGCCCCTCTGCACACACCACCAGACACTGAGAAATGCCAACCAGTCTAGACTTTCAAAATCACCACCTTGAGATGCCTAATAGATGGCATCAACTCCTATACATGCCAAAGAAAGACCTTTTCTGCACGTTGGTAAATGGTGTCATTTAGATACATTTTTTTGTGCCTCATTTCAAAGAGCTCAGGGGAGACTCAGGCGGCAGGAGCACTGAAGTGAGATGGAAGGGCCACAATAGACCACTCCAGGGACACATCTGTGCCCTGAACAAAGACCTTATTGACTGAGAGCTTGAGGCTGGAACAGAGTTGGAGGGCAGTGTCCCAGGCAGACGTCAGGCCTGCCCCTCGGACCAACGGCACTGAGTCCTCTGTGTTTGCCATGTAGGCCATTCACCTTCTGATTCTTCCCCTTCTTTTTTTTTTCTTTTTGAGACATATATGCTTACATATGTAAATTAAGGTGGCTGCAATTTAAATGGAAGCAAGTTAAATGACTGAGGCACTTGAAAAGAGTAAATGTTTGGCAGAACGTGAGATAGATTTAATACCTCAGGATTCAGGTGGAATGCATTTTATTAAATTACGTTTTACAGGTAAAAGCAGTCATTCACTGGATCCCAGCCCCCACGTAAAGTACAAACACGGGGACACCTCACAATCACCTCACTGGCTCTGGCTGAAGGTGGAGAGCTAAGGAGGGGTGCACAAACCCAGGGGCATGTGCAGGTGTTTCGTTGTCTTGCGCTAGGGAGTGACTTTTTACTTACAGATTAGTTTCACTGTTCTGTCTCCTAGAGGGGAAATTGGGTTAAAGCACCAGCCCCTGGACTGTGTTGTTATCAAGTGAGGCTTCTTTGATCTCAATCCGCCTCCTAACTGCTCATATATTATTTAAAGATCATAATCGAAATTTCCATGTTAATTGGGGGGACTTTTCCACCGAGAATCTTTTTATATGTAGTTTTTTCATGTACTATTTTGCTGTTTCATTTAGTAGCAGAATTATTCACAATATTAAAACAAAAAAAAAATATGAAACAAATCATATGCCCAGGAGTTAAAAAGAACTCTACCCTAATTTGTTATTAGGAAATAAATAATTGTTGGATTATTTGATTCAGCAAAAATATCTAATTCTTTTATTAAAAGAAGTTTATACGATTTTTAATGTTACTGGTTGGATTTGGGGGCATTAAAAGATAAGCAGTTTACAATTTGGAGAAAACAGCCTCAGACATGTTAGCATCAGCATTTTCAAAGTCTACCTTCAACGCTGCCTGATGACATGCTGAAATTATGTCCAAATCCATATATGTAACTTAAAAATTTTGATATATGCCTTAAAATTATAAAAGAAGCTGGTAAAATTCATCTTAGCAGTATGCTTCCACCTAACATAACCTGTTACCATCTCAACAAGCAGTCAGTGTAGAAATGACTGGGATTTCTATTATTTTGTAGTAAGTCTTCAGTACCCTTGTGCATCTCCAGGGAGGCACAGCTACATTCAGAAGGGCCCAAGCACTGCAGCCTGCAGCTTCAGAGGCCTCCTGGCTACTGGGGGACATAGTCCAGAGTGGCCTTGCATTTCAATTTCATTGCGATGTTTTTGCATTCCCTTTAAGTGTGTAAGTCACTTTCACTTATTCACTGAATAAATGTAACTGCAACCTGACTAACAGCTAGGTACCTCACGTTGGTTTCTAAGGTACTGTACACTGCATGTGCAAGGGGTGCACCTGTGCCCTCCACATTCACCAGGTCAAGATCAGCACAAGGACCCTAACACCACAGGCTGAGCTAAGACAGACACTACCTTTATAAATGAGCTTCAGATGGATATTCTGTGACTCTGTCCTGCACACTTTCTAAAAGACAATAGGAGCTGTGTACCATAGGTAATACAGTTATTCCTGGATAATTCCTGCCCAGTACAGCAGATCTTAATTTAAATTATTTCTACAAGTTAGTTTACCAAAATACATTCCCTGCATGAAATCACTTCCATTACAAAATACACAATAAATTTGAAAACTATGCAAAAATAAAAAGTAAAAATAAAACATACTAATTTAACAATGATATTTTGACATATTTCCTATCGGTTTTCTTTTTTCTCTTTTTCCATATAAATAATTGTTCTAGAAATAAAAATATCATTCCTGCTTATTGGCAATATGTGGCTACACCATGTTTAAATTTAAGACACTTTTACTTATGGCCTGGGGGCCACAGAGTGGTGGTAAACAGCTCAGGCCTCACTTGTCCTCAGACTTGTCCTCAGTGCTCCTCCACTTGGAGTTCACCAGGAAACAGGGAAGGACCCACGCAGGCCGAAGGCAAGTACACATTGCACTCCTTCACTGGGAAAAAAATGTCCTCATGGTAACCAACACAGCCGCTGGAGGACCTCTGCCTGCCGAGTGCATCCCCGCGCTCCTACCCTGGTTCTCTAAGCACTGTGCTGGGCAGTCACCAATCCCGGCAACCTTCTTTGCACAGGGCCTGGCCTTGTTGGCTGCTGGGGATCTGTCAAGGCTGTGGGAGCCCCTCCTCCAGGGCCAGGCCCTGGCCTGGCATCCAGTAACGGTGGGTGAGGATAGAAGCCGCCCAGACCAGGCCACTGGGAAATCTGCCACACCACTGTTCCACGGTGACCTCCCTCAGCCAGCTCCATTTGCCCCGTTTCTTCATGGGTGTTGTCCCCAGAGCATGTCTCAGTGACTCATAAGCACATAAGCTGCATCTCCGCATCTGCCTTCTCAGGCACTTTACCTGACCCAGTCTTACAAATCTTGCCGCTGACTTCTGGCTCTGGTGGGGATGCTACGCCTCCCACATTGGAAACCTCCCATCTTGGGGGTCCGCCCCTTGAGCCTCCTTCCTGAGGTCCTCTGCCCAGCACAGCCCACTGTGACTCTTGCTCCTTGGAAAGCTCTGTCCTGGCTCAGATGGCTCCTGTGTTCCCAGGAAGACATCTCACATTCTATAAAGACCAGGTTCTGATTCGCTTCACCAGATTTTCATGCAATCTTAAAGGGAAACTCTTAATAAGAAAAAAATATAAACACTAAGAAGAAACTAGGATTCTTTTATAAATAAGAATCAAAATCCAAACTAGGAAGTGACTTGATTGTATGTCCCCAAGATTTGAGCTTCCTCCAACAAAGAAAAGAGGGGAGCACAGAGGAGCCAGGGAATTGTTGTCACCAGGAGAAAGAAACCCTGGAATGGCCCAGGACAAGCATCTGGGCTGCTTGGTGTCACCAGCATTCCTTCCATAGATTCGGACAGAAATTTCTCATGGAGACTTGACAGAAGTAGCACTGAGAGACGGAAGAGCAGGATCCTCCAGAGGATGTGCACAGCAGTCCTGAACCGAGATTCTCTTGTTTCTGCAAAAATTACCGCCCGTTCTTAATGAGGAGTGGAGAAGCTCATGTGGAGGCTGCTCCCCGGCAGACTGAGTGCAGCTTAGCACACCCACAGCAGTTCTGCCGGCCGGTGGGGGAGCAGACTCCATTTCTACCCCTGGTTTATGCCTGGTGACACTCTCATTGTCTGCTTGATCTTGAGTAAGGGGCCACCTTCATGTCCTCAAGGGTCCTAGCTCTTGATTTCTAATTATCACACGTGCTAAACGTTTCTGTGGGTGCAGAATGATTACCGGGTCAAGTAAGAGGCTAACTAGCCCACAGGAGGAATTCAACATGTCACTATTAATCCCGAGTATCATTTGTTTCAACTGTTGTTCTGCGAAGGTCTGTTGAGCAGAAAATCATTTCCCCTAAGGAAAGCCTGAAGTAAAACATGTGACTTAGTATCAACCAACTAAATCCAGCCCTGTATCTAGGTGAGAAACCAGCAATTGACATCTCCTCTCACTTCTGATGCCTCGCTTAGTCTTTGACCTGCCTTTCCTGTGTCTCTTCCTCTTTCCTGTGCCGTGTGCTTGTACAAGATGCATTGTGCCTATGGGGTAGGGATCTTCTAGTAACGGTATCTAAATGCTTCCTGTGTTTGCCCTCTGCCCTGGCCAGCTCCACGTCCCCAGGGATCTCCTGCGCCTTGTTTCACTGCAGCATCTGAGGTGTTGGCAGTGACGGGCTGATCGGGGCTGTCAAACTGGCTTTAAAGGTAGAAGCACAAGCCCCTGTCCTCCCGGCCCCTAATGTCCTTCCATTATCCAACGGACATGGGGAACTCAGACCCAAAGGTCCAAGAAGTTTCCCAGAAAGTCACTGCAACCCTGTTCCCGTGTCCTCTAAGTGAAACAGGAGACCCCCAATGAAGAGGTCACGGCATCTTGCTCTTATTTGTCAACTTAATGTGACAAGCCAAGAGCCTGGTACTTTTAACCTATCAATATGTTTGATGAGTTAGGGTTTTGCTGAAATTTTCAATAATTAAAACTCATCCGGGCTGGGGCTGGGGCTAAGTGGTAGAGCACTTGCCTGGCATGTGTGGGGCACTGGGTTCAGTTCTCAGCACCCATCTAAATAAATAAATAAATAAAACAAAGGTCATCGACCACTTAAAAAAATCTAATTTAAAACAAAAAAAGAAACTCACCTATTTCCTGCTGTGAAGATATGTTTGTATTAGCTGTTTTTATTTATTTATTTATTAGTTAGTTAGTTATTGGTGCTCAGGATTGAACCCAGGGCCTTGTGCATGCAAGGCAGCACTCTACCAACAGAGCTATATCCCTAGCCCTGTATTAGTAATTTTCTGTGTGATTCAATACATTATTATCACCCTTGGTTCCTATAGGTTTTTAGCAGTTTTCAAGCAATGTGCTCATAGTTATTTACTACTTAATAAAGTTGAATCAATTTAGAAAAATGTGTACCCTAAACTTTCCTGTCCAGAAAATTTTGAGAAATGTATAGGAGAAATTTCTTAGTTTCAACATATAGATGAGTTGGGATTTGTATCTTTTTAAAAATTAACTAATTAGTTTACTCAAGAAATAATAATTAACTGTCCACACAGATGGTGGGAATCCATCACGAGGCTTGACTGGATTAATAATCTGACGAGAACAGAAACCTGGGAAGTGTTTTGTGGAGTTCACTGGGAAAACCTGAAGGTCAAGGGATCGAATGTGAGCTGGTGGAGGGGCTACAGTTCAGGAGTGTCCTGGTCACCATTAGTAATGAAAAGAATGAGACAGACTTCAAAGACCTTGAGCAAAGATTCCCAAGCACACGCCATGTAACTGTCCATCAAAGTGAGAGCAATGGTGAAGACTGAATGAAATTCAAGTACAGATTACTAATAACAATGCCATGGATAGGCTTTGATTAGATATTTGGGGGGCTGGAAATGACGAGGAGTAACTTCTGGATCTGTTAATTGACCAAAGAAAAGCTTTATCCAATAGGAAAGCAGAATGGGTGCATAAAACAGAGCAGAGAGCTGGAGGCATGAGTTTGATGTTAAGCAAAAGAAAAATGTTAATCCAATAAGTAATAAATCCAAATATATCACCAAAATAGTGATCGATAGCATTATTATACTGAAAGTAAATAATGAAATAATCAAAATATAGAACACATGAGTAGCTGAAGCCATCAGAACCAAGTTCTCCCAGACAAAGCAGGACATGAGGGTGATCCTCAGAGGAGAGGGAAGGCAAGCTGGAGCGCCTGGGAGATGAAGGAGAAAGTCTTCGGTGCTGAGGTGAAGCCCTGGCGCTGTCCTGCGGGAGCACTGACGGGGGTCCTCTGCACCCTATAGAGAGAGTGTTTCCTCGTGACAGTGGTTGACTCTCACAGGGTTCTTGCACAGCATGCCTGGATGTCAGTGGTGTGCACTGAGGTGCCTGCCTTCCTGGATTTGGCCATCAGAATACAACGTCAAAGGCCCCTGTGTTCCATGTCCTTCTCCCCTCGGGACAGGGCAGCTGCAGGCCTTTCTCCTCTCCCTAAGCCCATTTCCTTCTTGGAAGATGGAGATGCCAGGCCCTGCCTCTCTGATGTTGGGAGGAGGGATGTGCAGGCGCAGTCTTTGGTCCACGATGGTATTCCACCAAAAGTGGCTTTTCAGTGCTAGCATGAGGAGTGAGCATCCAGACTGCGCAGTGTCCATATTCCTACTCCAAATTCCTAAACATGGCAAGCAATAGGAATACATACGTGTGCACGTATATATAATACACTTGTGTGCGCGTATATAGACATTTTTTCTCTTATGTCAAAGTTAATGGCCTTCAAGGAAAATCCTCAACTGGACAGGCTGTTTTCCAATGGCCTTCAAGGAAAATCCTCAATTGGACAGGCTGTTTTCCTTCTCATGCCCTGCATCGGTCCATTTTCTTTTTTAAATTATAAGCATGTGGAGCCTCTCCATGAGCTTGGGACAGATGAACTGGGGAACACGTTCCTACCACATCCTTGCTTAGAAAAGGTAAAGGTTTAATTAAATTGTCACAGTTCAGAAGCCTTCACAATAGGACAAACCATGTCATGGAGTCAAGGAGGGTGCAGGGGAGGCAGGGGAGGCCAGGGTGCTTCCCACTGGAAAGGGTGACATGTTTGTCCCCATTCAGGCCAGGCCTTGCTGGCAGAATTAGCCATGAGGGTCAGTGGACAGCAGGGAGCACATGAAAGGCACTGCATGCAAGGCCACGCTGTGCCTGATGCTTGGAGAACCAGAGGGTCAGGCCCTGGAGGATCGAGGGCTGCAGAGCCCAAGGTGGGCACTGGTCAAGAGAGGGACTGGGGAGCCGTAAACTGAAGCCTGTGTTCCTGGCAAGCCGTGTGGCTCGGAGGGAATGAGGAGACAGACACAAAGGACTGGTGTGTTTGGTGTGTTTGTGTGTGTATGTGTGTGTGTGTGTGTGTGAGAGAGAGAGAGAGAGAGCACACTGAAGAAACAGCTCCCACCAGATCAAGGAAAAGACGGGAGGACAGTTCCCGCCCTCCTACCCCTCCGTCTCTATGCTTTGGGACACTCCTTGGTCCCCTGGGCTGAGGCCAACTCTCGCTCACTGGAGTCCAGCAGAAAAACTGCTTTATCCCCCGGAGGGCTGGGCTTTTCTCCTGTTCCCACTGTTCATGGTCCGTGATCTCGGGCAAGTTTCTTCCTGCCAACCTTGATTCTCATCACCCAGGAACTCCTAAAAACAGCAGACCCCTTCTGAGAGGCAGTGAGGACTGATTGGGATAAAGCAGTGCGTCCTCGTCACAGGCAGGAAGACGGGGACAGCGTCACACTGAACCCCTGTCACGGCTCTCAAACACAGCTCCCTCCTCTGTTCCTGCCCCGGCCACCCGGGGCAGCCTGGAAGCCCGACCTACGGGGTTCCCTGGATGGGGGAGGTGGCAACCTCTGCATCCCTCAACCCCCTCCAGGACCCCCGTGGCCCTGCTCAGGCCTTCCTCCAGGACCCTATCCGGTTGCCTGCACCACCTCCCAAGGCTTCCAAAGAGGAGCCTGGGCGCAGGAGCTTGCAGGTCCCCAGGTGAAGTTTCCTTCTGGGCCCAGCATCCCGAGTTTGCCTCTCTGAGCTAAAACATGGCGAATCAGCTTCCCGTTCTCTCTTGACCCCTTTCCTTTTTATGGAGTCTCACTCATGGTTTTGGATCTTTGGCTTCCTTGAGGGCTTCAAGGTCGGGGCATTGAACTTTGAGGTGCACAGGGCTGCCCGCTCTCAGGCCTCGCACTCGGGCCACCAGCCAACCATCTTCTCACTGCTTAGGAAAGTCCACAAACTTCTATGAAGCCACCTGTCACATGTCGAGTCAATATCTATGGCCTGACAGAAATCCATAGCTCTGACTTTTGCCCAGTTTTCAAGAGAATAAAAAAGATCTGTTACTGAGAAATACGTAAAACAATAGCCAGCCAGGAAAAAGAGCGTGATTCTGAATGGCCATCGAGGGAATTGAACAGTCAGGACACAGGCAGAGCAGACCTGAGGACAAGAAGTAAACGATGGCAGCACGACTCTGGAAAAGATGAAAGGACCCTCAGCAGAGACTCTGAGGACAGTGGGTTCCCCCGCCTCAGCATGTCACGCAAAACGAGAAACACGTTTTCTACTTTTTAAGAAAGTCAAACAATTTTTTTGTGCCTATTTTTTTCACGGGCCATGAGAAAAGTAATGTAAACTGCACTGAATTGCAAGGGTGTGCATGTATGTGTTAACATGAACATGCATACGTACGTGTGCTCATGTGCTGTGTGGGCCACACGTGTGTATTCAGGTGTGGATGCACACATGTGCATGGGAGCAAATGCACACCCGTCATGGTCCCATTGCAGTCATGTCCCCATACTTTCCCTGTCCTGAGGCAGGGCCCTCCTGGGTGCTGCAGCTTAGGCTTCATTGGGAGGGTGATTGAGGAGACTGAGGGGTGTGAGGACCACCGACACAGCAGGAAGCTGGGCTCAGGTCGGTTCTGCTGCCCTGGGCAGGGCAGGCTCCCCTGGGGTCAGACAGCAGGCTCCTCGCCCAGAGTGGCTGACCTGGAGAGTGGCATTGTTCTGTGCACACAGAGCCAAGGCCAGCATTGTGCTGAAGTAACTGGCGGAGGGTGGCGCGGCCTTGGTGAGGAGGGAGCTGCTTATTCTAAACGGGCAGCTTCATCTGCAGAGGCAAGAACCTCTTGGGTTGGGAGACCTCGGGGCTGAAGGGAGAAAGGAGACTTAAAAGTCACCTTGTTCATGGTTCCATAAAATGCAGGACATGGTCTGTGCTCTTTAAGGGTGATGAGCCATTTAGGGAATCGAGTGAATTTTATGGTCACACTTTCTTAAATGACACACACACATAAACTTGACTCTCCTCAGGAGCCTGCTGAAACATTTGCTCATCTTAATAACTAAGCACCACTCAAGGGCCCAAGAGCCCAGATGAAGCCTCTGTTTGTGATGTCATTTGGAGTACAAATGTTGGCACCTACTATATACCAGGCAACAGGCTGGACAGATTAGTAAGACCTAATTCCACTCTTCCACGTGTTCACCCAACCCTCACCAAACCCTAGCTGGCCACCAGCTACAAACAGTCACACAGAAGCAGCCAGCTGAGCTTTTCCATGCAAATCTTACCCTGTTTCCAACACTGAGACCTCTAATAATGAAGGTCAGTTTTGCTGGAGGAATCCAGAATCACTGTGGAATCACATCAGGGCTAGCAGTCAGCTCAAATCCTGAGACTTTAGGGATATGCATTCTTGCAATGCCTCAGTGTCATTCCTTGGTCACTAGCTTCGCAGAAGTGCCTGTAAAGTCAAAAGCATCTGACCCACACGGAGGAACTTCCACACGTCATCTAGCAGAGAGAAACATGACTGTAAAGATATGATAATTATTAGAAGAATTTTCTATATCACTTAATCAAAGATTTTATAAACCATCTAATTATAAAACACATTTATAATAAATTGAAATGTTTTATTCCTGAAATACTTTTAAAGAAGCATTTTTTCAATTTTTTTGTTTGACACCTTCTAGACTGTTGAGTAAAAATAAAAAAGCAGCTTTTTTAGAAATAGGACGCATGAAAAAAAGACAGAAGTTTTAAAATTAAATGACAAGAACAGGGCAGGGTGTACTCAGTGGCAGGATGTGTGCTTAGTGTGCATGAAGCCCTAGTTTCAATCTCCAGTGCCCCAAACACCAAAACTTTAAACGTGAAATCTAAGGAAGAAAGTGGACAGGAGGATTGCCACCATCCCAAATCCACACCCCAAGTTTCCATCTAACAAGCAAAAGGTCTTGTGCTTCAGAGAGAGTCACACATAGGCCCGGGCTTGCAGATTTAGCACAGCTAGATGGCTATTATTTATTACATATTCAATTATTAAAATTATTCAAATGAAAATCTTAAATTGAAATTGCTAACTTGGTAAAATAGTAGATTGAATATTATTAAACTGAAGTTATTAAAGTGAAACTCTTGATAAGCATACACTGTGGAACAAGCTGCTGTCTCCTCTGCACAAGATCATGGGCACGTGACTGGACAGACACTGTTGTTAACATTATCCTCCACAACCAACAGATTTTCTACTCTGTTATGTTCTAGAATTCATGAGAATATCGAATGTGGCATTGACACCGGGGAAGAAGCAAGTTGAAGCCGTGTGGGATGTGTGTGTATGTGTGAATGTGCATGTGTGGATGAGTGTGCACACACAGGAGTTGCAGGTCACAGTGGGGACCTGTGGCAAAGGCAACCTTTAACTAATGCCAGCACCTTCTTACTTACTAGAAGAGCTGGTGGTGAATAGAAAGCTGAGGCACTGGGAGAGGAGCAGAAGGTCACCTTCAGAGAGCTGGGTGGGAGCAGCTATGGACCAACCCACCCTCCCCCTGAGCCCGCGAGATACAGCTTCCTTCATGTTTAGAAAGCGATGTGAAGATGTTGGTAGATGGTGGGTGGCTTTTCAATAATTAACCAGAAATAAATGATATTCCAAAAAATTCATTTTAGTTTATAAACATTCTTTTGAATATCTCCAACTCAGGTGTGAAATATGCATTCCCTATACATAGAATATTAAACTGAATTAAAATTTTAAATTCTTCAGACATTTCAACTAATAAATAATTCACAGTAAAATCACTGTGATTTCCCCATCTGAACCCATTCAGATTCCTGAACCCAATCATCCTGAGGTCTTTTCCTGGATAAAACCTCGTCATGAGCAAGAGCAAAGAAGGATGATCAGACCTGGAGGCTGACACCTAGCCAACCTATTCTCCACATTTTCATACTCACTTGACCATGAATATTACATTGTAGCAACAAATAAAATGTGACATCCTTAGTTACAGATTCTAAAACTAGGCGAACGGACACAAATCATGCTAAGAACCCAATCTGCATGTACGTCCACTTCCGACACACACCATGGGCTTTGTGTCTCTTGCAGAAGAGAGACGGAGACTGGCTGGCCTGCTTTTGACATTTTAAAGGTTTGACTTGCCTCTTTTCCTTGTTTGCATTAAGGAGAAAGCATGTTAAGTGTTTTGTTCACAGCCTGATGGGACTCAGCCGGGAGGGCCCTGCCAGCCGCAGTGCTGCCGTTACCCTGTCTGTGGGCTTCTCCTCAGTACTTTACCAGTGGGAAGAGGGCCGAGCTGAATTCTCTGCTTTTATTCCCGCTCCTCCATGGAGGTTGGAAGATGGATGACTTAACTCCATGAAAACTATCTGTCAGCAGAGCCAGCAGACGGCGTGGTGAGGAGAGGGCAGAGCATATGGTAGGTTCAGCAAGAAATGGCTTGTATGCCATTGATTATTCTTTTCTCAGAACAACAGCGAATACCCTGGTGTGCATTATGATAGAATAATCCTGAACATTCAGTGAATGGAGGCACTTCCAAGTGGTGCTTTGGCTTGGTTTGGATGCTATTTATTAAATAAGCCTTTGTCCCAGGCTTTTAAAGAGTATTTGAAGGGCTTGGGCCTTGGAACACCGGGCCTCATTCATCTGGAGACAAGGGTGATGGTAGGTGGGAAAGCATCGTGTGTCACAGCACATGCAAAGTCCGCAGCTGCAGGTAGACCAAAAGGACAGTGGCAGGGCCAACTCCAGGAGAAATATACTATAAAAATCACAGTAGTCACGTCATCTAGCAGGTGACAGTCTAATCACCATAATAGGACCATGAATAAAGACACACGTGAATGAACACAGTGATCTGCTTTGAGTTGTGCAAATGCATCCACCGGTGGAGACATTCTTTCCCCTCTTTCTGCTTAACTCTCTCCAACACACCCGTCACCATTTCATACACGAGTATTGTACTTTTCCAGTTTATGTTATAAATTGTCTGCCCCAGAGAAACCTTGTCCTAGCACGCTAATTATCCTGCCAGATACAAAGTATTCAATAAATGTTCATGGAATGAAAGGTGATCTACATCCTGATTAGTTGTCATCTGTTTTCAGCACTATTTGGGAAGAAGGTCTGTCCTGATAGACTGTGCACACCAAGTGCAGAAATGCCTCAGTACTGTGGTCCCAGGAGCGTCACTCTCCAACTACTAAATAGGGGAGGGACCAGGAAGCACCCGCCATTCCCAAGTCCAGATTGTGCCCAGAACCAAGGAGTGAGCTCTCCTGAGGCAGGGCCAGGTCCCCAGGAACCCCGACCAGGTCCCTCTGGAGGATTGAGGACTGCTTCTCCCTCCTTCTGATCTGGAACCACACTTGAATCCTCTGCTTCTTACAGTGGAACTTCACACACCTCTTTTTCAATCTGATCAGCGTTATATTTACATGTGGCTTGTGGGGTGCACCACAGTCATCCCCGAGACACCACAGTGCCTGGGTGAGGTCTCACCGTGAGCCTTTCCAGAGGGAAAGTCCAATGCCCACCACCCCATGGACGGTGTGCAGCCATGCAGGGCCTCTGAGCTGCATGCAGCCAGCTCCTGGCTCTGCGCTGAGTGGCCCTGGCTGGGAAGACTGTGCTGGACCGGGCACCTGAGCACTGGAATAGATCCATGACCTCACTCAGTTGGCTGCATCCTTCACCTTCACTGACAAGAAAATTAGGCCTGGGTATGCTCTCATCTGAGGAAGGAGACACACATCAGTCATCCTTGAATGAGCCTGGCACTGTGGTGAGCAAGTCTCGTCTTATTCTTAAGCAGAAAATGCCACATTTGCCTTAAAATGAGTCTTGAGGGATAATGAAAGACTGCATCACTTAAAAATAGAGCCTCGAGTCCCTGCCAATGGGTCCATGTGCCCACGCTGCTATTCTTAGTGAGTGCTCTCTGAAGAGGCCAGGGTGCCTGGGCCAGGCTGTGACCCTATCACTGGGAGCGTGGCTGCTCTGCTGGAGTGTCACAGTCAGACTCTAGAAGGTTCTTTGGGGAACAGGTTCTCAGGACAGCATCCAGACAAAGGACTCAGGATAAAAAGCCTTGCAAACGGCCCTGAGAGGGCCAATGCCGCGGGGACAGGAAAGCAGTCCTGGGTCTGGAGGGAGAAGGAGGAGCGGGATTCCCTCCATAGCCGTAGTCCATTCTCACGGTCCTACAGTGTGCAAGATGGTGCTTCATAGGTTGTATCTCAGATCTAGACAGCACTGCGGTTGGACAGATAAGACCTTACTGCCGCAGTCCGGCTGCAGCAAAATAACTGGGGGGTGACGAGCAACTTGTGTACCAAGTGGGAGTATACAGCAGGAGTGGGAGCCGTTTATTGTAGCACAGGAGGGGTATATATACATTCCACACAGCTTATCTAATTAACATAAACTAGATACAGCAGTCAACCAATAAGGAATCTCCACACTTAATGGCTCACTGACGTTACTTCACAAACCACTCCCTCTGCAAAATGCCAGGCGCCATGTTGACTTGTTTACAGACCCTAACACCTTATAGTTGCACCAATGTGCAGGTGAGATGGCTGCTCAAGGACTCTCCCTGAGGACCAGGGAAGAGGTGGAGCTCACCAGGAAGCAGCTCAGAAGCCCCTCAGGATGCAGGTCTTATTTTCTCTGCCTCTTTTCCGCCACTCATTGCCTCTAACATCTCGCTCTCCAAATGGAAGTAGTTAAAAACACATCTTCTTATACATTTCCAATGTTTGAGTGCTAACTCCCCTGAAAGGGACTAAAACAGGGTCAGTCCTCAGCAGCAGAAACTGTGGAAGCTTAAACTCGTTTCCCGTTTCCTTCCCTCTTTCCTCCATCTCTCCTTCTCCCCTCCCTCCTCGTTCTCTCTGGAGGGCCACTGTTCTGAGGAGTAGCCACGACACTCCTCGGGGAGGCCAGCTCTGTTTCCACAGGTGCAGGGACACTTGTGCACCACTGGAGCCTGGCCGTGTCCCGACAGATGAGTGTGTAGAGCCAGCCCTCTTCCAACACTGCACACATCTGTGCATCAGAGCTACCTAGGCCTATTGCTCACAAGACCTGCGCCCTATTACATATCACCTTAACAATAGGGCCCAGCATCTCTGCCTCTCAGAAATTAAGACAGTGATAATCCACTGGATTATGATAATGCTCATAAAGACAAGATTTTTTAAAAAATAAAACACCTTTAATTTTCTTCCCAGAGGAAAACAAATGGTTCTATCTGGGAGCTTAAACTTGTTTAGAAAACTAACACCTGTCACTTAGTATGTACACAAAAGTAAAGCCCTATTGATTAGAAGCTATCTACATAGATAAATATGCTTTTAAATTTTAGTCTGAGTTAAGATTTGATATGGAATTTTTATACCTTTGTCAAGAATTTAATCACCAAAAAATAGGTCTGTTTGTATAAAAAAGACAATTTTAAGTAAGCAACTCAGTATAACAATTGTTTGTTATGAAGAATTGATGTTTAAAACAACCAATGTGTTTTAAATACATCTGATTTGAAATGGTTGAAGGAGAACTTTGGCAGATTTCAATTTGAATTTTTGAATATGCTAAACCATTAGATTACAGTTAATAAATCCAGTTCCACCTTAATGTTTGAGAATACTAAATTAAATATAAAAATTTTTAAAGATAGTTTGGATATATTTTTTTAAAACTTGAGGTTAATCAGTGAAGAAATACTATCAGATCTCAATGAACAAGAATTCTATCTTCATTAACTAATTAGCATAATTTACCAATTAGCATAAAAAGAACCATCTTTTTAAAACCTGCTCTGAGAAAAATATGGCATGAAATGACACCTGATAAGGTCTAAAGACTCATTTTCTAATCTGAGAACATTAACATTGTCAAAAAGTAGTGTTTGCTACCATTGCCTGAAAATAGATATTAATGTTGTTGTTTTCCTTTTATTACAAATAATTGAGCTAGCTACTCTGAATACAGATAGAAAATATAATTCCTCATGAAGCCCATTTCTTATTTTAGTTGGCACATTCTAATTGTGCGTATTTATGGGATTCCAACACTGCGTCATGACCAAATCCAGGTAAACCACATTTCCATACTCAAGCATTTATCATTTGTCTGTGTTTGGAACATCCAAAAGCCTCTCCTCCAGCGATTTTGCAGAGGTGCAGTGGCCCTGGGAGTTCAGGTGTCCATAAACCTTCTTGTCTGTCCTGTAGGCACACCACTGAGAGGCCGGGGCTTGTGGATCAATAGTTCATAGTACAGCAAACAAATCCACCCACCCCAGGCGAGCAAGTGGAAGAGGGAAAATTAAAGCTACAAGGCCAAGCATGGGCCCTCCTTCAATGTGCTCCCTGAGCTAGGTGCCTGCAGGGCCCTTCACCACTCAAGAGAGAGTCTCAGCCCGTAAACTTGTCACTGGAAAAGATGTGACAAGGAGGGTCCCAGCAGTTCCTAGAGAAACTCAGCTCAGGGCCAGATGGCTTCTTGGCTGATGAGTTGGGAAAGTATCTCAAGTATCTTGGCACACACCAGTCAGGGCAGGGTTGGCGTATTTAGGAAAGCAGATGCCCATTCAGTGGGTAAGGGGCAGTCTCAGGGGACAGACAGCACTGTGCTGGTGTGGAGTGCTGACACGCGGATGGTGCCAGGGTTAGGGTTAGGGTTAGGGTTAGGGTTAGGGTTAGGGTGCCAGGCTTTCCCTGTCCTCCTGCTGTGAAGGTAAGGGTCAGGGCCAGGCCCAAGGGGGTGCGCTCAGGAGTGGCTGTCGCTCCTGGGCGCTCCTGCATGTCAGGGCCTCCTGGTACTTCCTTTGAGACTCTGTGACTCTCCTTTATTCCCAAATTCCTTCCGTTGGTGAAGAAATCACAGAAGCTGGCTTCACTGGGCACCCTCCCTCTGTGAGGTGCGACCCGCTCAAACTGTGTCATTGAGTCACCTTGAAAGTTCCAACCTGCTATGGTCCAGGCTCCGAGGTCTGGCTTAACTCCAAGTTTTCAGCACAGTTTACCAGGGACGCACCCTTGGTATGCTCAAATTCGGGACCCCCAAAGACCACCAGAGACCCAAGATCAATGCAAGCAGCAAAGAGGTGTTTATTGCGAGCTAGCTCGGTCCTCTGCACGTACACACAGCAACTGGTGACGCTGAGAGGTCCCCGAGCCCAGGGTTTGCAGCAGTTTTATACATTCTCTGGAGAGGGCAGGGACTTCACATACATCCTAGCAAATCATCACACACCGCCGGAAAATCAAATAACAACTCTAAAACATGATTAGCACATTCACTGGCGGGAACAAGTTGGGTTAAGGGTGATTGGTCAGTACAAAAGGGAGATTTGTTTGAACTGATTGGTTTAAGCCAAGAGGGGTGTACGTGCTGAATTACATGGTTTCCCAACACCATAAACTACTGGGAAGGTCACCTGGCATCCCAGGTATTTTTCCTGTTTCATGCTGATTGGTGGCTGCTAGGGGGTTGCTCTGGGTCCCCACCTAACCTGACTGAGTCAGGGACACCTGGCCCAGCAGATCTCTCCTGTTATTTGTAGATAAACAACTTAGCAGGGTGGGAATGTGCCTAGGGGTGCTCTGTGGGTCTTTCCAAGGACAAAGGTCATGTCCCTTTCTTGGACAGCTTTGCTCTGAGGTAGAGGCTGGTTTCTCGGGGCTTGGGAAGGAGAGAAAACATGTGTGACTCACAAGCCTCTACCTTTGATGTGCCTGCAGAGATGAGGGGAGGAATGAAGGAAAGGCCCTAGTAGGTAGAACACGTGTCAGGGTGCACAGGAAATGACATGGAGCACTGTCACATGTCCTTAGAGTTAGAGCGATTATAACTTCACGGGAGGCCTTCAGAGCTAAGCTTTTTATCCATAAGTGAATTGTGAAGGTCTGTGCTGAAAACTTGAGTCCAGAGAAATGTTTATTTATCCTTCAAAAAGTGATTAGGCCAAAGGAAAGCTTCAACCAATATAAACTAAACTTACTAAGGATTACTATGTAAGCCAGACCGACCATTTATAAAGTGCTCACAGCAGGTGACTCTTCAGAGGCTGACCCACAGACTGGAGCAGTCCCTCTGGGGAGCAGTCATGACTGAGCCCCGCTTGAGGTCAGCTCAGGCCGGGAGTGAACCCCTGATGACGGTCATTTGGAAGCACCCTACTCCGGCCCTTCTTGAGAGATGCAGGCTGTAGCCTAGAAGAAACCACTTCTGGGCTTGGTGGTGAGGACTTCCACCCCAGCTTTTCCCATGGGCTGTTGGTTTGGGCCATTTAGTTCTCAGCATTGTCACGCAAATATTCTCACCAGACAATGTTCCTCATCAAAAATGCCAGTCTTCCTCCAGTCCTTAGCATTCATTTTAAATTTCTATGGGATGAAATGCCCTCGAGTTTAACTACCTTTGGTGATGTGTTTCTTTTCAGGCCATAACATTACCTGCAGGCTCTAGAGATGCTGTGGTACTGACTCCAAATGCATCCAGTGTTGCATTAACGCTGACATCATGAGAAACAGCTCAGACACAGACCCCAGCCGGTGTAGGCAGGGACGAAAGGTTTCCCCCTGCGCTTCAGAGAAGGCAGTTCTGGTGTCACCTGCTTTTGAGATTTATTTCCAGATTCACTTAGACAGTCCTGACAGACATATATCCCTTGGAAAAGCAGACAACAAAATTAGAATTAGAATTGAAATCGGCCATATCAAAAAGCGCTGCAGGAGGATTTTCTGAGACTTCTGTATTCTGGCATTTGCGAGATGCCACTTAGTGGATCACAGGTTTGTTTGTCTTTCTTCCTTGTGTCATTGTCGCAGCTAAGTCATTGATAAAACCAACCTGACTATCAACACGAAAGGAATTCCATTTTAATATTGTACGTCTTTCACTTTGATCTCTTCCACAGAAGCAACCTTAACATGAGAGTTTCAACTTACAAATAAAAATGACTAAGTAGAGACAAAACATTTTCTATACGTGCTCCAGATTTTCCCTTCACATAGTATTTTTTTTCTGTGCATATGCTGAACACCTCTAACTTTAACCCAAAGAAGAGTGAATGGGTGGAGGAAGCTGTGCTCCTACATTCACTGTGGTTCAGTTGGTAGCTTCTCAAAACTTAATCTGCACCAGGCACCTGGGTTAGCAGCAGATCTTCATTCTGTAGGTCTGGGACAGGAGCTGGGATTCTGCACTCCCAACAGCTTCCCACTGTGCACACCCACTGCATTTCTAACAGTCGCATCTTCCACACCCACTGGGCAGTGGAGGTATGGAAGATGCAACTCACTCAACGGAGCCTGCTTTGTGAAATAAGTTACTACGTTCTTGTCACATACTGCTACTCAAGGGTCCTACAGGCCAATCCTTGAGGCAAATGTTAAAGTCCATGACATCTAGCACATTAGAATTCAGAGGATGCATTTATTTCGATTATATTTACAAATCCTACCATAATTTTTGTGTATCTTTATGATGGATCTAAAATCTTGTATATTCAGAATCTAAGAATCACAACATACTTTTATCCTCTGTTGTTTATTTTTTAAATAATCTTGTGGTGTGGACAATGCTTTGCTTTCAACCTGACAAATTAAAATACTGAGAACAAGTGGTCTGAGAGGGAAGTGCAGCGGTGACATTCATTAGGACGTAAGGAAACCCTGCCTCCACGCTAGTGTCCAGGCCTTGTTGATGAGAGGTAAACCAACAGTGTGCGTCACTGGAGTCCCCTCCGACAGTCACGTGTCCAGTGTACTTGAAGGACAGTGAAGGTCGCTTGAGGAAAGAGGACTGTAACAGGATGGAGCTCCCAGGGAATGTGGTATTTTCATTCCTCAGGTCCCAGGAATTCAGGACGAAATTGTTAGAGCTGAGAGACGGGCCAGTAAGTTGCCTTGTGTACACTTATTTCTTTATGATGAGAAATAATGATAAATGAGGATTGCTTACTATGTGTTAAGATTTTATTATTACATTTGCTTTGAAATTTCTTAAAGTAAGGAGCTTCAGCCTGATGCTCAGGGTGGGAAGTTCCAGAGTCCACTTTCTCGGGATCTGTCAGAGCCTGCAGCACCCTGGACCCGTACAGGGAGCACAGACCACAGAGGAGACGCGGGTCCTCCTCACTGTGAGGGGCAGGGCTCTTCATGCTCACTAGGGCTCTGTTGTCATGACTTTTTTTTTTTCTTTCCTTTTTTTTTTTTTTTTTTAGCATTTGGTGGTTGTTCTGCTGAAGCCACAATAAAAATGAGTCAAAATATCTTTTCTTTTTTTGTGACGTTCTTGCACATTTATGGAGACAGAAGGTGCATTTCTGCCACTTGCCAGCCTGCTTCCTGCCGGGCCCTTGCCACCCAGTCTCCACCCGAGGCTGCCTTCAGTGCTAGAAACAGAATTGCCACCGCAGAGGAAGAAGAGCGCAGCCATGACCTCCTTGGGCCAAAGCTGTATTTCTGCATGAAAACCTCAGAGGGAAATGGTTTTATCCTGACAGCTGCATCCCAACATCGACTCAGATTGTTTTTATTTTCTTTCACATTTTTAAAACTTAGAAATTGAAAACTCTAAATCTTTTACCAACCTAGGATTCATCCAATTCTTCCGCATTTACTCATGAAATGGTTTACTTGCTATTGAGCAATACTTTCCTTCAGTGTGTGGATGCAAACTTTACCATGGTGATACTTCTTCTGGTGAAGTCAAACTTCTGTGCATAACCAGAAACAATTTGGTGTGGCTGTGTGTCAGGGTTAGCGGGTAGGGGGTATTCGGGTATTTTTATTCAAATAGCTCTGCACCCCTTTTTATTTCCCCTATGTGAAGGGAATGTCATCCTCATGTTGGCCAGAGTAAGTGAGGTGTTCATATCTCAGCTAAAAATGTTTCTGCCGCTAGAATCACTGCGTGCGCCATCTTGGTTCCACATCTGGCAGAGGTCTTCTCATGGCTGCCTATCCCGGAGGCCAGCTGGGTGTGGTGGGGTAACAGCAGGGCGATGATGGCTATAAAAGGGGTTCCCTGCTTCTGCAGGAAGACATGACGGGATGAGAGTTGGGGAGAGGTAGCAAAGTGAAAAGACCAATTTATTTTTTTGTTCTGATTATCGTGTATATTGCATGGTTGCTCATTAGATTTTTAAAAGCAAAGAAAAAAGACCAAATTGGATCTGAAGCCCCAACAGACTCTAAAACAACATATTGTTCAGGCTGTTTTCAAAGCAAAGTTCACTCCAGAGTAAACCGTGCTCATATTTCCATAATGCAACACATCAATCCTTCAGGACTTTGCCCCTTCAAGATGCGCATTTGTGTAAAACAAGATCAGTCCTTTGTAGTGCAGGCTCAACATGGGCATCACAGGGTGTGCATCAGAATCCACAGATCAGGATTTATATAGCTGTGTCCTTGATTGCCTGCCTGCCTTTCTTTCTTTCTTTCTATTTTAATGCTGGGGTTGACCCCAGGACCTTGGCATGCTAAGTATGTGCTCAACCACTGAGCTCCATCCCCAGCCGGATTTCTTTATTTTCCATGAATAAAAATAATAGTTTTTTTTTCCTTTTTAAAATACTTAAAAATAAAATGATCTAAGACTAGCAACTCAAAATTCTTTCTCTGAATTTTAGATAAATAATACATAAATTTCTAATGATTCTAATAGAGTTAGTCTTCCTCTTCTGAATATTTTATGCAACTTGAGATATTTTATTTTGTTGTAAATAGACCAGAAAATCCGTGGATGAAGTCACTAGCCAACTCCACTTCCTCCTTTCTGGGCTTCTGCTGTGTTGACAGAATGGATACCCTTCTGGTTCCAGGGCATCAAGTTCAGAGTCGGTGGTCTCCAGGGTTGATTTAGTAGCCTGCTTTGGCCCCTCATTTGCAGTCCTGAGTGAGGCTCCAGCAGTGTGCTTTCATAGCCATATGATCCTGTAACTTTTGAAATATTAGGATATGAAAGCTGGGCATGACTCAAACCCCCTCATTTTCCAGCTTGACCTCTCTCTCCTTGGCTACCCCAAACCCCATGCAGTTAGTGCAGGATGTTGGGAGAGCAAAGGGCCAGTTGAGCTGAGATTTCATTTGGCTTGTGTTTGGGAGACATATGTGGGTTTTCGGCTCCATCATTAAGATTCAGCTGAAGGTCCTGGTTTAGACTTAACTTCCAGGATTCCTTGGGTTCAGTGCAATGTCACAGACCAGCAGTCAGAGACCACACTGGAGGCTGGCACAGCAAGCCCCCGGTTCCTGGCCTGTGGAGCACATGGGCGGTAGGCGGGGGGATGAGGATCCACATGCCCGGAGTCCAGAGTTTGTCAAATTATGTGGAGAGTTACAGCAAAATTAGGAGTGGGGGATAAAGTTTTTATTGAAGCCTATTCATGCTATCATAAACATTCTAAATTACACATAATGTCTGACTACAAACAAAGCACAATTTAAATTAATTCATAATGGCATATTTGATAATTCTCCAATGGGAAAAATGTTCATCTGATAAAGCTCAAATATGTCATTTTATCTAGAATTTGGGAACTGGATTTAGAACATTTTAATTAAAATGTGAGAAATGAGTGTCTTCTGTTTGGGGTGTTTATGGAGAGCTTCACCTTTCTCATCTTTAAACTTAAAAAAACATTTACTAAATAGCAGAAAAATCAGAATCAAGACAATAATGATCAGTGTTGAAATCTATGGAAATTATTCTACTATAGAGATAACAAAAACCTCTAATAACAAATAATAAATATAACAAAAATCAATTACACAATACTAGACCAATTGCTTCTTACGAGAAAGGTGCATTTTGAAGAAAAGTAGTGGACAGGCTGCTGTGGTTCTATAGCCAATTAATGGAGAGAAGTGAATTGCATGTTGGAAAAAAATTTAATTCTTTGCTGATCTAACTCTACATGCTGATACTACAGGGCTGCCTTCTGCTGTCAGTTTCCTAGCCATGTAGGAATTTATTTATGTGCGTATTTTTTGGTTTGCAGTGTTTGACCCTCCTTACCATCGGCCATATACAGCCCACCGCTACGGATGTCTGTCCTTCCTTGGCCTTCTTTCTTGCCCGTGAGCTAATTCAGGCCTTTCTTTATTCCTTAGATATGTTAGCAGCCTAATTAGGGAATCCATTCATTGACTACATGTAGCTTATTTCTTGGTCTCTTGTCCGATTCACCTTCTGTGCACTTATTCATTAAATGTATGTATAATAAAATTCAGAGCTGCAGTGAGAATGGCCAGGGAGACCATGGTCTTTGCTAGCAGAAAGCAGAGCATCTGTAAGAGACAGTGCCAGTCCCTCTCCTGGTTGAGATGCGCTGTGTGAAATGCAAATATCCAGACATGAGGAAGCTTCTGTGAGAGAGCATGGGGAATGGGATGGTTCACCATGACTGCATCCTAGAACAGAGTCCCAGGCTGCTGATGGCAGCAGCTGACCCAGAGTCCCCACAGGTGGGCCGGGTGCCCACATTTTCCTTCATCTGCACATGAGAAGGCTGGGGTGGACCAGCCAAGGAGCTTGCCTGCTGGTCACGAGGACCAAAGTGTCCAAGCTGGGTGAGCACAGGGGACCTGCTTCCCCAGCTAGCCCTGTGCTCTTTGAGCTAGGAACAGTTCTTCCTAAAATCCTTCTTTGAACATGTGATTGATCTCCTAAACAATTGTTTATTAATTATTTCTTCTGAAAATGAGGTCTGGCCTTTGGAGCTGGCTCTGCAGCCTCAGAGCAGTATGTGCTAACCTCCTTTCCTGGTCTTTGAACCGACTGTTCACCTGGCCGGATGTTTCCTGGCAGTCTGCCTGGGTGCTCTCCATGCATGGTCAGAAATATGTGAGTTGAGCCAGATGTTCAGGCCCCCAATCTTAAAGTCCTTCGTGGGTAGCAGCAACAGTGGCAACCTTCCTTTTAGCTGCGTAGAGAAACCACCCACATCTCCTGAGAGCCATAGAGACTGTGCAGTGGCCTCAGGAGAAGCAGATGGGTGATAGGGGTCCTTTCTCTTTTCTTTCCGAATTTTCCCCTGCCTTTCCCTCCTCCCGCACACAGAGAAGCGAGCAGAGGGCAGGGGGAGGACTGCAAAGCATCAGGCCAACAGAATGAGATGATGTCAAGAACAGCACCCCACAACTCATGAGACACAAAGCTTTCCTGCGAAAACTAGGTGTCCCCGAGAAAGCTGACACACGGCAATGACAAGGTCTAAGACAGTCGAGTGCCTCTGGCGGCTCTGTGACGACACAGGAAACCCAGCTGCGGAGTCCCCTCAGGAAAGCGGTGAGGCAGTGGGAATCTGAGATGCGGCTTGTCACTCCATCCCTCAACGCAGGGGTGGGCAGCCGAAAGCCCTGATTCTACTGACACTCTGTTACCTACGAGTTATGGGACCTTGGACACCTAACTCCAGACTCCTCAGCTGAAGACCAGGGAGACCAATCATCCCTGTCACCTGGGGGCCTTCTGAGGACAAAAGCAAGAGGCCACCCCTGTTCAAAGCCTGGCACAGGGTGGTCGTCAGCGTGCCAGCTCTGTCAGCCCACCTGCCATCAGCACGGTGGCTGCCATGGCGTTACTGTGGCATTTAGTCAGTCTTCACTGCTTTTTGTGTTTGGCTACGTGTGAGCTCCTCAGGGAGAGATACTAAAAAAATAATAAAAAAGAGGCAACATTGTCTTGACCTTTCATCTAAATTGGATGAAAATGTTGCAGAAAGTTCAACATTTCAAAGGAGATCTGTCTTCCTACAAACCTTGCAGGTCTGCCTAATAACACTCCTGGTTGGAGAGTTTATTCTGGGTGGAGGAATCACTGGTAGCAAGAGGATTGCCGTGGCAACGGGGTCCAGGCCTGCGTCCTGGCTTGGCAACTGGGTAGCTGGCATTTCAGAAGCAATTAAAAGAGTGTGAGATCTGGATGTGAAGACCTTTGCTTTTCTCTGTGCAGTGTCCTCATCACCATGTCAGCAATCAGCCTCTGGAGAGAAGCACGTCCCCCCCCCCCCTGCGGAAAAGTAGCACTTACTTTATGCAGAGGAGGCATGGAAACAGCTCCCGAGCCTCCCTTGCCCCCTGAAACCTCCCTCCTACTCCTTTCCAAATCCTAATAAGGAGCATTCACTGCTTCTGGACCAACTTGTCCTCCATTGACTTTGGGGTGTTTCCACACACCCCAGAGCCCTGCTCCATCACGAGGAAGCCTTTGCAGAATCCCGAGACCTAACAAGCAGTTTACTGAGGCCAGCCTCCCAAAGGGGCGTAAAAGCCAAAGCTGCTGTTGTCTAGGGTAAATGTGCCCGTGATCCATCCTCACCAGCCTGAACCAGCAGAATCCCGCCAGCACAGCCAGGGATGGAGGGCGCAGGGCCTGGGGGGAATCCGTGGCACAGGGTAGACAGGCACCAGAAGGATGCCCTCAGACACACCCCCAGTCACTCCCCTGGCTTTGAAAGCAATGGGTACCTCCTTTACTGGGATGGACAAGAACTGAGAATCATTATCTAGTAAAAGAAAAAGAAAAATATCCCCAGTACATAAAAGATAATTTTCCACACACCGAAGTCGTGTTTTGTTAAACAGAATACTTTTTCATGCTCAGCATTTATTTACACTTTTCTCCCAAATGCCTTCCCAAGTCTTTAACAACTTTTTTTTTTTTTTAATAAACAATGCTAGAGTGTCTCACCTCATGAGGAAACTTTACAGCCAGAGAACCTGACTGAACTTTACCTTTCATCTTTTCCTTTCACGACCTCACTAAAATTCAACAAAAAGAAAATTATACAACATGCATAAAAGGCTCACAATGAGCTGTAAATAGCTGCATAATGAATTACGCTGGAAAATTCACATCCATAAGTGGGAATTTGCTTTTATTTGTACTGCACTGCACAGTTGGTTGCATTTTAAAAAGGAGTTTTATAAATTTCTTGAAAGTTAAAAAATCAAAAGCACATCCTTGTAGTCTGCAGGGGAATTTTGCAGGTAAATACATTAAGTCTCAGTTTAAGTACTATTATATTAACCCAGCTTATAAATATCACAGGCAAATAAAAATCATAAATAAAAAGCAGTATTGCTCACCAACGCAGGCCAAAGTCACTTGTCACGTCAGCTTCTCCAGCCTCTGAGAGTGTTCCTGCAAGTGTTTCTCGTGAGGAGACCTCTTCACCTTGGTAAGGGAGGATCCAGCTCATGTCTCTAAGGGCCTAAATACAAACTCCCTCAGGCTTTTGTGATCACTGTACACTTTTTTGGTTGTGGTGGTTTTTACCCAAAGTGAAAAAGCTAAAGGGTCACTTCACAGTCTCTCTGAGCTCAGGTGTCATTTGAGACAGAAGTAAACATACTCCACAAGATAGAAATGTTCTGCATAATGTAGCAGCAAACCCCGAGGGACTTTGATTTGTTTTCTGGTTTGATTTCTCTTGTTTCATCAGGGATGGGACACTCTCTCTCTCTCTCTCTCTCTCTCTCTCTCTCTCTCTCTCTCTCTGTGTGTCTCTCTCTCTCTCTCTCTCTCTCTCTCTCTCTCTCTCTCTCTCTCTCTCTCTCTCACACACACACACACACACAGCCAGAGAACACAGCCAGGTCCCACACTGGAGGAGTGCCCCAAGGGGTTGGACAGGCCTGTGCTGAGGTCAGAGGTGAGCCATCCACATCCTGGCCCAGGCATCCTCTCCGCGGAAGTGGGGAGTGTGCTACACACCCTTGTGCCTTATTGAGAGAATCAACTCAGCAAACACGTATGGACATGTCAGCCGTACCACAGGCACGCGTGGACACCCCAGCGGCCCCTCAGTCCCTCCTCCTCCCTTCTTTCCTGGAAGAGGTCAGTTTGGGCCTCATTTGCCAGAGTCTGCTGGGCCCAGGCTTTGGTGAAGGCAGGTCACCTGCAGGTTGCCTTGCACTTGTTTGAAGGCAAACACCTCTAGGAACTTGCTCCTTTGTTTTCTTACATATTACAGTTAATTAAGTTTTAATTGACATAAAATCATGTGTACGGGGAACAATGTGATGTTCCACTACTTGTATACGTTGTGCAGTGATTACATCAGGGGACACACACCTTTCTCCTCAAACATTTATCACAGTGATGAAAGCCCTCCAAATCCTTCCTTCCCGGTTCCTGGGAGCTCAGAGCACATTTCCAGGTCCTAGGGCCACCCCACACACAGAAGAGCCCCAGCACTGGCTCCCCTGCCCGGGGTAGCTGGGCCCTGATCAGACCTTGCCTTCCATACTGAAGCCTCTGAGAGCCGGTCCTATTGCCACCTGCTGTGGGACCCACCGTGCCGCCTGCACATGTGAGTGAGAATAGAAGGTCCTCGTCCCCTTTGCCTGCTTCTTTTTCACTTCACACAGTGACCTCAGATATAGTCACAATGTTACAAGGACAGGATTTCATCCTTTCACGCCTGAATCAGGCTGCAGGGTGTATACGTACCATGCGTCTTTAGCCGTCCACCTGCTGAGGGACACTCGAGTTATCTCCACCTTTTCTATGGTGAACGCTCCTAGGAGGGGAGTCCACTCCTCAGCGCACTGGCTGCCTTACTGCGGCCACACAGGAGTGGGGGGCCTCTGGATTACACAGCAGATCCAGCCTTAGGTCTCGGGGAGCCTCCCTAGGTACCCCCACCAGCAGGGCAAGGACCCATTCCCACCACACCCTGCCATCCTCCAGTACCGTTCCTCACGTGGGTCGAAGTCTTCCTAACTGGAGAGGGTGACCTCACTGTGGCTTTGATTGGCATTTACCTGATTAGTGATGTGGATCATTTTTATATACCTTTCGGCCACTTTTGTGACTTCTTTTAAGAAATGTCCATTCAGTTGCTTTTGACCATTTTAATTAGATTATCTGTGACTTCTTTTAATCTATTTTTTTTTAATTTTTTGCTATTAAGTTGTTTGAGGTCCTTGCATATTCTGGATACTAACCCTTACAGATGTACAGTCATTGATCATGTCTTCATTCTATCGATGGTTTCCTTTGTTGTCAAGAAGATTTTTAGTGTACTTCTATTTTAAACGATACATAATAATCACACATATTTATGGAGTGCAGTGTGATATTTGAAAGGATGTTTATGACGAGTGATAGTCGAATTAGAGTTATCAGCATCTCAATCTCCTTAAATATTTATCAATTTTTATGTCGTCTTGTTATTTTGGAAGACACAGTGAAGGGCTGTGCACTCCACTCATCCACTGGGCTATGGAATCCTAGCACTTACTGGTCCCACTTGGCTGTTTTCCTTGATGACCCTTCTCTGTCCTCCCTGATCCCTCCTGGTCTCCGGGGACCACATGCTACTCTGTGTCTTTGCCGCCAGCCTCTTCAGCTTCTGTTTTCCCTCTGCGAGGCAGTGGTGCCGGGTTTGCTAGGAGAGTTTGGAGTGGTCCCTCCTTGTTTCTGCTTTGCCCAGCACTGTCCCTGGGCAGGCAGTGGATGGGTAGACGGTAAGGGGCCAAAGTCTGGGGTGGCTTGCCATCACATCTGCACTTCAAATGCCAACCTCCATCTTTTTTATAGCATCTTTTGTTTGGGGAGAAATTTATTTTATTTTTTCAGGGAAACACAGTGGAAGCTGGAGGGAGAGAGCACAAAGCCAAGGTCGGGCGCGAGGCGTCTCTTCACCTCTGCTCTCTCTCTGCCCTTGGCACCTCCCCTCGCTCCTCCACCTCCCAGGAGGCTGGTGTGTTTTAGGACCCCTATAAATGTTTGCTGAATGAATAAGTGTGGATGTCAACTAGTCTGCAAAGAGGTTCCCAGCTTATTTACTGCCTGGAGTTACTAAATCCTGGAGGATTTGGGCACAGTGAAGGCTGTACAATGGCTGCTCAGATTTTACCGTGCCAAGGGCTGAAATCGACATAAACTACAAGGCAAGTCCGCTCATTCAGAGCGGGGACTCAGCTGGGGCAGATGTGCCTCTGCCCAGACATGATTGCAATCCCCAGGGGGCCTGATTTACTGTCCCCTGCTGTCTGGGGTGGCTGGGGAAGAAGCAGGGCTCTGACAAGCCGTTTTCCATTACTACAAATAAAACCCAACAGCATTGCATGTCTGGAATTTGGCAAAGTTATTCAAAAGTTAATAGATTGTAAAAGATGAAGCCCTTGAAAGTACTTTCTGTGCACATTTCCAAGTGAGAGTAAGGTCCCCGTGTCTGCGTGCCCAAAGCGGGAATGTCAGGAAAACCATCAGGAATCTTAGTACATTAACTCCTCAGGTGTCTTAATTTAGCATTAAGGATTTCTAGATTCTAGAAGAGTCTTTCAATTTTGATAATTGCTAATTTTGCGGTTTGCTAGAGTAGAAAGAGCTCTGCCCATGGAGTCTGATAAATCTGGGTTGTTATCCGTGTTCTGCTACTTGACACTTTCGCACAGTGGGTCTCGGGCCAGGTCTCTGACTCTCCGACCTGGTATTTGCAAAATGAAGATGAGGGTGTGGGATTGTGGTGAGGGTTATCAGCAGAGAGGCAGAGCTCCAGGTCTGGGGGGGGCCTGTGGTGGACGTTGCCGGCTCAGTCTTCTCGCCCCGTCGCTGTCCTCCCTTCTTGCTCTTAGCAGCAGCAGCGTAGCTGTTCATATTGCTGCCACTATGGCAGTTCTTGTTGCTCGTGTCACTTTGGGGCCCTTTAAGAATCTAACAAGAGAAGTTTAGAATAAAGAGGCAAACAGAAGCCCAGGTGACAGACAGCAGAGAAGGCACCATGGCATTTTCCATTCCCAGTTAATCAGAGCCAGTTCCACTGCCACCGCGGCTGCCAGACGCTGTCTTCTGAACTGTTGTCCCCTGAGGGCTGCTGAGCTCCTTGACGGCACGGTGGGTTGATTTGTGCTCCATTTTTTTCCTTGTGTTTATCAAAGCATAAAACAAAGATGTTCTGAAGCATTAATAAACAAATTAAAGAATAGACAAAACGAACTTTATGATGTGATACATCTGAAAGGATATTTGTCCCCTTCCAAGGAAAGTTCTCAAGGGAAACCAGGTTGTGAAGGACCACGATGCCTTTAGCTCTGGAGAATGAGGAAAGAGGCCAAGAACAGCAGGTGGGCAGAGTGGCACCTGCAGCCTGCTCCGGTCCCCGAACAGGGCAAATCGCCCACTGGTGAAAAGAAAGGGTGCTGATGCCAGAGAATGGGACCTCGCGGGGCATGGCCTCAACCCAGCCAGAGCCAGGCCAGAGGGAGGAGCTGCTGGCTCAGCTGCAGCAGAAGATGGATGGCTTCCCTCAGGGACGGAGTTTGGAAAGCATGACCCCACTCAGATGTACATCGTATTCTCATAGGTGCAGATCAAAGCCCAAGTCACCACGACCAAGTTGAAGCAGGACAAAGTCTCCGTGGGGACCCTCTGCTTCCTCAGTCTTCATTTATTAGCGTCTTGGGCCTCAGACTTGGGCCTAGGAGGGAGAGCCAGCTCTCTGGAGCTCATTTATAAGGCACTGATCTCACTCAGAAAGGTTCCACCCTCGTGACCCACTCACTCCCCAAAGCCCACCTCCTAGCTCATTCACCTCTCAGGTTAAGCCTGCAATGTGTGAATTCATGGGAACACAGACGTTCAGAACATGGCAGCTACTAATTAGGGATCAGTCACTGTCCATAGGTGATGGGCATCTGCTGGCCCAGGGTAGACTGGCGAGAGAGCTTCCTGTGGAACAGACCTTCAGTTGTCCTTGGCTCCCAGCTTCTTAGCCTGACTCAGCAACCAGGAGGCTTTGGATTTGCCTCCAGTTAAAGTTCTTAGAAACGGGTGTACTCACTTTTTTATCATAATCCACTGTGTCCCATGGGTCTCATCTCCCTCCCAATCAGGCACAACCTCCCCTACACATGGGCCAGGTTCCCACAGACACAGGAAAGGTGTGGGTGCAGCTCTGATCATCTGCAATAGTATTCCACGTGCAGTGAGTTTTAGGGGCCTTTACCTGTTGGCATTTCTGGGCAGTCACATGTTGTCATGGGTCCTAACCAGGACTAGGAACAGGACAGGCCCTGTCCCCCAGGCCCATGCCTAGGAAGCTCCTGGGGGAAGGTTAGCAGCGTGCCAAGTGAGGACAGCAGAGGCTCAGGGCAGAGGAGGGCCAGAGCCTGCCGTGAGGACCCAGCCTTTGTGTCCCTTTGCGCTGAAGGGAGGCCCAGAAGTCCCACCCGGCCCATGTGGAAAGAGCCCTGCTCTGGGGTGAGTGTCCCTTAGGTTCCTATTAAAGCTCTGTCCAGCGGGGTCTCACTTACAAACGGCAGTGAAGACCCCTAGGGAGCCTCAGGAGCACCAAGCCCAGAGCATGAAGCCAGGACCTGAGAACCACAGGGGAGGGGGCGGCCGTGTTCAGTCACTAGGAGAGAAAGCTTCGGGTCCTAACGACCATCTTTCAGGAATGGGAATAGGTGCTTTTTAAAGAGCACACCCCCCACTTCGTCTCCTTCTCTACAAAAGACCAAAGAAGGGGAAAGCTCTAAGAAGACAAGAGTGCTTCCTGAGCCCCCCAGGGGTGGCTAAGCCACAGCCCAAACCAAGGACTTGAAGAGGAACTGCCCAGGGAACTGCCCTGGGTGCAGAGTGGGTGTCACAGGTGACAAGACTCCGGACCACGTCTCACATGACCAGCTGACCATGATGTGTGCTCTCGTGGTGGCCTGAAGCGTCTGTCACAAGGAAGTTACGCAGCCTGTTGGGGATCGACCTTCAACTCTGAATCTGCATTCCTTCTTGATAAAGAATGCCATGGGTCCCTTCAGTCAGCTGGGGTATGGGACATTAATCCCACCCGCAATCACAGTCAGTGTCTGCTGTGGAGGGAGGCAGGTTTTTTTTTTTTTTTTTTCCTATTGGTACCAGGGATTCAACTCAGGGACACTCAGCCACTGAGCCACATCCCCAGCCCTATTTTGTATTTTATTTAGAGACAGGGTCTCACTGAGTTGCTTAGTGCCTTGCTGTTGCTGAGGCTGGCTTTGAACTCAGGATCCTCCTGCCTTGTTGCTGGGATTGCAGGCGTGTGCCACTGTGCCCCACTGGAGGTAGATCTTGCAACTCCCTTAGCAACATGCTGAGGATTACATTCTATTCCACTCTGATACTGGAGTAATGTACAATACAAAATCTACGTGGAAACTCAAGAAATATTAAATAATCTAGGGAAAATCGTCTCTATTATTTTGAGTAAATGGAGATTCTCTTCTTAGAGATTTGCATGACAATTTAAAGAAGAGACTGAGCTCTGACCCATTTAGGAAGCAGTTGTAGCAGGTGGAGGTTTCAGAAGTCCACCATGTTGCTTCTGAAATTGAGGGTATTGTGATCATTGGCCGTGCCAGTCAACTTTCCATTGCTGCAGTGAAATCACTGAGATACTGAGATTATAAAGAGAAAAGGTTGATTTGGGCTTATACTTTTGGAGGTTTCTACCCATGGTCGATTGGCCCCGTTGCTCTGGGGCCAAGATGAGGCAGCACCTCATGGCTGAGTGCATGGCCGAGTGAAGTCCCTCGCTCCATGGTGGAGAAGCAGAAGAGAGCAGGAAAGAGGCTGCAGGGACCCCAGTCTGCTCCAGGAGGATGCCGCTAAGAAGCCAAAGGCCCCCACTGCTGTCCCTTGAACTCGTGGATGTCCACCCTGCGGCATCAGCTGTGTCTAGAGACAGCTGAAAGGAGCACCATGAGAGGGGAGTCCATGCACACTGTCCTCTGCAGGCTCACATAGCTGTTCTTGTTTTTTATCAACAAAAGAAAAGAAATAGAGGGTGAAAATGAAAAATACCGTACCTAAAAATACTTAATTAACAAGCCACAGCACCATCCCCATCCCTGACTCACGCTTCGTGGACTCCCTGTAACTGAAGGCAGCCGCAGATGCTGAGGACCCTCCCTGACTGGGACGCTGTGGGGCAGCTCAGCACAGTCCTCTCACCCGAGGACGGCAGCTTCCCCTCCTGAAGCTCCACAGGTACCATCCCCCTTCACCCTGGCCTGTCTTTACCCCCTGGTGCCACTTTGGTCCATTTTTTCTAATGGTACCTTTATAAAAGGAAAAACCCTTCACAGGTATTCATCTGATCTGAAAAGTCAGGATTGAAAGTAGCAAAAGCCACAGGTTTCCTTTTGGAGGTGGAAAACTGCAAGTGCAAATATCTAGAACGTATTTCCCTTCAAGTTTTCTTTTGTACAAAGTTCTGCTTAAGTTTCAGAATCTAATTTCCTAGTGATGTCCATCATTTGTTTTGTGTCTGGAGGATGTTTTACCATTCAAGATGTCCTTGAGGTTTTAACAGTGACACATGCTACTGTCACATTTCACAAGTAGACATGCAGCAAAATTTTACCCAATATGCTCATGTGAACCAGATTCATGATACAAGGTGGAACCATGTCTTTACTTTTAAAAAATGTGCTAAAAGTGTAAAAAACTGATCATTGGCTAGCGTCATCCAGACATTCATTTAGAAGGTTTTTCAATAATTTTAAATAAAAAATATAATTTATTAAGTATTTATGTGAAACTTTCAGTTATTTTTCCAAGTAGTATGATACTATGAGCCGATTCTAACTGCTGTAATAGAATTATGTTGCTAGTGTAGATTGCTAGTGTATGCAACAGTTTGATGGTATGGATGTTGTACTGTGCATTCCACTCTGTTTTAGGTTAAAGCACACTCATGTGTTGAGAGAAGAATAGACCATGTAAGTTTTAGTGTCAGGCTAAGTGCAGCCAGCAGTGGTCTTCATGGGAGATGAGCTTTCCCATGATCTGGACACAGCAGTGTCAGTCATCCCGTCCGAAATCACCATTGCTGCAACTCCAAAGTTGAAGATTTTTTCTTTGAGATCACGACATCACATACGCCATAAAGTCATTAAAAGCATTCCAAAGAATAAGTGTATTACGTTGTTTATTTTTCTCCCAATGGGAGGTCTAGTTGTGGAGTCTTACTTAAATGCAAGGAGACTGTTTTGCCCTCTTTGGTGCTGTGGGAATGATTCCCTGGCGCACAGCTGATGGTGCTGGCGTGAAGTGGGCAGGAGAAACATAGGCCTTCAAGGTCTCCAGGAGGGAGCAGGGCTTACGCACCCTCCCCAGAGAGCTGCAGCCTCCTTCCTTTAGGCTCCCGGTCCCTGGGAAGGCCAGTGACACCTCTCGGGGTCTGCAGGAGGCAGATGCTGTTTCTTTTAATTTCAAAGCTTATTTGGCACTCATATTTTAGATACTGAGCAGCATTGTCAAAATTATTAAATACATATGCTTGTTCAGCATTTTATCAGTTTCCAAAAGGCAGGTAGGCAGAGCCATTAGTTAATGACCCTGCTAGACCAATGATGGCTTTTACATACATGTCTCTTCTTTTCATAAAGTTCAGGGGGTTGATTTTGGCCAGATACCATGTATCCCACCCTATAATGCATGGATCCTATGAGGTATAAATGGGACATTGTGTCCGGTTGTCAACTTAGTGGCTTGACTTCCAAGAAAAGGTAAATTCCAAATGTTTCCCTGCTCTGCAGTATTACCCTCCCAGTGTAAGGAGAAAGGGTGACTGGTTTTCCTGAGTGTGGTGGATCCCCAGTGTTGGAGAGCTCTCCCGACTCCAAGGAATCGACCCTGGTACCTTTGGTATTAGAATCTGATTATCTCCTGTTAGCCAGTGGAAATGAGGTTAAGGCGTGACATGAAAATTGCCTGAAATGTCACTGAAAGTAGCTGTCGACATAATGCAATTCACTTCCTTGGGAGTCCTCAGGAGACGGGATAATAGAATACATTTCCACTAATGCACTCACGTAGGTTTTAATGGTGTGAGGTGCGGGAGTCAGATCCACAGGCCTCCAGAAAGAAAGCTGACCGCTGCCCATACTTGGAAGGAGATCGATATGGTTTCATCAATCGCCACCCAGCTGCATCTCTCTGACATGCTTGTGATGCCAGACGTGAGGAGCCAGGCTCTTCATCACTCTGTGCTCACGGCCCACTGAGCTTGGATCTGAAAAGATCCACCATGTGCAGAAAGTAGAAGTCAGGTCGTTGCATTTGACAAAGGGCGAATTTTATTACTGAGATTTCTCAAGTCGTCCCATATAAGGAATGTTCATGAGTTTGTTAAGAGGTTGAGAAAAACAGTTATTCCTGAAATATTCAAGTGACTGAGTTCAAGTTGGTGCCATCTTCCAGTGTGAAGACCACTAGTCTTACTCTGTGAAGAGTGGCCAGTTCATCACGTCCAAATCAGGAGACACTTCCCCCCTGGTGCAAGGCAAGGAGAAACTGAGGTGATGCCTTCATTGTCCTTCAGGAGAAGGAAATGAGTCTTCAGGAGGGAAAATGAGAGTTTGTGAAGCATTAGATGTGTCTGGGAAATGCAGATCGTCATCCCAAAAAATCAGCAAATCCCAAAGTTTAAATGGAAGCAGGATACAGTGACCGGACAGTAGAACTAAGTGGATTTTCATTGCACTGGAAAGGGAAGGCATCATGCTTAGCTCAGCCCCAGACGGACAGCGTGGAGAGCAGCCCGTGGGTGTGCAGCCACATTGCTGCGGGTGAAATTAAAGTATGCATGAATAGTAAGCACATAAATGACATGCCACTCTGTCTTTTTCCTCCCAAACTAATTTCTTTTCTCTTATTGCCTATATTTAAGGTATACAACATAATGTTTTGATGTACGAATGCACATATGGATTATCACTATATCAGGCAAATCCACACACCATCACCTGATATTCTTACTTTGAGTGGCAAGAGCATCAAAAGTTTACTCCCTTATCAAAAGTTTGGTATAAATCACAATATTATTATATGCTATCAACTTTGTACCTTTGACCCCATTTCATTATTCTTTATCCCAGTTTTTGGTAACTGCTCTCCTACTCTATGCATCTGTATTTTTCTTTTTTCTTTTTTCTTTCTTTCTTTCTTTTCTTTTTCTTTTCTTTTTTTTTTTTTTAACTTTCCACATGCGAATACTGAGTCTGAATGTGTCTTTTTGTGTCTGGTTTACTTTACTTAGCAACATGTGCTCCAGGTACATCCGTGTTGTGTAAGAATGGGATTTTGTTTCTTTTGAAGGCCGAGTAATGCCCCATTGTGTCTCTATGCACTCACCCATGGCAGGTGCTGGGCCTTCCAGTCTTGGCTCTCGTGAGTGGCGTTGCAGTGAACACAGGAGTGCACGACTCCGTGAGGCGCTGAGACCCTCTCCTCCGGCTGTGCACTCAGACAGCTGGACTGCAGTTCTGGTTTTAGTTGTTTGAAGAGCCACCACTCTGCTTTCTATAATGAGTTGTGTTCCCATCAAAGGGTGTGCAAGGGCTTCCTCTTCTCAACACCCTCTTGTCAACACTTGCCACCTCTTGTCTTTTTATTAACAGCCATCCAGTAGGTGTGGAGTGACCTCTCGTTGTGGTTTTCATTTGCATTTCCCTGATTTCAAACCATTTTGAAATCAATATGAATTCTATGAGTTCTTCTTTTTTTTTCCATTTGATAATTCTTAATTACTCTTGGTTCTCATTGGGCCATGGAATAAGATAAAAATGTTTGTATTCATCGAAGCACCCCAAATACGTATCACATAATTATGAAATCAAATTTATTTATTGATTCCTTCAACATGTGGAACAGGATACTAGGCGGGCTAGGGGATATATGCAGAAGGAAAACACCATCCTTGTGTCGGAGGGGTTCGTGCAGGTAGGGGCAAGGTGGATGGAGAGCTGCAGCTCACCTTGAGCAGTTCATGTAGGTGCAAGAATTGTGTTAAGAGCCATTGTGCACTTTGAAGAGAGCTTGGCTGGGAGGCTGTGTTGTTAAGCAGCACTTGTGCATTTCCAAACTTGTTTTCCTGCTTTCTACTTAACACTCAGGTTAACCTTGAGATTTTTATTATATCGAGTTTTTGTAAATGAGCCTGGAAACATGAATTTTAGCTATGCATTTAAGTTTAGGTCCAATAAAAATTATCTTCCTATTGTCAGCATAGTGGTGCACACCTGTAATCCCAGAGGTTCAGGAGGCTAAGGCAGGAGGATCGCAAATTCAAAGGCAGCCTCAGCAATTTAGCAAGGCTCTGCCTAAAAATAAAATAATAAAACAGAAAGGTCTGGATATGTGGCTGGTTAAGTAGCCCTGGGTTCAATTTCCTGTACTCACCTCCAAAGTTGTATTCCTATTAATCAGACAGGGGAGTTCATAGCTGTTAGTCATGGCTCTATGGAAGCTAAGACAGTTGATCCGAATCACAGGCATATGCAGGAATTTGTCTTTTAGCTTGGTTCTGTATTCCTTCCTTCCCTGTGTACACGTACACAGTGAAAGCATCAAAAATTTACTTTCTTTGGGGCTGCAGCTCAGTGGTAGAGCGCTCGCCTAGCATATGTGAGGCACTGGGTTGATCCTCAGCACCACATAAAAATAAAATAAAGGTATTGTGTCCACCTATAATTAAAAAATAATAACTTAGTATTTTTTAAAATTTACTTTTTCTTAGCAAACATTTGGTATAAAACACAATACCTACCTAGTTAGCATAGGTAGGGACAGGTTACATTGATGGCAATTGTATATCTGTATGGAATTTAAAGTCACAAGTTATTGTCCTTCGTGATCTTTCAACAACTCCAGTTAAGAAATTTATTTTAATTTTTCAAATGGGAATGGCTGTTAGCTTTGTACTTAATTTCATTTCTCTTATTTTCTCTAAGGTATTGCACTATTTCATATTATTCTAGAGATAGAGATTGTGTTTTGAGAAGAAACAATGCCACATTACTTCCTGTTCTTTAGATTTTCCAAAAAATGTTATGTTCCCTTTATACTTTAATTACTAAAACACAGCAAGGGTCAAAATTCTCTTTTAAATGTATGCATGCAGTCAGCTTTGAAAGTCCCTGAAGCCTGAATCCCAACCCCAGAGCCAAAGGTGGTTTTCACGTCATCAAGGATCTTTCCTTTCATACAAAGCTCACCACGGGGATCATTCCTCTAAAAGATTTTTAATAATCTGTATGTAAGCACTTGAATTCAACAAGAGCGCTTCATTATATTACATGTAAAATAAAGAAGGGAAAAAACTGAAAGTGGAGGTGTTATGACTATCAACAATTGGAACCATCCATCAAAATTGGTGCAGAATGTGGGGATGTGAGACCTATAGAGGGGTTCTTTCTCAATGTTTTATTCCACTTTAATGAGAAGAAATTTTATTTACAGAAGTGAAAGGCAACAGTTCAGACTCTCAAAGGGAAACAGTAATTCATCCTTTTAAAATTGCAAACACATATTGGGAATGCTTTAAGTAATTTAGCACTCCCTAGCTTTTACTGAAATTCATAAATCAAATTACTCTCATCTGGGAGTACAAAATAAATGGAAATTTAGCTTGTGAACAAATAGAAAAGAAGCCAAATTTTTATTTGCCTTACCCTCCTAAAGCACATAGGGCTCCAATCCTACAACATCTCATATAGATTTCAATAATTCTTACAAATATTTGAGGAAATCAGTTGTTAAAGATTTTTTAGCGTCTAATTTCTTTGAAAAAATTCTTTGTAGGTCTATTTATGCGAATTTTAGCAACAATCATTATCGAATTTCCATTACATAAGAAATCAACATGAGTATTTTTCTTTCATTTGATAGATTTCGCAATTTTTCTGTTGTTCCTTGCTCTTTTGCTAGTACTATCTTGTATCAATATGTTAGCAGTTCTATTTAGTAATGATTGAATGACAGAAGCTGAGTATTCTTGTTCTTAGAATTGACCTCAACCTCCCCTTGGGGTGGAGGAGAGTCCTAGAGCTGTCAAAGTGCTGCAGTCCGGCTGGCTGCAGCAAAATAGCCAGGGGTGACGAATAACTTGTGCATGTTGATACAGCAGGAGTAGGAGCCCTTTATTGTAGGACAACAGAGGTATTTATACATTTTGCACAGCTTATCTTAATTAGCATAAACTAGATACATCAGTCAACCAATAAGGAATCTCCACACTTAATGGCTCGCTTTTGTTACTTCTCAAACCACTCCCTCTGGCATTTTGCCAGGCACCATCCAGACTTGTTTAGGAACTCTAACATTTCTCTGGCAAAACAGCAGGTGTTATTTTGACTTTGTTTACAGACTCTAACATCAAAGTGTTATGGTGTTCCACAGTCTAGAGGCTCTTGGTCTCAGAGGCTGCTCCTGCAAACCTGGATCCTCTGTGGTTCTTTGGGTCACCTGGGCTCCTCTGGGGACTTCTGTCTCTGACCCTCCCCCAGACACCAATTCCTCCACCATAGTTGAAACACAGACCCATGGCCCATCCTCCTCAGACACGCACGCACAAGTCTGTGTACATATGGCCGGGCTCTTGGGCCCAGGTGGCCCTCCCTCTGTGAAGGGCATAGTTGTAACTCTGAACATGTCACGGCCCTGTCTCCCCTGTTCTTCTTCTGGAACCTCAAAGTAGCTCCCTCCTGCGCTTGCTTTCCCCTGAGGATTCTCTCCCTTATTTGGAGAAAGGCGGTATTTTGAGGGGGTGCGCTGGTGAGTGACAGGCTTTCTTTTTGTTGACCTCTCTTGACATTTAGGAAGGAACAAGGGGCACATCTATCTACAGCAGCCCTGCCCTTATACAGAAGAATCAGTTTTTATTGAAACAGAATTATGCAAAGTTGTTTAATTAACTTATTGAATTTCATTATTAAAAGCTAGCTGTCAAATTTTCTTCTAATTTTATGGAGAATCCATTCCAGTCCACATGCACCTAAGATTTGGGTCTTTCAAACCCATTAGTTGCTAAGAGATTTCTGGAAATGGCAAACAAGCAAAAGCAAGAAGTGTGTGTTTTCTGCCACTCTTGTTTATTTAGACTTCAGTTTTTAGTTAATTCTAATAAGACCACACAATTAAAAGCATCTCGAACAGTGCTCTAATTATGTTGACTTATTTAGAATTTAAAGCAAACACTTTCTTCAAGTGCTGAATAGGCCAAAGATTCAGGACACCTTGTTTTAGTGCTCCTCCCACTAATTTGCCATAAAAATATAGTAAATTGACTTAACATCTGTGCAAAAACATCATGTATCAAACGAAAATAGAGAAGCATAAGTAACAGATATTAAAGTTTCATGAATAGTCTTTCTACTAAAACTTTATATTAATACCTGAAAACTTTATATTCCATGCACAAATTTAAGAAGTTGTCTCAGTTGGGTATTGCCGTTTAAAATTTTTAAATATAAGTTTTATTTCTACAACCAGCACATGTGAAGTGCCCTTGCCACACAGACAGGCAAGGGTAAACCACTTGAAGGTAGGAGGCAGAGTAGAAGGGCAGTCCCTAAGCCACATTACTTGTTGCTTAATTAAACAGAAGGGGGGAGATGCTAAGAGCCATAGCCAAGTAGTATGATGCATGGCATTTTTGGTTGAAAGGTGATGCCAGCAAGCCATTGAGATGATATGATTATGTTAAGATTTCCATTCATATGGATATTAGACCCCTGCTGTCCACCTAGGCCTGCAAAGGGACTCCTGGAGAGTTCCCATTGGTTGGGGAAGTGTGGTAGGAGGGAATTCTGAAGGATAGGAGGGAATTCTGGAGGAGGGACTTCCTGTTGGGGGTCCAGGAGAACACTGCGTGTGTGTCGGTCGGCATAGTTCCTGGGAGCGTACAGGGCATTGGCGGCAGTTTCAAAAACAAAGTTTGTTCCTGCTTGAGTGGCTTGTGATTTTGTGCCCAGCCAGACTGCGGCACAGGGGAAATTCACATTCTCTGCCATGTCTTTTTTCTACTCCATAAAGGATTATTCCACATAATGCTAACTGATCCTCTTTCCTTCCACCACCAAAGGATCTGAATATTTGGGAAATGGCTGAGATTTTTGAGACTCCAGAGATTATTTTTAAGAAAAGGTGGAACACATTTGAAAAGCAATGTTGAGGTAGGGTCAGGTGTTGTAGCTGTGGGCGGATAGGAACAAGAGACAGTGGCTGGTTAGCCTAGGCCAGGCTGTGTGTTCCTGCTCCCTCCATGGGCCTCTGGAGTTCACTGGGGAAAGTTCACACCAGCAAGGCTTTAGGGAGAGCTAGAGGGGCAAGGAGTGCAAGGCCATCAGGAGGAGGGACGCGGTCTGCACATGTACAGAACAACAAGATGAACCCCCAAGTATTTCACCAAGATGGGACGTTCTAGAACTGTGCTCCCATAGCTGGTCTTGTTCCTGATAGGGTAGTATGGGAAGGCCCAAATACTTATCGTCCATTATTTATTTATGATAAAATTATGAAGTCATTTCTAAGAATTATGTCTGTTGCCCAGATATAGTACATAGGGAACATGGGATTTCTCAACTGTGTCCCTATGTCTTAGACCCACGTCCTGTGCCACATAAAGCCATCTTTTAATGGGACTATATTTACAAGGGAATATGCAGCTCATGCAAAAAATAGATCGACAAAAGATAAGAAAGTTTGTTATGAGTTAAATGACGAACTTTTGTGGGAAAAAAAGGAGTAAATGTTTGCCTTTGTGTCATCTTTTGGAAAGGCTACTGTTAGGTGACTCTAAGTTCTCCTGGGATGTTAAAGGTATTTTGAAGAGTTCTGGGTTTACAACTAACTTCAAATTCTTTTCCTAAATGTAAAAGTAAAATAATTCTGCAAATGCATGACATTCATTATTCCATGATACATCTCACTGTATATTAGAAGGCAGCTTGATAAATTAAATTAAATTATTTATTATGGAGATTAACAATTAAAGATAAACAATAACTTAAATTTTATTTTAATGTCTATTTAGAGCATTTTTCCCTCTCAAACACTGCTAATCTCAGTCACTACATTTGTTAGACCATGCAATCTGATAAAAGCTACTAAAAATTTGAGCTACCCACTATAATATGAGCATGATTTAAAAATTATATCATACATGTTAGATCACATGTATATGTAGACACATTTTTCAAAATTTTAAATTTAAATTAATATTTATATAGTAGTATTGTCTTTTTATATCACTGCATTCTTAACATTATTAAATCTTTAAGTGAAAACAAATGTATTAACTTTCATCAACCAGCTGCACATCATGCTAAGTAGTAAATGATATTTAACTTATATTTTAACACAAATAAATATAAAAAAGTAAGTATTTTATAGAGCTGGTATTGATTCCTCCCACATAGATCCTTAACTGCTTGCCCAATGGTTTATCTTAATAAATATAACAAAAGAATCGTCGTAAACCATCTAACACGGTTTGAATGTCCTCTGGTTCCATGGTTACTCACAGGAGGCAATCCTTGTTTTCCCTTAAAGACCACCAGAGTGCTCCTTTCAGCTCCCTCTGGGTGTCCAGGGATGGCCCAGGCCTCTTTGTTCTTGTGGGTGAGGGACTTGGTGAGTTGTCCTCTGCTCTCAGTCACTGAGCTCTCCATAGGTGTGTCCTGCCTCAGTGGCATGCCCAGCCCACAGGGGATGTGGCTGTCCCCTAACAGTGTGGCTCATGGCCAGTCCTCTGTGATGGACAGCCACGCACCACCTGCCTGGTCCGGTGAGTCACCTGGCACCACTCCCTGGCCCTGTGGCCCCTCCAGCCTATGCGCCTAGGCTGGCTGGAGCAGTCATGGCAAGATCTGATGGACGTTCCGCAAAGATGATTTACAGGAGACGTCCAGTCTTCATGCCACTAACAGACGCTGGAGGGCCGAGGTTAGAAACAAGGACACTTTGGGAGGCCACCGCTGGCGTGTAAGCCAAGGAGACTGGCTTGATCTAGGCAAGTGACGGTGGGTGGACATGCGAGAACATGCTGATGGTTGAACAGGTGAGAGAGAGGGAGGGCACCCCTCTTTGAACTGAGCACCCGAATGTGTAAAAAAGCATAGTAAAGGGTGGTCTGGAGGAAAAGTGGTTTTGAAGAGGAAGAACGAGGAGCTGGCTTCGCGCATGTTATTAGGTGTCTGCAGGTGCCCACACCGACTGTAGAGGAGACCCATGGGGTTCTGAGCTGGAGATATGGATTTGGGGATCATCACTTCATGTGTGTACTTAAGCCAAGAAACCAGAGGAGATGTGAAGGGGAATGAAGACTAGGAAAAGGAGCAATGGTGTATGTTTACGTTTCTAGCATTGCTTTTCAACTGGGCATTGCTTGAGGAATTTATGAATTACCTTGAATAAACAAACAAGAAATCATGTCAACCTGGTTTTATTTAACCCTTAAGATCTTTGCCACTTTTAAAGAAAGTTAAAGATTTGTCAAATCTATGTACTCAAGCATATATCACATTTTCTCTTTTTTATGTTCCTGTAAAACAATAAAATCACTAAAGCATAGCTAGCTTACAGTTCTACTTGTCTGAGTAGCTTTTGGAACTGAGCTATAAGGGATTTGCAGATTGAAGTAATTTTGGATCATTTGCTAGACTTATTCAAATAACAGTTCCCTGATTAACATAAGAATTATGCTTGAATGTATAAATGATATGGAACTGTTGTCCCATATGAGAGCAAAAGAAATAGCATAATTTTATAAAAATAGTAACAGAATAACCGTAGACAACTTTCCAAAACTCTGCCATATATCACAGTGAAGTTATATTTTACCCAACCATTTTGTTCAGTTTTATTTGAAGAATTTTGAATAATGTATATTGTCATTCCCCCATGATTTTTCTGTCTTATTTGGCCAGGATTTAAGTGGCATAACTTATAGAGCCTCAGTCTCCTTTAAGTGAAATTAAATGAAGATAACTAAGTCATTCTGGGGACAGCAGTGTGCTCTGGTTGAATTTGGATCTCAGCTATATCATAATCCTATGAACTGAGGAAAGTTTCTTGTCCTCTTTGAGAATCCTCTCTTCATCTGAGTAAAATTATAAAGGGATCATTTTAAAATTAAGCAAACCCCTGTCTATAAGAGCACAATAATACTCTGACATAAAATTCCAGTCCTCCTTTCTGCTCGGGTCCCACTTTCCTCCTTCTGCATACATATCCATGTCTCACTCATGCAATGTGCGATATCTATTTACTTGCCGTTTTCCAGACCCCAACTCCAGACTTTAGTAGCAGAAGACAGACTGGATTTCCTTTCCAAAGACCCTCTGAAATCAGATGTTAACCAAATATCCACCCAGCCTAGGAAAGGATACCCTGTGGGGCTGAGAGGCCCAGCTCTGCTCTGCAGGGACCCTAATCCCACGTGCTCAGTGAGAAATGCTGCATCCCGCTGGGCTTCAGGGGAGTCCAGGGAAATCTCCTGGGTCACACCCTTGGAGCACCCTTCTTCCTCCTTAGAACCATTTCTAGGATGAAATTTGAAGCCCTGGGAAACTTCCTATTCTCCATCTAGTGAGGCTGGAGGTAAACGTCATGGGCACTCTTGAAGAGAGAAAGTGCCATGAGCTCATTTTGGGGCGGTATCTTTCCCTGCCTCTTGGGTGCAGTGGAGCAGCAGAGGAGAGGCTCGACCCCTCCCACTTGGAGTGGGTGTTTGCAGGCAGGACACTCCAGGACTTCTTAGGAGCTGCTTCCAAGAGCTTCTCCACCCCACTCTGCTCTGGCTCTTCTTCAAAATGCAGGTGCTCCTAGACTCACAGTGGGGTTGGGTCCCAAGAAACCCATTGTGAATGGGGCACACGCCTGACCTCCAAGCATCCTTCCTTGTCAACATGGTATGTTGCATGCACTAGTTGTCCCCGCTTGAGCCTGTGGCTGCCTGGAAGCTGCAGGGTGCTGCCGGAGAAAAGATCCAAACTCCACCAGGTGCTCTTCATTTCCCACCGTGTGAAGTCGAGCCCTGTACCTGAAACCACCAAGCGGCAGTGAGCCTCTGCAGGAAGAGGCCCGGAGGGCAGGGCGCTGCACAGAGAACCTCTGCAGGCGTCACACCATGTGGGAGGGCATTCTTCCAGGCTGTGGGACAAGGACAGCGAGGAGGAGGTAGGAACAGAGCCCATGGCCTTCCCTCTCTTTTTCAAGAGAAGTTTCACTTTTTGATATTTTTACGAGAGAATTTTACGTACTATTTTATTTCAAAGGAAACTGAATAATGGAAACTCTGAAAGGCACGGTGAGACCTCACGGATGGCTCTTCCCCTCTCCCGGGTCCCCCAACCAGCTTCAGCTAACCTCTCCTGCATGGTTCCTCTGCACTTTGAGTAATTGGCTAATAAATCTGAAACTAATTTGGTCTAAAGTGTTAATGGTGGATAATGATTTAATGTGTTTCCCCACCCAGGGAACACATTTGCATTTTAATAGAGGTCTTACCAGCAATTTTCTTAACTCAAATGAATGACTTTAATGGTGGGCATTTGAGGTGCACCAGGGATCGATTTGGGCAGAACTTTTCCAGTATCCCTAAAATCTCTCCTCGTCAGGCAGCCTAATACTGCTCCGGCATCCTCCAACTCTTCTTTGTAAGAAATTTTACTCTGTGTGTGTGTGTGTGTGTGTGTGTGTGTGTGTGTGTGTACTTTGTATGCAGATCAAGTGTGATTTTGATTGACTTTTTCTTGAGTCTGGGGTCTCTCTGGTTGCCCAGGCTGGCCTGGACTCCCCCTCGGGGGATCCTGTCACCCCAGCCTCTCCAGTGACCGGAATTGTAGGCACAAGTAACAAGACTGGACATATTTTTGAGAATACTGTTCTCGAATCCATAAACACAGTTTTCTGTTCATGTATATCTGCTCTGAACCCAAAGCTTTAGCTATCACAGTCACGTCTGTGCTTTGGCACTGAAACAGAGGTTACCAGTTCCAAAGAAAAGGAAGGGGTAACCATCGCTGATATGGCCAGTGGAAACAGACAAGTACAGCATCAGTCATCCTGTCCACTGGTGAGATTTTCACCAGTTGCTGAACTGAAGAAGAATGGTGCTGTTATCAAGTCACTGAGAGTCGACCACTCGGGTCTTCTGCCCTCAGTCCTGCAGAACCTCGCTCTGACTGATTTCCACTTCTCTCACCCGGTCTTCACTCTGGGGAAGGAGTTTCCTGTCAGAAGGGAAAAGGGGAAAAGGAAAAACAGTTCAAAGAAAGAGCTCGTGTCTAGCCTCCCTCTGTTTCTAACTTGGAGGTGACGAGAGCAACTCTATCCCTGTCACATACATCCGCAGCTTTTTAAATACCTCAAAGGAGGTATTTAAAAAGTGGAAGTGACCAAAAGAAAATCATGCTGCATACAGGGACATTTGTGCCCCCTCTGGCTCCCTCAGCCCACTGTGGGGGAGGCTGTCTGCTGGACCCCCGTGCAGACCACGGGCCGGGCATCCCACACCCCCAGCCAGCAGGCACGGAGCCCAGGAGGCTGCCAGGTTTCAGACCTCAGGGTTAGTGACTTTTCAAGGTGGGGGTCACCTGATTTCTTCTTCGTGGCTCTTAATATCCATTTTGTGCAACTCCTTACGAGAAAAATCCCCCGTGAATCCCCCATTTCTCCGTGAGCTGTCCTGAAGCCACACGTTTCAATTCGCACAGGAGAGCTGCAGTCTACCCAAAGCCGATGCGGGGGACGCGGAGTGCCCAGAGCTCCCGGTGGCAGGCGGCCAGTGCTGGAGCGTCATGTGCAGCATCATCATCATCCACGGACAGTGAGAATCGCCCTGAGGGAGCACCGCTCCTGGATCACGAGTTTCCTTAGATGTCTGTGTCCTCTGAGGAAAAAGAAACAAAAAACATTCCAAAAGAATTCTTCTGGAAGTCCTTTTTTTAAACCTTTAATACTGGTGATGGAAGCCAAGTCCTCACCCATGTCGGGCAAGCACTCACCCTGAACTCCATTTCTGCCCCTGAAGTTGTTTCTAAATAAAATTTAAACAGAAAATTATTTTTAAAAATGACCTATAATAACGAAGTATCCATGGCCCCTTGGACTGTGAAGAGGGTATTTTCTGACCCATAGCACATCAATGTAGTACCAAGATTTTTTTTTTTTTTTTTTTTTTTAGTTTTATCTCTCCTTTGTTCAAAAACTAAAATAAGTTCCCATTACACTTGTTTTTGGACATTGGCCCCCAAAATCATTCTCTGAAGTCCATTTCACCTCACAGAACAAAAAGTACCACTCATGTTTCTGTTTGAAAATGCAGCCCTCCCTGAACATATTACCTGAGAACAGTGGTCCTAAAAGGCAGCCACTTGCTGTGAGCATCCTGACATGTGGGCTCAAGGTCATCCTCAGTGGTCAAGCACAGGTGTAGCTGGGCCTTGGCTTGGTCGGATGAACAGTGAGTTTGGTGGCCACTGTGTCCTAGGTGAGATGCGGATGCCACCTCATCTGGTGGTGTGGTTTGCATCTTTGACTCTAAGGCTGACGTTCAAAGTATGATTAACAGAAGGAAGGTTTTTGTGACAATTGCTGAGAATTTCATCCATCCCCCGGAGACTTCTCTTGTCACTCTCCGTTGAGATGACACTGCTTCTGAACTGGGGTGTTGTCCTTTGTCTCAGCCTTCTCGGCCATGAGCTGCAGCGAAGTCTGTGGGCATTTTCCCTCTCCCTCCTCATCCTTCAGGGGTACACCCCCGGGAAGAGTCCAGGCCTGTGGACCTGGGATGCTCCTGACCTATCAGTCACGGTCATTTTCTAGTTAGAAACAGTTTTTTGACTTTTTTTCATTAATTATTGCTGCCATTCTCAATTTTCTCCTCACTCACATTTGATGTACTCTCAAATTCCCCATTTTATCAACCGTGGCTTTTAGCTCTTTCTAAAAAGAAATCTTCTATTTTATGGCCTGTGATGTGTGTGTGTTTCCCCAAATTTTCCAAACCACTAGTTATTAAGTCCACGTAACTTTCCAATGACACTTTTATTTAGCTACCTCTATTTTTACTAGAATTTCTAAATGGACCTGATATTTTCTCATGAAGCTTTGTTTGTTTTTATGATTTCTGGGATTTCAAGCTTTGCTCATTTCAAGCATGCTCATTTGAAGTATCTGTTTCTGTGTCCCCTTTTGATAAAGCACGTACCCACTAGGGATCTTCTCAGGGTTTATCCCCAGGTGTTTTGGAGAGATTTTCCTACGAATAGGAGCCTGCACTAATGGGCTCATTGACGTGACATTTCCCATGGTGGAATCGAGGAATCTCTGTATTTTAAAGTTCATGTGGGTCATTTTCTGATCAGCGGGTTCGCTGAACAAAATTTCTCCCAGTATGAAGCACTAAGATAGAAATTTATAAATTCTTATTTTCATCATATTTTAAATATTAGAGTTAGTGGTATAATTTGTGAATTCTGTAATTTTCAAGATGAAACAAGGCTGTATTTGAAGAACAGAGCAGAATCATTTATTTTCCAGCAGTTCCAAAGCCAGTCCTAGGTTCTTCACCTAGTATGACGCTGGGTGCCAGATGGCTGTGTCCCCTCACTTGGGGGGACACCCTCCGCCAGCAGCCTGAGCAGAGGCCAGGAGAGCAGCCCCACGTTGCTGTGCTCACCCAGAAGCTGATGAATCCCTGTGGCCTCCTCCCAGCGGGAGAGTCTGGATCTGGTCCCCCGAGTCACGCCCTCCAAATGTTGACCCACGCTTTGGGACTCCTAGAACCCGACCACTCTGATAGGTCTGTGATTGCCATCAAAGTTACAGCTTTCTGTCCTGTAAACTAAGTGAATCTCAGGGGCTCTCACTTAGGGAGAGTGAACCTTCATTGAGAAAAGTACATCAATGATGTAGTGAAGGGAATTTGAAAGCAGAAGCTTTTATTTTTTATCTTCCATTTTTTTAAGTATATGAAGCTATAACCATTGAAAAATCATTAAAAAAGACAGGTATGAGCTTTCTGATTCCAAATGCTGTACTGGCAATTAAAAAAACAGTAATGTAGGATTCCTTACAAATGTTACACTTTTTTTAGGTAGAAAGATGAGCTATGCAGGGGTCATAAGTAACACCCAAGACAGCATCAAGACATTGGAAAGGGACAGGGTGGCCTTCTTTGTCCTGTGCAGGTCTTTGGCAGCATCCTGAAATGGTCCTGAATCTGTTATCTGCAATATCTGGCGGTTTCAATGACAGAAGAATGAGCAGTGGGTGGAAAGGCACCCAGAGGGTTATGGGAGATTTGTTGACGAGAGATGTAAGGATGTGGATTCAACCCCACTACCAATGTTTTAGTCAATGTGTTTGTTGCTGTGACCAAGACCTAACAAGAACAATCAGAGGAGGAAAGGTTTATTTGGCTCATGGATTTAGAGGTCTGCGTCCATAGACAGCCAAACTCCATAGCTCTGGGCCCAAGGTGAGCAGAACATCATGGTGGAAGGTCATGGTCAATGAAAGAGCCCAGGACATGGCAACCAGAAAGCAGAGACCTAGTTCTGCACATCAGGGACAAAACATAGACCCCAAAGCACACCTGCTTCTTCCAACCACACCTACCCACCTATAATTACGTCCCAGTTAACCCATATCAGTGGATTAAGACACAGACTAGGTTAAACCTCTCCTAACCCGTCATTTCACCCATGAAGATTCTTGCATTATCTCACACTTAGCATTTGGGAGACACCTCACAACGAACTACAACAGCGACTGAGACACTGTGTTCTGTAGGGACACCTGCCCCCGACCAAGAGAAGTCTGGGCGTGTGCTCTCAGGTAGAGGGGGGCTGAGGTGCAGGCTCCCTTCTTGGGGACAGGGCAAGCATTTGTCTGTGACGGGGACACTGCAAGTGACAGTGTGATTGTGTGAAGGAGCCAGGAGGTCAAAGGGCTGGCGTGGGGATTTGCACCTTTGGAAGATGTCACCTGCTCCTGTAGATGCCAGGTTGTCTTACACTACAGCTTCTGAAAGTGTGTCCTCAGCATGGAGTGTCCAGAACGTAGAAACTTTGCTCTCTTGAAGGACTTGATGCCAATTCCACTCAATTAGACTTTGTTAAAGCAAACTTACGCAGTGTTCTTCACCAAGGGACCCCTTGGAGCCTTCTCTGTGCCATAGGGTGTCAAGACTCACCAGTGTGGCACCGCTCCAGACTGCTCCCTGGTGGATCTACTTCCACAGCCCTGCCCTGCCACCACCCCCACCAGGAGCTCTTCGGAGGACAGGCATTCCACCAGGCGAGCAGGAAGCGACACACACGTGGACATGTGTTTGTTAAATAGTCGGTGGGAGGCAGGAGTGATCAAAATGCACAGGGCCAGAGCAGGCAGAGTGGGCCGGTGGGATGCCGCTCTGCTGACAGTGTTCCGCAGTCCACAGCAGTGAGAACCTCTGTCTAATGACACCGAGACATCCGATTAGAAAAGGAGAGAAGGCACACTAAAATCCAGCATTCTGAAATTGAATCTCATTCAAGCAAATATTTATTGAAATCCTGCCCTGCACCAGACACCACATAATAAATAGTAAATATACAAACAAGGTTCTTACTGGGGAAAATAAGTTCTATGATCAAGTCTCGGCAGAAGGATCTGCATGTACAGTTCTTGATGTGGAGCCTTGGGGCAGGCTGGAAGGGAACATGGAACAGCAAGTGCATCTGGAGAACAGCTGGGGAGGCAGGGCAAGTGCAGGGGACTTAAATGACAGTGCAGCCGCTGCGCAATTCTAAACTGGAGATAAGAGGACCGATTACTGGGGGTTCTAGAAGAAACGACACTCGAGAAAGGGCTGGAACACCCCGCTGACCCTCGGTGTCTCCTTATCCTGACCCCTTTTGTACGTGCACTCTGTGAATTTCAGTAAGGCCACTGGAGTCACACTTTAGAAAGACTTGCAGCGTAAAAAAATGCTAAGTCACTGCTACTGTCCTTCAGATATTTTTTTCTCAAAATACAGGAAATTATCACTCTGAAGCAATTCAAATATTTCCTTAATGCCAAAGATTTATGATTACTTTTTGTGAATAGATTCTATGTCTGTTTCTGATAAAAGTGGTTCTTAGATTTTAAAATTTTAATGAAGTAGACATGTTCTAAGTAATTGTGAGTTTTGATATTTTGGCAATGTGAGATGGACTTTGCACACAGCGCCTAACAGTGAACTACAGGTGCCTGAAAGTGGTTTTTGTTACTTGTATGGGAGAAATGAGGATCCTAGTTAGGGCTGCAGAACAGAGTGCATTAGTAAGATCTTCTGAGAGGATTCTGACACATGAGTGTGCACACATAACCTGTGATTCCTCCTGCTCCACTACTGCCCATGGCCCACCACTGCCCACTACCACTGCTCATGGCCCACTGCTGTGCACTACTACTGCCCATGACTGAGAAGCACTGATTGACACTGCGTGACCTGCCACAGCAGCCACTGGCATTTGCAAAGAAATCCTGACTCTTTGAATGGAAGTATTTCCCCCCCACACCAGATTTTGTTTCTAATTGATAATATGTATCATGGTAAAACTCTCAAGAGCAAACTGTGAATGTTACAAAATAATAAAGATAACCACAAAATGTGACTAAGTGAAATAAATACATCTCCAGATGATTTTTCAGAATTTCCACTAATCTTTTTTCTGAGAGTATGTAGTTTTAAAAGGGTATTTTGAGATTCTAAGGGTAAATTTATCATTTTAAAATATTTTTAAACCATGCAATCTGGATGGAAATGCGTGAGTTTCAAGATCCTTTCAAACTATAATAAAAACTTATTTTAAAACCATCATTAATTAAAGTAGCATGTAAAAGAAGATGTGATGAACTCCTGGATTATCATTTAACTTGCTTTCTATTATTTTTTTTCTGAAAACCTTTTACTTTCCTTCCCCCAAATAGACAAGAAATTTCACATGAAAGAACTTCTTAGTAGTGAGCATAAGGAATGTGACTGTATTAGTGGTTACTGGAAAAGCTTCCTGAACAGCTGAGCCTGTGGCCCATGGGACAGCACTGCCCAGCACACATCAGCATGTAGGAGGCCCTGGGTTCCAACCCAGCACCACACACACATACACACACAAAAAAGTTTCTTGGTAATCCTTATTTGTGATTTTCAATTTTTTGTCTTTGTTGACCATAATATGTGTGAAGGGCAGGCAGTATGTCTGCATTCTACACACGGCTTCCTGTGATCAAATTACTCCTAATCCATGAGGTGATTGGGAATGCTCTAGACTGAAATGTGAGATGCCATCCCCCTTGAGGTCGTCAGTCAAGGTTACTCAAGCCCAGTTTGAAAGTCACTCTGGCTGCTTCCAAGGGCAGGCCAGTAACCAGAGACTCCTGATCTGAGCAGAGAGCTGTGTGGCCACCCCGTTCTTAGGAGCAAGGCCACAGGCCAACAGTTGGTGGGGCTGGGTGAGTTTCTGTCCTATGGGAACAAGGAAGGTATGCATTTTCATGAAATCTTAACCCAAGATTCTACCAAATGTGTCCTAAGAAACTAAGGTTTGATTTCGAGGACTCCAACATTGGGGGTTGTGGTGACCTGGGTGGTGTCTTCCAGACTGTGACTGGTCCCATAGGCAGTC